>NC_136065.1:311700688-312013188 GCF_964261635.1 Lissotriton helveticus | reverse complement strand
TGGTTTAACTCTACCTCTGTTAGTGGAATGTTCCTGTTTGTGGTTTTCAAAATCTGGTCACCCTTTCTGTGGGCCCCAGGAGACATTTAAGCACAAACATCCATGAGGCAGGGGAAAGCAATGTTTTCCTGGGACATTTGGGAACAGTGCAAGAAAATGAGTGGGGCTCATGGTTTTTCCTAGAGAGACCACCTTTCCCCAAGTCATTATGGGATTGTTTCCAGTCCTGTACTTTTGTGTGGTAGCCTATTGCATTCTGGGTATCGCAGTCTTGTTTTGCTTTCCTTTAACTAATTAGACTAGCACACCTGAAAGCAGTGATTTGCAGGTGCCAAGTTCCATGGCTTGGAGTGAGGTGCTCGCCCCATTTCCGCCACAAGGGAACCTTTCACAGTCCTAATAAATGGCTAGAGAAGGTCATGGTCTGAAGACTGACTCTGAGAGGTTTACATTTGGTCTTTTAGAGGAACTCCTGTCCAAATCTAGGAACAAAACAGGTTTAACAAATAATGTCTTTAAAAACATTAATTAATGGCCATTGGGCGACTTTTTCTTGAAGGGACAATATGAACTGCCTCATTTTCGGGTGTATGGCGGTGGCAATGGTGGTGGGAGCATAACTGCCCAGTTTCCCAGGTCTGTATATGACTAATTAGTCCAGCCCTGGTTTTTTCTTTGCCTTCTGGGGCATGTATAAAAGCCAGGACTACAAGTTCCAGAATTTTGAGGAAAAAAGAAGAGATTGGCCAAGCTAATGATGCGCAGATCTAGGAAACTTGACAGCTCTGTGAGAGATTTTTGAAGTAATGGAATGGGCGGCCTAGCGTGGAGGTCAGTGTGCCCTGATGTGTCTGTTTGTTTGTTTCGACAGGTGTGCATCCTCGACAGCTCATCATCGGCCAGGGGGATATGTGCCTGGTGTTTTTGGCCTTTGCAACGTGGGCAGTGAAGACCACAGACCTGCAGGCACCGGATGCTTGGAAGACAGGTACGTGCATGTGCTTGTGTGTGTGTATATATACCACTTGTATGACTCTTCCTCTTCCAGAAGCAGTGAATAATACTAGATGTGTGATCCTGGTTAATAAGAAATGGGACTTTTACCCACAGGCTGGGCGTCTGGAATGGCAGTGCCTGACAAGCGGCACACGGCCTGCAGACATCTCAAATTGTTCCCCTGCTCTTGCAGTGTGCGCGATGTTAACCAGCACGTGCTTTTAGTCCCAGTAGCTTCGTAGTTTGAGCCTCGTGAGTGACGGAGTGGTCCTCGCGCTCCTGACCTTTCAGTCATGTAGCTTGTCGTGAAATCTTCCGGTGTCCTTTTCGGGCAGCCTAGCGACTGGCTGCCTGGTGTAATGTGGCTCCATGTCACGTGTGAATGTGATACGTCCTCATCCGAGCTAAGCTTTTTAATAAGCAGTGGCTTGACCTAGGCTGGAATGAGAGATATAGTTAGAATGAGAGATATAGTTAAAAGTGCGACACATGGCACGGGCCTTCTTAGCAGAGATCTGTGGCAACCTGCTGTGTGAGACCGTTTGTGTCTCCATTATAGTTTAAGATGGTTCGATCGGGACCTATGTTCTTGCAGCTCTGGTCCACAAGAGGGCAGTGTTGCACAGCGAGTGTGCTTCGGCACCTGTCACAGAAATCGGGGTCCTGCTCTCACATATATGCGCCCGTGCATAGTAATATTGTCTTTCACTGTCTTACTAAGGCACTTGTTTGATGAATCAGAACGGCTCATATGACTCTTGATCTGCATTCGTTGTACAGTTAAATTACCTTGGACATCGGCCAGAAAGCCTGTTGATCTTTTTTGCAATGAACTGCAGAAAGTGACGAAAAACGAGTTGTGGCACTCAGCAAGAAAATTGTAAAACCCAGTTGAAAAATCATGCGCACTATCACGTTTTGTTTCGGTAAATACACTATATTCATCCACAAATGAAGAGAAACGATTAAACAATCACTAAAAAGAGTGGAATCTAAACTTCGACAAAAACACTGAAGTTGCAGTGGCTGACGTCATCCAAACGGGTGTCAAGAACTAACGTCTCACAACCCACTGGCGAGGAAAGAGCAGACATCCACTCTCCCAAGATTCCTCTGGTCCCTGGAGTAGTTCATCTTAGGAACGAGGCACTTTTCACACTACCCCTGCAGTCCTCTTTAACAGCGAGACACCGAAAGTGCAAATGTTTTTGTTATAAATGTTATTGGCATTGGTTACTGTCCAAGACCAACACCTTTTATTTGCATTATAGGTTTTTATATACAAATACCATCTTTTTTCATTAAACACTTATACATCTAGACAAAAGCAGAGGTATAAAACTGATATTTCACAGGCAGAGGCTGCTATTTCACAGAGAGATGTGAAATGCGGATTTCACTCAACAGTAGTCCTAGAGTACTGTGATTTCCTCCCCTCCAGCTGCTTAATCTCTGAGCATGATAATGCCCATCCTTCAGATCCACAGGTGCCCCACAGGCCCAGGCTGCTATGGACGTCCCCTTTTTCCTTACCCACACTTTACCTTTACCCTTACCCAACCTTTTACCTTTGCCTTCACACATCTTATTGAAAACGGAGATGCTGTCGCTGTCCTTAGAGGCTGTTGTAAAGTAGTGGGTGCAAGGCCCACATACTTAGGAAATAAGGCACACTGACACCGTAGTATGGTACTGAACAACTGACCCAGGGTGCGTGCCCCCTGCCCTTTTTATTAGCAGGGTCACTTGCCTGGTGACGCCTGTGACGGGTGAGTGTAAGTATTTTACATAACACTCCTGAGCACTAGAACATGTCCAGCAGGACACTACAACCCTCCCAAACTTTATTGGAAAAGACCAAACAAAAGTCCAAACACTAAGTCTCTTCAGGCCATCTGCTGGGCAGTGCTGGATCTCTTGACCACATAGCAATGAGGTTTTAGTCTACCTCAGCGATGTTGTTCAGACCGCCCTGGCCCCTGGCCTCACAGTGTTGGAGTCTATTTACACAGTTCAATGTAGGGTCATCCGTAGCGGTGATGGAGTCCACTACAGAGATCTTCTTGAAGACACTCAGGCTCCGGTGGACAGCAAACCTACAATGACTGAGGATGACCTTGGTGGATTACGGCCTTCCTTGAATGATGCATCCCAGTGCCCGCTGGTTGAGCAGCTTCAGACGACTCTCCTCTCCTGCCTGGACTCTCCTCTCACAGGAGTCTCCTTGAAGCCCTTTCTGCCGGGCTGCCACTTGACCGTGTGGACTGTGGACTTGTAGGCCACGCAAAGGCGTCATTGAGGAACTGCCAACAGGACCACAACCAAGTCGCTCTTGCAGCCACAAAGGTTGGTTGTCTCAGCCTTTGTTATATCTCCTTTTGGTGACCAGTCTCCGTCTGTGACCTTAGTGCCTCCCAGTGCCTGTCGTGGAGCTGCAGACGCATCTCTAGTCAAGGCTTCCGCATAAAAGGCATCTTTTGATTTGCCAACCTGACCCCTCATCGCCGGATTTGCACAAAATTGATCAATCTACTAACTCAGTTTGCTAAAGATCGGCATGGCAAGTTTTGTGAAGATTCGTGCAGGGGGAAAAGAAGTTGGGTGTGAAAGTGTTTTCCCATTTTAGCTCCTATAGGAAATTTTGCTTGTGCCTACAGCCCAAACCGCTCAATAGATTTATACCAAATGTGGCATGAGATAAGCACTTTAATCCAAAATTGTGCTTTATTTGGTTTAGTGTAAATCTCTTCAGTAGTATTTGAGTAATAAGCAATTAAAAAAAGTTGCAGAATGATCTTTAAAAGGTTAACATTTTTGTTAAGTCACGATTCGTGAATCCTGTCAACCACAGTTTGAATGTTTTGGGCTCTAAAATGTTTTTCCACCAGCTTGAAACTCTTGAGTGCATTCCAACTCAACAATTTTGCACTGTTGAAAGAAAATTTGCACAGCTATGGGGGGTCGGGCGGGGGGGGGAAGAGAAACTCTGATGTGCAGAACACACAAGGGTAGTGCTATGGGGTAGCCAGGATCTTGGAAAACTCAAGTCCCACAGCTATGCTGGCGCATAACTTATGAGTCACAAAAGTTTTAAAGCTCATGAATGGCCAGTTTAGGTCCTAGGATTGACTTTCATTTTGTGGTTGATTCTCAAATCATGCCTGACTTGAGCGTTTCATGCTGTCTGGCCGTTGGCAAATCCCTGCACCCAACACCTGCAGTACATGGGTGAAGATTGTGCAGCAGGGGTTATTTGAATGCAGCAGGTAGGGAACTGCATCCAACCCCTGCTGCCCATGGCCAAAGGCCTTGCACAGCAATGGTAGACTCATGGCATGTGGTAGTTATACTTTTAACATTATTTACAACATTTGTAATTGCACCTGTCACATTAAGAATGGGGCAAAAGCATTGCATGTGGTGTGTGAGTTATGGTTTGCATGGCTATTGTGTGCGCTATAAATTGTGGTCCTAACTATAACTTGCAAATTTCAGTGGGTTTTCGGTATTTGTTTGTATCCATAACAACACTTTAAATGTGATTTCTTTAGTGAATTTCTGAGATTGTTTAAGCATACACTGAATTTAACCATAATTTTACTTTAACGATTAGATTTTTGTGTGCAAATACATATATACATATATTTTACATATATGTCCTGTTACCACCTAGGCACAGGAATCAAGGACAGGGCTCAACTCGTGCTTGGAAACCAGAGACACTCCTTTCCCTCCATACAGAAATCAAGGAAAAAACTCTACCATCTGTCCTAGAAATCAGAGGTAGTCCTTACACTGGTCATTTAGGGATATGCACTAGAAAAATCCATAGAAATCATAGAAAGAGTAATGCGTATGTAGTCTCATAAATTCTACATAGAAGTCAAGTTGTACAACATAATCATGGTTAGAAATAGCCCTTCATAGTCGAAAATCAAGGACACATTACTCAAAAACATCAGATACAGTTCTTCCACATAGGAATGAAGGATAACGTCTTGTCAGCTTTATAGAGGCCAATAACAGGCATTGCATCTCCTGTATACAAAATGAGAGAAAAATCTCATCTCCCACACAGAAATCAGTGAAAGTCCTTTATCTCACACAGAGAAATTGGACACAAACCTTTTTATCTCCCACATAGAAATCAGCGGCAGATACGTCATCTCCTACATAGAAATCAGTGACAGACCCCTCATCTCCCTCTTAAAAATCTGTGGCTCTTCTGTCATCTCCACGGAGTTCAGTGGCAGACCTGTCATCTCCCAAACAGAAATAAGTGGCAGATCTCTCTTCCTTTAGAAGTCAGTGGCAACCCTCATATGCCCCACATAAAAATCAGCAGCAAACCTCTGATCATCCCTATAAAAATCAGGTCAGGCCGATCATCTTCCACATAGAAAATAGGGATAGGCAATTCACCCCCCACAGATACGTCAGAAATAGACCACCATAGATTTATTATATTATAACAGCCTGTTTTCTGTGTTCCTTAGCATTATTGGCAAACCTTGGGGCTGTCACAGCTATCCGATACCTGAGAAGGCGAGCGGGAGGAGAAGGTGGCCGACTGTACCGACATCACCGCGAAGAACCATCACTCTAGGAGAAAGAAACCAGTCTGACTTAAGAAAAACCTGGAGTACCTGCACAGGAGCATGGAAGGCCAGCCACATTGCAACAGGATTTTACGTTCCCAGTTTATGTGCTCCTTGTTAGTAGTTCTACCCACAAAGTTGGACTGGATTTTATGGGAAATAGGCAAGATTTCATGTTAGGCCAGGAGGGTTGGGGAGGAGTCAGTCAAATGTCAGACTTATGACAGGTCAATGCCTCTGAAACAGCCAATAGCTGGTGAAAGGTCAGTGATATTTCAGGCAAATCTTCTCTATTTCCCTGCAGCTTAGTCGCTCCTTTCTTGTAGATTTACCCTTCTGGATTTGTAAATCCAGAAATGCCCAGGATGTTTCTGCGCTAAATGTCCCCAGTAATTGAGATGTAGCCTCCAGAAGTGGAAGCAGTCTACCAGGTGTCATTTTCAGAACTGGACACAATACCCACGGTGGAGCCTCCACATATGGAAGCAGTATTGAAGTAATTTTCCGAACAGGACACAGTACTCTGGGTGCAACCTCCAGAACAGGGAAGAGTATTTGCAATTTCATTTTCAGAACGGTGCACAGTACTAGAGGTGGATTCTGCAGGACAGGACAAACATACCAGATGTGATCCCCAGATAAAGACACAATAGTTAACTGGGGCATCTCCAGTACTCAGCACAGTATTCCAAATGTTACATCTAGAACACGAAAAAGATAATGCAGACATGTAGAAACGGTCATAATGCTCCAGATTTTGATCCCAGAGCTATATAGAATACTACAAATTGAATTTCCAGGAATGGGAGTCAATACTCCAGATAAGGCATTCAGAGCTGGACAAAGTACTGCAGGGATGTACGTCATTACGACGCACACTTTTACAACGTGTTCCATTACAACGCGGTTGTAACAACGCAAGTCGTTACAACGACTTGCGTTGGGGGGGGCGCAAATTAAAAAAAAATTATTTACTATTCCAACACCAGTCCCCGTGGATAGTAGGGAAGGTGTTGGGATAGTAAATTAAATGATTTACTATCCTTGAGCGCCCCCCAGCGCAATTCGTTGTAACAACTTTCGTTGTTATGACCGCGTCGTAATGGAACGGCGTTGTAAAGGTTGCGTCGTAAACGTCGCATACCGTACTGCAGATGTGATCTTCAGATATTAGCACAATAGACCAGATGGTTTGCCCAGAATTCATCAAAATACTGTTGAATAGCTTGTACCTCATAGTAGGACTGTGCGTCTGTTGGACAACATAAACATCAGTATTGTGCCAGACTGATTCCGTGCACACCCTCAGGATATGATGGTCTATAGTCCTGCTAGCCCGCAGTGCAACCATAAATATCCCAAGAAGGGAGACAAATGGATTATGCAACTTCAGAACATGACAACCCTGACTCCCTCAGGAATCATGGTAACAGACCTAGAACCCTTTTGCATAATCACTTGTGCATACCCAGAGAGATACACAACGAGGCGTTTCAATATTTATTGAAACATTGTGATTTGTGTATAGAAGACGTGCTGCAATGATTAATAGACAGAAGTAGATGAAAGTAATTAGCATTACGAGAACAGTGAAAGGATAAACAAGAATCAGCTGGGCTAAGATTTCTCACAAGCAGAAACTTTGCTGTGACAGTAAAGGGTTCCTCTCCCGAAACCCGGAAATGTTTGTGTATTTATAATAACTAACATCCATTATTCCATGCCGAAGCCTCAGCCAAGCTTACATCCTCTTGTGATAGCTGTGTCATCGTGTAAAAAAAGGAGGCAACTTAAGAAACGTGTGCATGTAAACAATGGTGTTTCTTCCCAGGCTTAACCCAGCCACATGACACCCACTCCTCGGATGTGAATCGACTAAAGCTATCGAAAGCTACTTAAAACAATGCAAGCAATGTCATCAATATATATGTTTGTATAAAAAGATGCTAAAATTATAAAAAGTCAACAGCGCTGTTTGAAACCAAGGCATCCAGAAAGCCACAATTTAAAATATATAAAAGCTAATAAAATCAAGCATTAAAATAATATAATTTAAATACTATTTACGATGTTAAAAAAAGTCTGAATTAAAAAAAATTGCACCAATTGAAACTGCCAGATTGTTTGCGTTTCGAGAGATAGGTGAAAAATCGCTGTTCCCAGCTACCGCAGACGATGTTCTCACAGGCACACCTCGGAGCAAGTTTGTGAAGCACACATGATCCCATCCATTCCCCACAGCAGCCACTGAGGAAGAACCACAGCCAATGCCAAATCCGCAGAACCACAGCCAGGATTCAGTTTACCAGGAGCAGAAGCATCCCAGGAAGGCTTGTAGAATGAGTTCAGGAGCAACAGCAAATGCAGGGGACACCAATATGAATGGACCTTCAGAGGGTCCACCAGTACATCCATATCCAGAGATTGAACTTGTTGCGTTCCCAAGCATATGTAAAAGGAGGCATACTCGAAAGTGCACAGCAGACAGTGGAATACATGTTACACACAGTGTAGCCAGACAGGCCGAAAGGGCAAAAATCAGTGCTCATTTAGTTCCTGAAGCAAGGGTGCCCAAATCACTGTACCATGCATTCACGGCACAGGAGCACATGTGGTAGTGCCAGTTGCATTTGATCTTAAAATGGGACATCCATTGCGGAGCAGAAAAATTAAAAGCAAAGTCCCAACAATTAGGAGCAGGACTAGCAGAAGACCTCCAAAAATGCATCCAAGCTCAGAATGAATAAATGATGGAATGATTCCAAAGACAGCCTGGAAGGTGCAAACCAAACCAGACCCTCTGCATTTAAAAAAGTGTACTACCCCCACAGCATTAGACATGTTAAAAATGTGGTGCAGCAGTTCTGCAAAATCAAGTGGGAAATTAGTGCGAAGTAGCAAATGTATCTCAGAAGACGACCTTGCAGCTTGAAGATCAAATGTCTCCCTTGAAGAGGTTAAGGCCACATCCTTCTGGAACATTAAGCTTTCAGTCTGCTCAGGGTGTCAAAGTGCACATTTGAAAGCTTTATCGAAGGCCAAAGCGTCACCTCCCTAACTGTGTAGGAAGGTGGAACAGTACTGGTGTACAACAAGTCACAACCACAGAGACCATTTCAAGATGTGCTATTCCCGGTGTCATGCGTAGCAACTGTGATCGTTCAACATCAAATAACTCCCATTAGAGAGCAATCTGAAAGCCAGACTGATCACGGCCACGGGGGAACCTATTAAGTAGCATGATAACTTTGCCATGGATGCATTATATTCCCAGTGAAGTGACACTTCCTTGCACACTAAGGAATGACTCAAAGTGTTCTCACAGTCAGTCCAACTAAGAAAAACCTCAGTCTCCCTATTCCGACAATTTAATCTAAGAGGTAAAACCCATGTCTCATGTACATACCCCTCTCCTAGCTCTTCATATCTGGCTGCCTGATGAGGTTGTAAGCAGTATTGGAAATGAAATGTCAACATGGGCAGAGTAATAAAGCCATGTTGCAGTTGAGATATCCAGCAACGAGCACAGGATTCTGGATTACTCATTCAGAAATTAATGACATGCTTCAGACGAGGTCTCCAGAACTGGACACAGCTCTCCAGAGGGAATGCCTAGAAGTGAGAGTAATACTCCAGACATGTTCTACAGAAGGAACACAATACTCCAGATGGTGCATCCAGAAGTAAACAAGATACTCTCATTGTGAACTCTAGAACTGAACACAATACTCCAGGTGGAACCTCCACATCTTGAAGCAGTTTTCTAGGTGTATTTTCCAGAACTGTACACAATACTAAAAATGGAGGGTTCAGAAATGAGAATATTTGCAGTTTAATGTTTGAAACGAGGTAAAATGCTCCTCATCGATTCTCCAGTACTGGACAAAATCTACCAGATGTGATCTCAATATTTCAGCAGCGGTCCTTGAGAACAGGACACATTACTACAGATGATGCTTCCAGAACAGGGCACTATACTGCAGGCTTGCAGAAATGGACATAATACTCCAAATGATGCCAAGAAAATTTTACAAAATACTGGAAAACCGATCTCTAGAAATGGACACAATGTTCCTGATAGGATTTCCAGAACTGGACACAATACTCCTGATGGGGGTTTCCAGAAATGGACAAAGTATTCCAGACGTCATGTTCAGAACAGAGCACAATACTCCAGGTGCATGTCCAGAATTGAACTCTATACTTCTGGTGTGATCTTCAAAACTGGGCACAATACCATAGATGCACTCTCTAAAACTGGGCACATCATTTTATTTATTTTCTGCAAAAATGGTTCTGCCAGACATGTGACTGAGTTTTCCCAGCACTCACATCCTTTCATAACTACTGGCCATTCAAGACAGTCCTTGAGTCTTTCACCCCAAAACATGTTTTTGTCTCAAAGAGTTGTAGAGAGAAATGTGTACCCATTGTATCATGATTAAGTTATAACTTGCATTTTGTTTTTACGCATTATCTCACCACATACTCTGTTTGGATCCCAGTGAAGGGATGTGATGTGCCTGCTGCCATGATAGTGTCGTAGCCTAGGTCACAGAGCACTTTGGACCCCTCGCACTGTCTTTTGACTGTAAACTCCAGAAGCAACAGCAGTTTGTTAAAAAACTTTGAGTTGAAGATTACTTTAAGATAGACTTGCAAAATCTTACCTTTTCCAATATCCTGCTGTCAATTCCCATATATTTTGGGAAACAGAGTACCTTGTCGCCAAAAAAACACTCGATCCAAGGAGACCTCTATGAAGTGGCGGCTGGCAGGGAACAGGGATAGCGGGGCAGGAGGAGCATGTGGGGAGGGGTGGGAAAAAATAGATAGAAAGTAAACACTTGCCTTTTGACGGCCGTCGTCTATCCTCCGCCGCCTCTCTTCCTGGCGAGTCTCGGAAGGAGGAAGCACACATCCTTCCAGAATTCCCTAAGATAGTGATTGGTCTGAGCGCCGTGGGTCAGCGCTCAGACAGGGGCTTGGGAGTCTGGGCATGTTCCTCACCAGGCTGTGCATCACATCCTAATGGGGATCATGCATAGTACGCATGACTGTTTGGCCAGTCCCACCCCACCTTAACCCATTTCGGCAGCTACAAAAAATAAAATGATAATAACAAAATTATTATCATATTTTTACTGCTTTGCGAAGAGTGAGGCAATGCTCCTCCGCCTCAGTGGATGAGCCTCCCCTGCCTCTAGGGGCTTGCTGTGTAGTTTTCATCACCCAAGGTGATGTGTGTTGATTGTGGAAGAGATTTTACTACTCAGAGGGGAACGTTAAAAGAATGTAGGCCAGGACCATAAAAGAACAAGGCGCAAAGCTTGGCACTGTGGTTCCGCTGGGACAAAACAGGCATGCATATAACTTGGACAGTCCCTGGACACATCCCCGTTCTGAAATCTAAGCAGAGACTGACTGGTAACAAGCAATCAGCAACCTCCTAATGGACTCCAGAAATTCAAGGCCTTTGGAAAAAACTCATGTTCCAGAAATCTAAGGGAAATGTACAATGTTCAAAGTGTGTGTCCCAAGAGGGGCTTAAAATATTTGTCATTCAGAAAAGTAGGGTACTTAAATAAATTGTGCTGCAGAAAAGTAGTGGTTATAAAATGACAAACCCCAGAAAAGTATGTATTTTAATCTGTTGTGTCCTAGAAGTAGGGTTTTGTAGCGCTGCGCTCAGAAAAGAAAGTAAATGTAAGGAATATGTTTTAAGTTAATATGATCTTTGAAGATGTGTGTCTGAAAAACGAGACTTCTGAAATTGTGAAGAAAGACTAAATTCTGTGATTCGATATGTGTCCTAATAATATGATGTGTGAAGTAATGTGCTTCAGAAAAGTAAGGGATTTAAAATGCAGCACCAGAGAATATTGAGATGGTTGAAAATGTGTTTGGATAAATTGTTTGTTTGAAAGGGTGTGCTTAAGAAATAGGGTGTCTGAAATGGTGCAGTGGAACGTTGTGCGTCTACAGTGTAGGTTGTGGGGGACTGCAGAAAGTGTATGAAACCTTGTGTCGTAAAAAGGTAAGGTGTTTGGAAAAGTGTGCCCTGATGATTAAGGTGTTTAAATGTATGTCCTAAAACGGAAGGGGATTGAAACGGTCTGTCCAGAAATAAGGCATCTTGAAACGGCATGCACAAGAAATTGAGTGGAAGGAGAGGCGTTAAAAATGGGGCGCCTGGGAGAAATAAAGTGTTTGAATGAAAGTGACCCGGAAAGTTGAGTGGCTCCCACCAAAGGACATGTGACAAAAAGCAGCACTGACCACTAGACTCTGAGATCCATAGCATACAGGCCTCCTGAGTGGTGTGTAAAGTGCCTTACTAAGCACTGGCCATGCCAGGGGTTTGCCTGGCTTGTTACTGGCACTCTTTATAGCTGATCTAGGTGAAGACCCTTTGAGAAACCCAATAAAAGCATAAATGTAATGGAAAGATAATCTGGGTCACTGCATGTTTGGAGATGGGGGAGCACCGGTTGTTTTTTAAAGCTTCCCTTTCGAGTTTAAGAACAGAAAAATATATGTCAATCATGGAATTGCATTAAAAGTACAGAAAAAAATTGGGGGATCTGGGATGTTTTAACTGTCGAAATGTTTAGTTTAAAGTTGTTACTAACTGCCAAATGGTTAGAAAATGTTAAAAAAATATTCATTAAAAAAAGAAGAGAAAACAGAGGTCTCTTGGCTGGATAAACAGAATTATCTAAATCGTATGACTTAGTGGGTCTACATGGTGTACCAGGATCCAGCCTACAAGAGCTATAGGTAAGGAGCAGAAATAATATGTGGTTGTAGTTGGCAGTAGTGTTCACAGTAGAGGCAGCAGTCAATGAACTTCTTAGCCCTACTTATTTGCAGAAGGGTCGGTGAGAATACTAATTTGCCAGTCTAAAATGGGTGATGGGGAACCGATTTAGAGGTTACGCTTTTTAGGTCTCCGCTAGACAGCGGATGTGCCGTCTCAAAGAGACGTGTTGTGTTCAGCCTGTGGGCTTCAGCCTGTCCGTAGGATATGAGAGCGACTATGGAGCTAGAAAATGGTAAGTCCCTATCTGTCCATGGAAATAATGTGTCACGCCTCTTCTTGTGTTTATTCCTCCCGGAGCATGGATCAAGTACTTGTGTCCCTCCACTGCTCCCATTTTAGGAGCAACTTTTTTCTTTGTGTTGTTGCACTCCACACGAGTGCTCATGTTTTTACAAGCTCCTCCGACCAGGCCTTAATTTAGAACGATGATTGATTGTTACATTGTAAAGCAGCAAATTGCAAGCCGGTGTTTTTTTGGGGGGGAGATGGTGGGGGTATTGGTTTGGTGTTTTATATAGCGTGAACTCGACCCAAAGGTATCGGAGCGCTGTACATGAGCACCAGTTGCATTATAGGTGAACACATTCATTTTTCGGCATTGAGAGATTAAATGATTTGCCCAGAATCACAGGATGTTGAGTCTCTCACCTAGACTCGAACCCGGTTCCCCAGTTTCAAAGCCAGCTGCTTTAGCTGTTACGCCACATCCTCTCCCAAAAGAATATAAACTCACAGTTCCCCATTGTTGGACCCGGCCTCGTGGCGTGGTCCTACCCCTCCCGCATGGCGGGCCGCGGACGACATCGGCCCTCCATCCAGCCCGGGTCGGCCTCGGGCACACCTCTGCATGCCCTCCAAACCACCAGATCCGCCACCCGGTGGCCCACAACCACTGACACGGCACACTCGGGCCGCCCCAGCATTACCGGTCCGGTGCCCACCCCGGACCCTCATTCCAGGCCCGACGCCATCTTGGGCCCATCAAGTCACAGACACGTGGTCCCGGACCAGCCGCGGCCACGGCCCCAGCGAGCCCGCCATCGAGGCACCAAGAACCCTCCGGGTGGTAGAGTGGCCACTCAACCAGAGACAAGGAGAGGGGAGTTTCGATGGCTCTCCAACCGTCGCCGGATGCCTGGTTTCGATCGGCCTCCGGCCTCCCTGAGCGCTGGCCCCACCCCCTGCTGGGTGTCTGGACACCATCATCCCGGCCCCTCTGACCCCCAGGCGAGAGGGTCCGGACATCAAAGGACTCCAGACCTATATCTGGGCCAGCCCCGGAGTAGGACGGCAGTTGTATCCCGGAGTCGAGAAGCCCTGCTGACGCTGTCGCGGCTGACCCTGAGACGAACTCCCCTTGCTGCTTTACCTGGAACCTGCTGGCGCTGCCGCGGTCCATCTTCGCTGTAACCACCTTGGAGCCTGCTGGCGCTGCCGCGGTCCATCTTCGCTGTAACCACCTTGGAGCCTGCTGGCGCTGCCGCGGTCCATCTTTGCTGTAACCATCTTGGAGCCTGCTGGCGCTGCCGCGGTCCACACTCGCTGAACCATCTCGGAACCTGCTGGCGCTGCCGCGGTCCACACTCGCTGAACCATCTTGGAACCTGCTGGCGCTGCCGCGGTCCACACTCGCTGAATCATCTTGGAACCTGCTGGCGCTGCCGCGGTCCACACTCGCTGAACCATCTTGGAGCCTGCTGGCGCTGCCGCGGTCCACACTCACTGAACCATCTTGGAACCTGCTGGCGCTGCCGCGGTCCACACTCGCTGAATCATCTTGGAACCTGCTGGCGCTGCCGCGGTCCACACTCGCTGAACCATCTTGGAACCTGCTGGTGCTGCCGCGGTCCACACTCGCTGAACCATCTTGGAGCCTGCTGGCGCTGCCGCGGCCCAACCTTCCGGAACCCCCCAGCTCGAGGATTGAGAGCTGTGCGTAGAGTCTCCTTGCAACTGACCATCTATAAGACTGTCCCGCTACCTTGCCCCTTGCCACGAGACTTTCCAGATCTCGGGATCTGCTGTATATATTGAAACGATACTTATTGGCTGATAAAGATTGAAAACTCTATCTACGTGTGGTGTATATTTGTAGTGGTGTGGTTACTCTGCTGTACGATTCTAGGAGAGGGCCCTCCCGTCGGAGGCCTCTCGACATCGCTCGGTCCCTTCTCTGAAGGAGGGGTAGACCTAGGGGTGGTCAGTCAGACACCTTCTGCCTCCCCCGGGTTCGCCTTTCTAACATTGGTGGCAGGCGCTGCGATCCGAGCCAAAGCAAAATCGTACAGAGAGTGATCTACCCGATACGACGGAAAAACACACAGAGACCATGACGACCCAAGGAACCAACCTACCTGCCGAATTCCAGAAAGAGAAGATAGAAGAATACAGCCACAAACAACTAAAACAATTCTGTAAAGACATGGGTATCGCTACCACTGGCCTGAGCACAAAAGAGGACTTCAAATCGGCCCTACAAGCCTGGGTGGAAACCCGAGACAGACCACCCCAAGAGGAGAATGGCCCGAACGGGCAACAGGAAACCAGCGCAACCCCGACGGGGGAAAGAACCGCAACACTAAACGCGGACCTCATCTATGAAGACGCTCGAGAACGAGAGCGCAACCGGCTACACGAAGTGGAGCTTGCACGACTCCGGCTAGATGGAGAACTCCAGCTAGCGGAGAAAAAGATAGCCCTCGAGCAACTACGGCTGGAGGGGGATCTAGAAGAGAAACGGAGACAACGTGACCTCGAAGAAAAACGACTAGCATATGAACACGAACGAGGCCTGAGAGAACTAGAAATCAAGGCCAAGATCAATGAAGATAGCGCGGCCGGGGCCAAGACCTCGGCCCCTCCCGTGGACACCAAGGTTCACCTACCGAAAGATGTAGTCAAAGAATACTACAAGAACGATGATATCCAACAATGGTTCAAAGCCTACGAGGTGGCCATGACCGCCCATCGGGTGCCCCTGAAGGATTGGGGCGCCGGCCTGTGGGGAAAGTTCGTCAACGAAGGGAGGGACGCCCTGCTGGAACTCCCTGACACCGAAATGACCTCCTATGAACACATGAAAACGGCCCTACTCACGCGCTACGGGCTCACCCCCGAAATGTACCGGCAGAGGTTCCGAGACTGTAAAAAAATCCCCGGTACCACTTGGGTAGAATATGTGAACTTTTTTAGCAGAGCCTTCGAGGGGTGGGTCAAAGGCAGTCAGGTCACTACCTACCAGCAGTTGGTCGACCTTATGTTATGGGAGCACCTCTCCAACAACTGCTTCATTGAACTACGACAGCACCTCCTCGACAGCAAGTTGACCGAGCCGCGAAAGCTAGCGGTCGAAGCAGATCGGTGGGCGAGCAACTGCGTCCACCGGAACACCACAGGAGAATACGGACGAGGGTCCCCGGGGAACCACCGGCCGCGAGGCGGCGGGTCTGGCATCAGCCGAGGCCGAGACCTCCCGCCGGGGTCTTCGCCCGCCTCCTCTACACCAGCCTCCAGCCCGAGGGGGGCCCATCCAGCCCGACCGGGGCCACGCCCCAACGTTACGTGCCACAGATGCCAGCGGCTGGGTCACTATGCCAATGATCCTCTCTGCCCCATGAACCAGCGGCCCGGCACCACCGGGCCCCCCGGTCGACAAATCACTGCAGCTGCTCTGAGCGAAGAAAAGGATGAAGAAGAAGAGGTCCCTATGGAACCATAAGAATGGGAGTCCGCGGCCATGTGCCTCGCCTCCCTGGGCGACAAAGACATGATCCCCCGAGACCAGATTCCGATCAACACCCAGAAGTACCGCCAGTGGGTCACCATCAACGGACGCCGGGCCGAGGCTCTCCGTGACACGGGGGCCAGCATAACCGCCGTCCGCTGCCATCTGGTGACCCCAGAACAAATCTTGCCCCACGTTCTGTGCCCTGTCCGGTCAGCGGACAATTCCGAGAGCCTGTGCCAGATGGCTCGCATCCCCTTCGAGTGGGGAGGAGTGTCCGGCATGCTGAAAGTCACCGTCCGAGACGATGCCCCGGTGGACTGCCTCCTAGGGAACGACCTGGAAAGTTCCCCCTGGGCACAGATCGAGCGAAGAGAGCATCTGGGGATGCTAGGCCTTCCTGAATGGGTTTGCGTAACGACCCGATCCATGTCCACCCGGGACGCCGTCCCAACCGAAGACAATCTGCCCGAAGAACCTGAATGGCCGGCACCTCCGCCACCCGCCACTGCCACGGCCGAACCCGAACTGGGGCCGCAGGGCCCCAGCCATGAAGAAATTCCCGAGCTCGGGCCCCTTCCCGAACTAGCCCAGTGGCGCCAAGAAGGGGGCCCCACCCGCGAGCAGTTCCGTCGGGAACAAAAGACATGTCCTTCCCTTGAGGGACTCCGACAACAAGCCGCCACGCAAGCCACAGGAGACTCCTCGGGGTCCCACTGGATCTATTGGGACCAGGACCTCCTGTACAGTGAACAAAAGATCGCCGAGCTGGGGGCCGGCCGAGTGCTAGTCGTCCCCCTCCACTTCAGAGACTTTCTCTTAAAACTGGCACAATATGTGCCCCTCGCCGGGCACCTGGGGCAGAACAAAACCTACAGCCGCCTGGTGACCCACTTTTATTGGCCGAAGATGCGCCGCGATGTGTACAACCACT
This sequence comes from Lissotriton helveticus, assembly GCF_964261635.1. Taxonomy (NCBI): domain Eukaryota; kingdom Metazoa; phylum Chordata; class Amphibia; order Caudata; family Salamandridae; genus Lissotriton; species Lissotriton helveticus. Next base: position 311,996,113 of record NC_136065.1, on the reverse strand, counting down.
GCCGAACCTGTCCGACCTGCCAAGCCAGCGGAAAGAGTGGGGGGAAAATCAAGGCCCCACTCCAACCGTTTCCCGTGGTGACCACTCCCTTCGAGCGAGTAGGGATCGACATCGTGGGGCCCCTGGATCCTCCAACCTCTCAGGGGCACCGCTTCATCCTCGTCCTGGTGGACAATGCCACCCGCTACCCAGAAGCTATCCCCCTCCGGACTATCACAGCCCCTGTAGTGGGTCGGGCGCTAATGGGGATCTTCTCCAGAGTCGGCTTCCCCCGAGAGGTCGTCAGTGATCGGGGCACAAACTTTATATCGAAATATATGCGGTCCCTGTGGCAACAGTGCGGGGTCGCGTATAAGTTCACCACCCCGTATCACCCTCAAGGGAATGGACTAGTGGAGCGATTTAATAGGACCCTGAAAGGAATGATCAAGGGCCTAGAAGAGCCCCTCAGGCGCAAATGGGACGTTCTGCTGCCATGCCTCCTGTTCGCCTACCGGGAGGTACCCCAGAAGTCCCTGGGGTTCAGCTCCTTTGAACTATTATATGGACACCCGGTGCGAGGCCCCCTCAGCCTGGTCAAGGAAGGCTGGGAGCTGGCCGCCTCCGATACTCCGCCCAATGTTTTCCGATACCTCTTGACTCTCCGCAACCAGACTCGGAAGTTCCGGGAAATGGCCGAAACCAACCTGAAGGCCAGTCAAGAGGAGATGAAGCGCTGGTATGATGAAAATGCCTCGTCCATTGAATTTGAGCCGGGCCAGCAGGTCTGGGTCATGTCCTCGGTCGACCCCGGCGCCCTCCAGGACAAATGGACGGGGCCCTTCAACGTGGTGGAGCGCAAGAGCCCCGTCACCTACCTAGTGGACATGGAGTCCCCCCGGAACCCCCTCTGGGTCCTAAACGCCAATCGGCTCAAGCCCCACTTTGTCCGCACCGAACTGAGCCTGTTGTTGGCTACCGATGACGGAGCAGAGGACGACTTCGAGCCTCTACCAGACCTCCTGAGCACCTCCGAGAAAGATGGCTCCGTCGAGGGAGTCTCCCTCTCTCCCGCGCTGACACCCAAACAGCGCCAGGACTGCCAGAAACTGCTGGGTCAATTTGGGAACTTATTTTCCCTCACCCCCGGAGTCACCCAGTGGTGTGTTCACGACGTCGACACCGGGGACAGTCCGCCCGTGCGGCACCGAGCCTACCGAGTCCCCGACCGAGTCCGGGCCTGCATCCAAACCGAAGTTTCCAAGATGCTAGCCCTAGGGGTAGTCGAGCCCTCAGACAGTCCATGGGCCAGTCCCGTCGTCCTGGTCCCTAAGGCCGCCGCCCCCGGGGTGCCCCCGGAGCTGCGGTTCTGTGTCGACTACCGGGGACTGAATGCCGTCACCAGGACCGACGCCCATCCCATTCCCCGAGCGGATGAACTGATCGATCGCCTGGGAGCCGCCAGGTACCTCAGCACCTTCAACCTCACGGCCGGATACTGGCAAATCGGCCTCACGCCAGGGGCACAAGAACGATCCGCTTTCTCGACCCCCGATGGCCACTTCCACTTCAACGTGATGCCCTTCGGCATGAAGAATGCTCCGGCCACCTTCCAGAGACTAGTGAATCGGGTGCTGGCAGGGCTGGAAGAGTTCAGTGCCGCCTATCTGGACGATATTGCGGTGTACAGCCTCTGTTGGGACGAGCACCTGACCCACCTCTGGAAGGTCCTGACGGCCCTCCAACGGGCCGGACTAACAATAAAAGCCAGCAAGTGCCAGATCGGTCAAGGGTCTGTGACCTATCTGGGACACCAAGTGGGGAGCGGCCAAGTGGCTCCCCTTCAACCCAAGATCAACGCCATCCAGGCCTGGGAGCCCCCCGTCACCCAGACCGCCGTCCGAGCTTTCCTGGGGCTCACTGGATACTATTAGCGGTTCATAAAGGACTATGGGAGCATTGTGGGGCCCCTCACAGAGCTAACCTCCAAGAGACTCCCCCCGAAGGTACACTGGACCCCCGAGTGCCAAGTAGCCTTTGAGACACTAAAGACTGCCATGTGCACCGCCCCGGTGCTCCAGGCCCCCGACTACAGCCGAGAGTTCATCGTCCAAACTGACGCCTCGGAACACGGCATTGGGGCCGTACTGTCCCAAATGAACTCTGACGGAGTTGACCTTCCTGTGGCCTTCATCAGCCGGCGCCTGCTGGCCCGAGAACAACGATGGAGCACCATCGAGAGGGAAGCATTCGCCGTCGTATGGGCCCTAAAGAAGCTCCGGCCCTACCTCTTCGGCATCCACTTCCGAGTACAGACCGACCACCGGCCCCTGCGGTGGTTGATGCAGATGCGGGGCGAGAACCCGAAGTTGCTACGTTGGTCCATCTCCCTCCAAGGGATGAACTTCACCGTGAAGCATCGCCCTGGCAACGAACACGCCAACGCTGACGGCCTCTCCAGATTCTTCCGCCTTGGCGAGGAGAATCCCCAAGAAGATGGGTGACTCTCCCCTGCCTTCAGCTGGAGGGGACGTGTGTTGGACCCGGCCTCGTGGCGTGGTCCTACCCCTCCCGCATGGCGGGCCCCGGACGACATCGGCCCTCCATCCAGCCCGGGTCGGCCTCGGGCACACCTCTGCACGCCCTCCAAACCACCAGATCCGCCACCCGGCGGCCCACAACCACTGACACGGCACACTCGGGCCGCCCCAGCATTACCGGTCCGGTGCCCACCCCGGACCCTCATTCCAGGCCCGACGCCATCTTGGACCCATCACGTCACAGACACGTGGTCCCAGACCAGCCGCGGCCACAGCCCCAGCGAGCCCGCCATCGAGGCACCAAGAACCCTCCGGGTGGTAGAGTGGCCACTCAACTAGAGACAAGGAGAGGGGAGTTTCGATGGCTCTCCAACCGTCCCCGAAAGCCTGGTTTCGATCGACCTCCGGCCTCCCTGAGCGCTGGCCCCACCCCCTGCTGGGTGTCTGGACACCATCATCCCGGCCTCTCTGACCCCCAGGCGAGAGGGTCCGGACATCAAAGGACTCCAGACCTATATCTGGGTCAGCCCCGGAGTAGGACGGCAGTTGTATCCCGGAGTCGAGAAGCCCTGCTGACGCTGTCGCGGCTGACCCTGAGACGAACTCCCCTTGCTGCTCTACCTGGAACCTGCTGGCGCTGCCGCGGTCCATCTTCGCTGTAACCACCTTGGAGCCTGCTGGCGCTGCCGCGGTCCATCTTCGCTGTAACCACCTTGGAGCCTGCTGGCGCTGCCGCGGTCCATCTTTGCTGTAACCATCTTGGAGCCTGCTGGCGCTGCCGCGGTCCACACTCGCTGAACCATCTCAGAACCTGCTGGCGCTGCCGCGGTCCACACTTGCTGAACCATCTTGGAACCTGCTGGCGCTGCCGCGGTCCACACCCGCTGAATCATCTTGGAACCTGCTGGCGCTGCCGCGGTCCACACTCGCTGAACCATCTTGGAGCCTGCTGGCGCTGCCGCGGTCCACACTCGCTGAACCATCTTGGAACCTGCTGGCGCTGCCGCGGTCCACACTCGCTGAATCATCTTGGAACCTGCTGGCGCTGCCGCGGTCCACACTCGCTGAACCATCTTGGAACCTGCTGGCGCTGCCGCGGTCCACCCTCGCTGTACCATCTTGGAGCCTGCTGGCGCTGCCGCGGCCCAACCTTCCCGAACCCCCCAACTCGAGGATTGAGAGCTGTGCGTAGAGTCTCCTTGCAACCGACCATCTATAAGACTGTCCCGCTACCTTGCCACGAGACTTTCCAGATCTCGGGATCTGCTGTATATATTGAAACGATACTTATTGGCTGATAAAGATTGAAAACTCTATCTATGTGTGGTGTATATTTGTAGTGGTGTGGTTACTCTGCTGTACGATTCTAGGAGAGGGCCCTCCCGACGGAGGCCTCTCGACATCGCTCGGTCCCTTCTCTGAAGGAGGGGTAGACCTAGGGGTGGTCAGTCAGACACCTTCTGCCTCCCCCGGGTTCGCCTTTCTAACACCCATTTTGTAGGTATCACGGATGAAGATAGTTTTCATTTCACTTTTTTACGCCTCCCTCCCCAACTTTTACTGCCTTTTTTTGTGACTGCTAAACAGAAGATAAATCCGGCATGGGCCAAGCTCCGCCTACCTTGCCTTTACCACTTTCAGAGACCGCAGTGCTGGGACTTTGGTGCCTGTGTGTGTGCATGTGTGTTACTTCAGAGAAAAACCTAAGTGGCCGCCATATACTTAGGATTTTTACATGACTTTCAGCCATGCAGAACAGCAGCAGTCCCGCTATTCAGCATGGCTAAAGACATTGACATTGGCAATGCCAATAGCTCTCGGATTGCCGAGATCTATCAGACTTGCCAATGCTTGTTAATTCCTGCTGGGAGGAACAATGTTTTCAAGAACAAAGGCATTCCTAGGAGCAGAGATTTTTTTTACTGGATATTAATGGATGAGATAAGTCTTAATGATGATAGATTATTACATTTTCTGATATATGCAATCCAAGACCTTCAGGCATCAAGAATACTGGGATGGTTCCAATTACTGTAACACATTTTCTCTTTTGTAATTAGCTATCAAAGAGAGAACTGTGTCTTCTACCTATGAAGGCAGTGAGCCCAAGGGATTTCCAATAACTCTTTTTGGTAGATGGTGTGAGAAAGTGGCTCTATGTTTACTGGACCAAAGTAAGGTACACTGTGTATAGAGACCACCAACCCTAGAGGTATAACAGAGGTTAAAGTCAGGGCTGACCTTAAGTGGTAGCTTGGTCGAGCAGTAAGGCAGTACCAGAGGACAGTGTAAAGCATTTGTTGTACACACTCAGTCAGCAAAAGGTTTCACATACTCAAGGACTAAACTCCAGGCCAATTGTTTTTATATCAAAAGATATAGTTGTTTTATTTTCAGAACCAACAGGTATCAAAAATATACTTTTCTCACCTCTGAGTGATCTCAAGTAATTACTTTGCAGAAAGGAAATAACTTTGTAAACACAACAGGTACAGGGGTTGCAGTAGGCAACACAATTCTAAACACAATCTAACATTGAGCTCAATGTTTTTTTTTTTTTACAGAAAATGCAGTTGATTATTTTGTAAATTACTTTTGTAATCCCAGGACTGGATCCTAGATTCAGTCCTGGGGTCTATCTAAGCTGAAAACAGTTTAGTAAAAACGTTTTGGTTATTGCAATGATTTTTAAGGAATATAAAGGTATTTTAAAAGTTCACACAGAAACTTTTCAGTGAAAATCTAGCAATGTTATCCAATGGGAGAAATTCAGGTTACAAGTAAAGTACGTTCTCGTTACTCTTGTAATCCAGTACTGGGCTCCTTGGTCCAGCATGGGGATCTCTGCCTAAGACGGGTAAGTAATTACGTTTCAGTAGTTGGTACGATTTTTAAGGAATATTTCAAGTCTTCAAAAGTAGACACTTGAAAGAAATTTCATAGAAAAGCAGACAATGGATTCCTATGGAGAAAATACAGGTTACTAGTAGACCAGGTTAGGATTACTTTTGCGGTTCAGTGCTGGGCCACAAGGTACAGTTCTGGCTTCTATCCTGATCACAGGTGAGTACTTCGGAATTCTGAATTCGGCTGATTTTATAGGAATATTTTAGAGTGTCAAAACTTCACACTTTGAAGATTTTTCGAGTAAAACCAGTCAATGTTATCCTATGGCAGGAAAGTGAGTTATCGGTTTCCAGGTGAGCACTCAACTGGTGAATTTAAGTTTCTGGGCATAGACTCAGGGGTCCCCCGGGGGCAGGTAGGTACAGTTATTACACCCTCAGCAGCACAGGGGCGGGCGGGTGCAGAGGTAGTTAGGCCCAATGTTATCCAATGGAGGGGAGGGGGCCGTCGGTTGGTGGCTGCAAGCAAACAGGCCACACGGCTGTGGGAGCTGAGCTCCTGGTCACTTACTCAGGGCAATTGGGGAAGTAGAGTAGGGTAGTAGTTGCACTTCCAGCGGCACTCGGGCGGCTGGGTGCAGGGTGCTTTTGGGCCATTGGGAGCCCAATGTTATTCAAGGGAAAAGGTAAAAAGGGAACAAAGGCTGCAGACTCGGGGACGGTGATTCTTCAGGTGCGACCACCACTTCGAGAGGTAAGTTGGGATCTTGGAGAAGAGGTAGGTACCCCAAAGGAAGGCACAGGGGGCTGCAGGGAGCCGGGTGCAGGGGTGTCTTTTGTTGTCAGGAATCTTACCCTCGGCTGGTCGTGGTTGGGGGGGTCTCTGGTTCTGAAGCTGCAGGCGTTGTCTGGTTTGTCGAGAAGGGTCTTTGGGCACTGGACTTCAGGTCCCAGTCGCGGGGGGACGTCCTCGTGGTCTTGGTTCACTCGGGCACGGGCTGGGCTCAGCGGGTGCAGAGTGGGCTGGATTTGCGGTTCCTGGCTGGCACCAGGGGTGTTGCTGTTGGAGCAGAGCCTCTGCTCATGGGAGTCCCAGTCTCTAAGAGGGTCAAGGCAGGCAGGTCCTCCAGGGTTCTCGAGGTTGCTGCCCTCAGGAGACGCCGGGTTAAGCAGGAGCAGGTTCAAGTATCTAAAGGCCGGTAGGGCGGGGGCCAAGTCAGTTGTCATCGTCCTTTTGTTAGCAGCTGCAAGGCAGGTCGTCCTTCTTCTTGTTCTCCTTCTTGTTGTTCAAAACAGGATCTGAGGAAGGAAGGTTCAGGGAGCCCCTAAATACTGAATTTAGGGGCGTTACAGGCAGGGCAAGGGCAGGGACCAATAGGTCGCTGTCCTGGGGTGGGTACACCCCCTAGCCTGCCCCTCTCATGTGGGAGGGGGGCAGGAACCTACCTGTGATTGGGCAGGGCTCCCATCTTCAAGATGGCCGGAGCCCAGGGTCGTGCTTCACCTCGCCTCTCCCACGTGAGTGGTGGGGTTGGCACATGCTGGCACACACCCCTTTCTGATATAGGGTTTCCCGCCAGTCTTCCCGCCAGAGTGGGGGTCAGAACTGGTGGGGGCCAGTTGCTGGGTCCATTCATTCCTATGGGCCTTTAGGGCAATAGGAATGAATGGGGAGTTATTCCTTATTTGCGATTAGCAATTTTCTAATCGCAAATAAGGAAGCTGTAGGAATCGCAATAAATATTGCGATTCCTACATGAATCCCGTTTTGCGAGTCTGTAATAGCAATTCCTTATGAATCGCTATTAAAGACTCGCAAAACGGGTCTTTGATGAATCTAGCTGTTAATGAGGTGACACTGTACAGACAGTGATCCTGCACTAAGATTAAAGCCAGTAGTTTTAAAATCCCACATTAATGGATAAAGTGCAGCATGAAAGTTGAATGAGGAAGTGTTGTGCTCGCAGATGACTTGTAACCCCTAAATAACCCTTCCTATCAATTTGGTGATGGCTCATGTGAGTCTTAGAAGCACTTGTATGGCAGAAAGAACTTTAATGGTCAAAATGGAAAACTTGTCCACGCTCTGGAATGCCACTTATGAACAGTCATGCTCCAAAGAGCAGAGCACTGCGGACCAGTTTTTGCTTCACTCCACTTTACCCCTTTTCTCTCTTACACTGTCTCTCCTGTAATGGAGCATATGACACAATCAAGAGATTTGGAAGTACTCTGATGTGCCCCGTTTCCCTTCCGAAGGACCAGTTGTAATTAGTGGCTACCCACATCAACTTCCACCTTGACTGCGCTAACTCGGTTCAGCATTAGCCCTGGAAACATTGACTCTCCTATCACACCACTGCAGGAGTGGTAGAAAGATAGCAGGTGCAGCAAGGGTGCTAAGGGCCCCAATTCAAGCAAAGAAAATGGACCTGAATCCCCAGGTTTGGTGGTTAAAAACAGTTATTTTAGGGATGTAGCGAGTCCCTCGCACCTGGTGCCGCTGCTTCTGCCGCATCAATGATAGCTACATACACCATTCTCGACAGAGTCCTTCTGCAGGGCACAGACTGCAGCTGGATTCTAGATTCAGGCTTACCTTCCAACCTGCCCCTTTTCTGAAAATTCAAACATTTCCCACCTCAAAGTGATCCAAGTTCTCCAATGAGATCCAGCAATTCTCATTGAGCCAATCAACGTTGCTTAAACATAGGGATCAATTCTGATTGCCTAAGAAGAGTTCCAACAGATATTCTAAGTTTCTGTCATTTGGCAAATCAGAATTGGTCTTTGTGTTTAAAGCAAGTCTGTTTAGTCTGCGGGAATGACTGAAACACCCCACAGTGCCAGAGACCATCTTTGTGGTCAATGAACACAGGGGTTAGCTAGGGGTATAGTGGAAACGCACATTAACGGCAAAAGGAGAATTCCAGCAGTATGCATTAAGGTACAGAAAGCAATAACACCTTGTGCTACTGGAAGAAAGCTGAAAATGGCGGTCTGCTCTTTCTGCATTCAAAAGAAAAATGTCACGCATAACTAAGAACCTCTGACTGAGACACAAATTCTCCCATCCATCAAAATGCCACAGCAACAAAGTACAATGTTACACCTCGGGAAGATCCTTGCCCTTACCTGATAAAATCCTACTCCAGATACTGGACTGTGGGCAGACCCTTCACAGTCCAAGCATCTCATTTATGGAATGACTGATTTCTAACCATTCTCACTGAGTTTATCATCTAGCATTCAGAAAAAATTCTAAATTCAACTTTTATGTCTCTATGCAGCCAAAGGCAGCTGCATTCAATGAGAGTCAGGGTGAGGCCACTCTGAGAGGACAACACTCAGCTCGCACCATTTCTTGGGAGGGCAGACTCACCCCTGGGGGGAAAGATGTCTGGCTTGCTCCTGTCCACGGAGCACCCGTGTAAACCACTTTTCATAACCCTAGATCTACAGGGAACAGAGATGTGGTCTATAAACATTATTGAATTAATTATTTCATTCATTCATTCATTCCTGCGGACCTCAATGAGCCATGCAAGTAAGTGGTTGGTAACCATGGACCAGAAAAGCAAATCTCAAAGTATGGCTTACTCATAATTCCAAATTGGTTTGTCCGAAAGTAGATGCCTGAACTCAAAACATTTCAGAGACAGCCAATAGGCTCTATAATGCAAACAGCAGCTGGACAAACAGAAACCATCCCTCATCTGATGCTCAGGTGCCTGCCTTATAGACTAGCTTGCATGAATCAAGGGGTGACAGAAAGACAACTGGAGTGGTGCTCAGTCCAAGGTATTTAGGGTATAATGATACCATCACACATCCAAAGGTTTTCAAGTGCTAAACTTTAAATGTAAAGTTTAGCACTTGAAAACCTTTGGATGTGTGAATACGATATTCCATGGGATTGTAGCCAGAGGTAGAATCAGAGAAGCCTCCCATTCTACCAAAGGATGAGGGTTGAAAGAGAAAGGCTGGCAGCACGTTTACTGACACACACACGCACGCACACACACACACACACTCTCAAACGTGTGCAATACCTGGTACTATCTGCCTCGTAATGAAATATAAATTGCATTTGTGTTTTAGTCTGTCTCTCAGACTGCGCCCCCAAGCCATGAGATCTAGTGCATAGCTGCAGGCCACAGCCAGCCCCTGCAGCCATGGGATAACCGGCCAGGAGGCAGGGAGGACAGTAATCCCCTAGAACTCCTTTCAGCTTCTGTGACTGACAAACAAGGCCGCTTTTTCACGGGCTGAGCCTTCACTGCTGGGTTTTAATGTGTTTCTCTCCTCCGGCTCCAGTTATGACCGAGGACCAGCCCCCTCACTTCCAGACTTAGTACAGGCCTGTGTGCGAGGCTCTGACCACTTGCAGCCGCTGCTACACGCTGATATGGTACACAAGGGGGTGGTGATGGACGGAGCATCTGAACCAATCAAACACTCACACCCAGTCAAAAGATCTGGGTTTGATCCATCACCGTTCTTTAGGCCACTCTGCCACCCCAGTTCTCACATGGCTATATGCAAATCAGTCTGACCCTGTGCCTCATGGGAACAGTCCAGCCCGAACTGCCAAGCCATGCCTTCCCTGGACCGGAAACAAGATTCCGAGGACCGTTTTCTGGCATTCCAGCCGTCTTCATCCCGACTTGCTTGAATCCAGTGGCAAAGTGAGCAAGGGACTCACGTCTGAGCATACCCTGCCACACTTATGGCGGCCAAAGCGGTACAAAAGGGGGTGGTGATGGACGGAGCATCTGAACCAATCAAACACTCACACCCAGTCAAAAGATATGGGTTTGATCCATCACCGTTCTTTAGCCCACTCTGCCACCCCAGTTCAGACATGGCTATATGCAAATCAGTCTGACCCTGTGCCTCTTGGAAACAGTCCAGCCCGAACTGCCAAGCCATGCCTTCCCTGGACCGGAAACAAGCTTCAGAGGACTGGTTTCTGGCATTCCAGCCGTCTTCAGCCCAGCTTGCTTGAATCCAGTGGCAAAGTGAGCAAGAGACTCACGTCTAAGCATACCCTGCCACACTTATGGCGGCCAAAGGGGTACAAAAGGGGGTGGTGATGGACGGAGCATCTGAACCAATCAAACACTCACATCCAGTCAAAAGATCTGGGTTTGATCCATCACCGTTCTTTAGCCCACTCTGCCACCCCAGTTCAGACATGGCTATATGCAAATCAGTCTGACCCTGTGCCTCATGGGAACAGTCCAGCCCGAACTGCCAAGCCATGCCTTTCCTGGACTGGAAACAAGCTTCCGAGGACCGGTTTCTGGCATTCTAGCCGTCTTCAGCCCGGCTTGCTTGAATCCAGTGGCAAAGTGAGCAAGGGACTCACGCCTGAGCATACCCTGCCACACGTATGGCGGTCAAAGCGGTACAAAAGGGGGTGGTGATGGACGGAGCATCTGAACCAATCAAACACTCACACCCAGTCAAAAGATCTGGGTTTGATCCATCACCGTTCTTTAGCCCACTCTGCCACCCCAGTTCAGACATGGCTATATGCAAATCAGTCTGACCCTGTGCCTCATGGGAACAGTCCAGCCCGAACTGCCAAGCCATGCCTTTCCTGGACCGGAAACAAGCTTCCGAGGACCGGTTTCTGGCATTCCAGCCGTCTTCAGCCCGGCTTGCTTGAATCCAGTGGCAAAGTGAGCAAGGGACTCATGTCTGAGCATACCCTGCCACACTTATGGCGGCCAAAGCGGTACAAAAGGGGGTGGTGATGGACGGAGCATCTGAACCAATCAAACACTCACACCCAGTCAAAAGATCTGGGTTTGATCCGTCACCGTTCTTTAGCCCACTCTGCCACCCCAGTTTAGACATGGCTATATGCATTTCAGTCTGACCCTGTGCGTCATGGGAACAGTCCAGCCCGAACTGCCAAGCCATGCCTTCCCTTGACCGGAAACAAGCTTCCGAGGACCGGTTTCTGGCATTCCAGCCGTCTTCAGCCCGACTTGCTTGAATCCAGTGGCAAAGTGAGCAAGGGACTCACGTCTGATCATACCCTGCCACACTTATGGCGGCCAAAGCGGTACAAAAGGGGATGGTGATGGACGGGCTGTGATTCCACTTGTCACATTACACCTGCAGGCACGTGCTCATCGCAACGTGTTCACATTTCTAAATGTTCGGCGCGTTATAAAACACAGACGGACATAAACTGATTAGGCCTGCCTGCCTCAACTGGTGCTGCAGATGTTGCCTGCCGCCAGTACCGCCTGCGTGGCTGCTTGCCAGTGCTCAACGTCGTCGTCGTGTGAAGGATTGCACTGGCACTCACTGAGTTGAACCCAGTGCTTGAACAGTGAGTGACTCGGTGGTGGGGAGCAGCCATGCACGTGGCTATGCAGGGGCGTGGCAATGCTGTCTGGAAAAATCTGTGAATGCTGCCGCTGCTTGCTGCCCAAGCCCCCAAAAAAACAAAATCCAGCCCAAATCAGTGTCCCGCCCACCGGCCTGGCAACACTGAACACTGGGCCGGAACTTGAAAATATCAGATTGAGAATGTTGAGATTCATATAGAATCTCCATTCTCTTCTTGGCTCAGCCAGGGACAGGCTCACTCGTACAGCTGCGAAGGCGCTGCCCAGGCAGCAACACACTTTGCTGGAACAGACTCACTCTGACTGGGGAGACAGACGGGCATTACTGCGGACGAGTAGTGGGGTAAATACCATAAATGAAACATATAAAAAATCAATGACTTGTAGACCCGGCACAAATTAAGCACTGGGGGCATCTCTAAGATGCCATATGGTGCATTTTACATTAAACCTCACACTGGCATCAGTGCGGGTTTAATGTGCTGAGCAGTTTGATACCAAACTTCTCAGTCTTCAGTGAAGCCATCATGGTGCTATGGAGTTCGTAATAACGACCTCCCAGCACCAGATATTCTTAAATGGCAGCACTGCACTTACAGTGCCCAGGAATGGCCCAGGGTACTGTAGGGGCACAGGGCTCATACACCTGTGTGGGTTTTGTTTCAACACAGCTTTAGGGAAGGAACACAGGCCCTGGGCACCTGGTTGGCAGGAGCCCAGGGCACACTCAGTCAAAGCACATTAGCAGTTCAGCAAAAAGTGGGGGCATGCCAATGCAAGAAAGATGGCACTTTCTCACAGATGGGTTCTTCGATTCAGTTCGATCGAATGGTTTCTCATATGATCAGAATGTGCTGATTTGGGGATCTGATCACATAGTTTGTTGCAGTGTTCCAGCAAGGTAAATGTTTTGTATCTTTGGAAGGACTCCTAACTTCTGTGAATAACAAAATGAGTAAGTGCCTTCTGTGATTACCAAAATGAGTAAGTGCCTTCTGTGAATAACAAAATGGTAGTAAGTTTAGGGTTTTGTCTTAAGTTAGTTCTGTGAATCGGGCCCTCAGAAACAGGCATTATAAAACAGCTATTGTAATTATTTGATGGGTCCACTGTGCTACCAGAGAGGAACAGATAGTATATAAGCAGCCTGTCCGCCTGTGTGTAGGAAGTTACATCCCTTAGGAGTTCTACAGCCAGCCATAGCATATGCTATGAGGAGTCCCCATGGTGCATCATAGGAGCACTTGTTATGTGGTCATCCATTGTGTATGCCTGACGATTAGCCAGAAGTGGCAGGAACAAACCATAGGAATGGACATTTTACAACCAGCCATGGTACTTACTCTGCAGAGTTCATACAGGCGGACAGAAAATAACCACAGGAATAGGCATTATACAATCAGCAACAATGTATTCCACAATGAGTTCACTGAGGCTCAACCGAGAGGAATGGTCATTATGCATCCAGTTATAACATATGCATTCATTAGTTTACACAAGAAAGGCAGTGAAGCTACTCACATGAATGGGCATTATACGACCAGCCACAGTGTATGCTTTGATCGATGCACAGAGAGACACCAGGGAAGCAGCCCACAGGAATGGACATTATGCAGCCAGCCATAACATATGCATTGATGAGTCTACACAGGAAGGGCAGTGAAGCTACTCACATGAATGGGAATTATGCGATCAACCTTTGTGCTATCAGCCTCTGTGTGTGCGTTTATCAGTCCACAGAGCTATGAAAGAGGAGCAACCCACAGGAATTGGGCATTATGCAATCAACCACGGTATATGCATTGTTGAGTCTCCAGAGGAATGGCAGAGGACCGACTCACAGGAATGAGCATTATATGATCAGCCACAGTTTATGCTTTGAGCGGTCCACAAAGAAACAGCAGGGGACCCGACCACAGGAATGGGCATTATGCAGACAGCCACAGCTTATGCATTGATGAGTCTAAACAGGAAGGGCGGTGAAGCTACTCACATGAATGGACATTATTCTATCAGCCTTTGTGTGTGTGTTTATCGGGCCACAGAGGTACAAAAGAGGAGCAACTCACAGGAATTGGAACTATACAATCTTCCATACAATATACATTACTGAGTCTACAGAGGAATGGCAGAGGACCAACTCGCAGGAATGAGCATTATATGATCAGCCACAGTTTATGCTTGATTGCTCCACAAAGAAACAGCAGAGGAACAACCCGCAGGAATGGGCATTATGCAGTCAGCCATCTCATATGCATTGATTAGTTTACATAGGAAGAACAGTGAAGTTACTCACATGAAAGGGCATTATGCTATCAGTCTTTGTGTATGCTTTGATCAGTCCACAGAGGAACGGCGGAGGAGCAACCCACCGGTATGGGAGTTATACAATCATCCATACTGTATGTATTGTTGAGACTACAGAGGAATAGCAGAGGACCAGCTCGCGGGAATGGGAAATATCCAAGCAACTATAATGTATGCTTCGATCAGTCCACAGAGGAACAGCAGAGGAGCAGCACCTTATAAGAATGAGCAATATGCATATACTGTCTTTATATGTGGTCTAAGGAGCCTTCCCAGGAGCAAGGATGAATGTTAGGTCTCTAAGGGGCGCATTAGGATGGGCCGCCAGTAGCCACAGCTGGCCCGTCCGCCATCCATACCATAAAGACCCCCTGCCTTATTAGTATGACTGGGGGGTCCGCGGCAGACGGAAAGACCGTCTGCCGCTTTTCCGCTGATCGACTCGGGCGGTAGAGGAGCATAACATGGTGGGGGTGTCTGCAAGACACCGCCATCCATTTTATGATGCAGACGGCAATTGGCCTTTTCATGGCAGCGAGGCATACAGTCTTTTGTGTTGGGGGCCCATTGCGGGCTCCCTGAGTGTTGGGCGGGCGGGGTGCACTTGGGGGGCACCTGTAGTACCCCCCTACATTGGCATGGACAAGGTGGCACTGTCAACTTGTGCATTCCCAGCATTGTGGCAGGCGGTCCTGTGAGCACTGCCCGCCACAATGCTGGGAATGGGGGATGCCACCACCATGGTGGCGGCGGCATCCTAATTACAGGTGCTGCACCGCCGCACCCCTGGTGGACGGTCCCGCATACCGTTACGGTGGCGTGCACATAGTAATGGGCCCCTAAGTTATTTGATTCTAGAATACTCCCAATCCTTTATAAAGTGGGGTGGATATTGATGTGAAAGTTCCTGTGGAATTGTGATTCAAACTAAAGTTGGGGGACAGAGTTTCTGGTCTTTTTAGAGCTACCACTTTCATACATTATGATACAGCTTACGAAATAAGAAAAACTTTTGATATTTTTCAGAATGGTTAAGGCTGAATCTCCCTTTATTTTTTCACCACTGACCAATTCTTCCATGACCTAATCGTGTTTATTGTCGTAAAAAAGGGTGTCAGAAGTAGGGGACATTAGCCAAGTAGTACGACACTTTATGAATGCTCATTATTTTTTTTTTTTTTGTTTTTTCCAAAACCTTTATTGCACTTTGCATAGTACACAGCGGAATGCCTACAACCCTGCGGGCCGGCCGCTATCCAAGGATCGTTGTGTACACAGACTTTCAGCAAAAAGGATAGCAATACCACAGTGACAAGGAATTTGTGACGGAGCGTACTGAAACAATAAAAGTGCCGTTTAAGCAATTATTCAATGCAGGAATTGAGGTTTTGATGGAGTTTTTTTTTTTCTTTTGTTCCTTTTTGTGAAAAATAACAAACTCGTAACAAGAACAGTTAGGAATGACATTGTGGTCTGACATGAATCAATGCATTTCAAGTTTATCGTGCCTCTCTGATGTACGGGAATCTGACAGCCCTATACAGCGCGCGTATGCCTCCACCCACCCCGCCCGTCCCTACCTCCTTGGCTCACCAGTCTACACTTTATGAGGCCACCCTCTGCTGCAGCCCAGGCCTACACTTCACTCCCCCCTCCTACCCAGGTTTAGCCCCCTTCCCCTTCATCGTCGGAGACATCCAGATCCTCCTCTCGCAAGGGTTCGCAGATGCCCCCCCTGTACTCATTCCATTTCAGCCATATCTTATTCCATTTCCCGGGGCAGGCACGGTTGATGTATACTGCCCGCTCGGTCAACATCACCCGATCCATGTTCAAGCACCACTGGGACTTAGTCGGTAGTTCTGCTGACCCCCAGCGCTGTGCTATGTCACGTTTCGCTACCATAAGCCCCGCCGTGACCCAAAGTTGCTCGTATCGGGTCAAGTCAGTAGATTCCCATATATTTAGCAAACATCTCCTCGGGTCAGGTAGTATGGAGTGTTCTAATGCCTGAGAAATTGTGCGGAGTACTTGTGCCCAGTATGCCTGAATCCTGGGGCAGTCCCATACAGTATGGAAGAATGTGCCTTCCTCCCCACACCCACGCAGACAATAGGGATGAGGCGCCCTGCGTATGTGATGTAACATTGTCCGTGTATAATAAACCCTGTGCAGGATCTTGAATTGCACTAATCTCATGCGTGCCGAGATGCCTACTTCTTTAGGGGACCCAAGTGCTGCGTTCCATTCGTGTTCATCCATGTCGTTAACCTCCCCCTCCCATTTCTCTTTCAGGTGTGCTGTGGGTTCGGGGCTGTTGTTAAGTAGTTTGCGGTAGGTGAGGGATGTCGCCCGTTCTAACATGTAATCCGTGAGTAGGCGATCCTCCAGGGGTGAGGACTCTGGGAGTAGCGTATCTGCTGGAATGGCTGCAAGCAATGCGTGACGGATCTGAATGTATCTGTAGAGTTCCCTGTCGTTGAGCTCATAGAGTTCTCTTAGTCGGGCAAAGGGGATCACTGCACTCCCTTCCCATAGGTCACCCACCACGGAAATGCCTATTGTGTCCCATTGTGCGAACCCCTTGGTGTTCCTCAGGTTGCCCAGTGCGCGAGAGTCCCACAGTGGAGTCATCCTCGTGATTCTCCCCTTCCAGCCCAGAGCTGCCGTGGCTGCGTGCCATATCTGCACCGTTAACTTGGTGGGGCCGAGCAGAGTGCGCAACTTGCGCCGATCATACAGTGGACCCAACAGACTATCAGCGCCCAACTGCTCCCTGTCCGAATGAAATGCGGGCTCGGCCTGCGGTGCGTGTATCCACTGATTAATGGGTTTCAATTGAGCAGCCCAGTAATACAGTTTTAAATTCGGTAGCGCGATGCCCCCGCTGTACCAGTCTCTGTGTAGCTTGGATTGTGCCACTCGCGCTGGTAGGTTACCCCAAAGTAGGTTAGAGACCAGAGCCGCTACGTTCTGGAAGAATTTGGGTGGCACAGGATATGGAGAATTTTCGAGGACGTACAAGAAGCGTGGTAACGCCATCATCTTGTAAAGCGCCGCCCTGCCGAGGAGTGTTAACGGCAGTCCGGACCAGAACTCCACATCCCGTTTGAGTCTATCCAGGGGCGGCTTCAGATTCTTAGCTATGAATTCAGCCGGGTCCTTAGTGACGTGTATGCCTAGATATTTAAAAGAGGATCCCGCCAGTCGCAGCGGGCAGTTATCGTCGAGGTCCGGAACCGGCCCCCGTAGCACATATATCTCCGACTTGGACCAATTTAGCGTGTAGCCGGAAATCCTGCCGTACGTGTCACAAATGTGTAACAAGGCCGGTATTCCCTCCTCGGGGTCCGTTAGATACAGTAGCATGTCGTCCGCATAGAGGGACAGACGGTCTTCCCAACCTCCGGTCCCTGGTATACCCTTGAGGAGGGGAGAGGCTCGTATGAGAGTCGCCAGGGGTTCCAATGAGATGGCAAATAACAGGGGCGACAAGGGGCAACCCTGTCGCGTACCCCGTCCCAGCGGGAAAGTGCGGGAAATGTGGCCGTTCGCCACCACCTGAGCTACCGGGGCTGTGTACAGCAGTTTGACCCACGCTAGAAAGCGAGGCCCGAACCCCATATGTGTCAGCGTTTCGAACAGGTACTCCCACTCCACCAGGTCAAATGCCATTGTGGCATCAAGTGCCAGGATTACTGCTGGCGTGGTGATGATGTCAGCTCTGGCCAGGATACAGTGTAGTCGCCGCAAATTCAGCGCTGTGTTCCTATGCGGCATAAACCCGGACTGATCCGGGTGTATAATCGAGGGCAGATGGGGCATGATCCTCTGTGCCAGAAGCTTGGCCAAGATTTTCGCTTCCGCGTTCAACAATGAAATTGGTCGATAGGAGGAACAGTCCTCTGGGGGTTTACCCGGCTTGGGGATTGGTATTATAGTAGCCTCACGCTGGTCCGGCGGGAGGGACCCCCTCTCCAAACTGTCCTTGAACATCCCTAGCAGATGCCCGCTGAGGGTGTCCGGCATTACTTGATACCATTCTATGGGTATCCCATTTGGTCCCAATGCCTTGCCCGGGTTCAGTGCTTTAATGGCCAGCTGGATTTCATCGGCTGTAATGTCCGCCTCCAGCTCGCTCGACGCCTCCGGTGAGAGGGTCCTAACCTCGATCGGTGCCAAGAGCGCCCTGGCACTCTCAGGTGTAATTTTACGCGCCGGGGTGTACACTCGTTCAAAATGGGTCGCAAGTAGTTCCGTTATACGCCTCGGATCAGTGTGTGCCACTCCCTGGTCATCTTTTAGTCGTTGGACCCCCCTGGAGCTACCGTCGCGTTTATCGAGCCACGCCAGCATTTTCCCCGCTTTGTCCCCCACTTCATAGATCCTGTTCTGAGTGTCGGTTAAGAGACCCTTGACTACCACCCGTAGGTGATCGTTATACAGCTGTTGCTGAAGAGTGAGTGCGTGCAGGGCAGCGGGTGACGGGTGAGACTCATGTGCCGCGGTCAGTTCCCTCAATTTAATCTCTAGGTCAGCTAGTTCCTGAGACTGTTGTTTCTTATGACCGGTTATGGTGTTAATGGCTTGGCCCCGCAGAACCGTTTTATAGGCCTCCCAGAGCGTTGCCGGGGAACGCACTGAGGGGGTGTTTTCAAGAAAGTAGTGTTTCGTGGCGTGTGTGAGTGCTTTGCGAACCTGTGGGATTTTGAAGTAAGATGCGTGCATGGGGTATGTGCGCCTACGTGCTCTCGTCTGTAGGGATAGCGTCAGTATGAGCGGTGAGTGGTCCGAAATACCTCGAGGGTGAATTACCAAGGTGTCTACATGGCAAAGGGCTTCCCCCAATGACAGGAAATAATCGATGCGAGACAGACTGCCATGCACCGCGGAGTGGAACGTGTATTGTTGCCTGCCCGGGTGTAAGTGTCTCCAGATGTCTGTCATGCCCATGGCCGTGGCAAATCGTCGAAAGTAAGTTTCCCCCCCTATCTGGTTGGGGGAGGGGTGTTTATCTAGTTGTGGGTCGATGACCGCGTTGAAGTCCCCCCCTAGGATAGTCACACCCTCGGGTAGAGTTAATAGGAAGTCCCCTAGTCTTGGGAGGTGGACTGAATGTAGAGCCGGTGGGACATACACCGATACCAAATTAAAGAGTTTCCCCTCCCATTGCCCCTGCACGGCCGCGAAGCAGCCCTGATCATCCGTTTTAATTGATAGGGGCATGAAACGTGAGTTCTTCTGTATTAGAATGCCAGACCCCCTGGAGCCGGACGTGAAAGCAGAGTGGGCCCACATTTTGTAGCCTCGCCTATCCAAGGCCTTCGTAGCTCCCCCCACTAGGTGTGTCTCTTGCAACAGGGCCACCGTAGGCCGCAAGCGCTTAATAGCAGTTAATACCAATCCCCGCTTAACCTTGTCCCCCAGACCTCTCACATTCCAGGACATCAAGGTCATAGGTGGGCATTGCGTGTCAGCGTGAGTCACCCCCTCTGCCGGTTCTGGAGTGCTAGCCATCGGGGGGTAGTAGGTGCATGATGCAGTGTCCCAGGGATATAACCAGCCCATCGGCTGCGTTGTAACGCAGCAAAGCGTTCCTAAGCATCATGGGGGCATAGTATCACTGTCCGTTCCCAGCAATGCGTTCTGATTCCCATAGGTACTGAAACATTGTCCTTGACCCAGTATGTACATTCCCAACAGAAACAGTTCAAAACAAACCCCCCTCCCTGCCCCCCTGCTTAACGGACCTTCAACTGCCCGCCACCCCAACTGAGCAGAGTGCTTTACCCATCCCAAAACCAGAGTACTTGCGTGTAGGGGGGAGAGCGTCTCCCCAGGCAGGCGGCTTCCCTGAAGGCTTTTGGGGCAGCCATGCCAGCGTCTACGTGCAGCTGTGGAGAGTATAAGTCATAGCGGCAGTCGGCGACTGCATTATTGTCCAGAGTCTGAGTTCGGGTTCAGTCTTCCTCGCCCCCTCCTCCAAGTCCATGGGAGGGCGAGTGTTCCGTTTCTTCCACCCGACCCGATGTTTGCGAGCCAGTTCGGCTGCCTCCTCCACGGTCTCGTTCCGCTCTGTGTGGTCTGCGCTGTCGTCCAACGGTGTGCCATCCTTCCAGCCACTCCCGGGCCGCTCCAGGGGTGTCGAAAATCCACACTTTTTTGTCCGCAACCACCCGCAGTTTGGCCGGGAAGAGCATTGAGTACGGCAGTTCTTTTTCCCGCAAGGTCTTTTTTACTTCCAGGAACGTTCTCCTTCTCCTAGACACCTCTGCCGTATAGTCCGGGAAGAAAGCAATTTTCGAGTTCTGGATTTGGATGACCGGTGCCACTCTAGCGGCCTGTAGAATGGCGTCCCGATCTCGGAAATTGAACAATCTAGCCAGTATCGGTCGCGGTGCGGCCCCCGACTTGGGTTTTCCTCCCGGGACGCGGTGTGCCCTCTCGATGGAGAAGAAGTTTGAAAGTCCCTTTGGCTTGAGCCTAGATTTGACCAGGTCCTCCACGTAGAGGTCCAGTGCCCCCGTGTCTTCTGATTCCGGCACGCCTAAAATTCTGACATTGTTGCGTCGGGAGCGCCCTTCCTGGTCATCCAGCTTGTCCCGAAGCAGCTTGTTATCGGTTTGCAGGCGTTCAACTGCTATTTGCAATTCGGATACATCCTCAACCAATGATTTAGTGACCACCTCGACCTGCTTGACCCTCTCGTTCATTTTTTGGAGATCCGCTCTTATCAAGGTGACTTCCGTTGCTGTGGCCCCCACCGTCGTTTGTACTTGGGCCAGCGCTGCCAGGACATCTTCAAGCGTGGCCTTCCTCGCCCCCTCGGGTTCGGCCGTTTTCCCGGCGGTCTTGCGTTGTTCTTGGGGCGGTGAGTGCCTCTCATATGCGAATTTGTCCAGCTTGGCCTGGGTGGAGGTGCTTCTGGGGCCCCTGTTGGACATGGCGTCGCCACGAAGTAGACTGCCAGATGGTTAGAACGATCGTGCGTGGGTTGCGCCGGGCCGCTTCTGTGCGCTCCGGCGGCGGACCTCGTTGCGGGATACGGTCACCGCAGTGGGGGGCGGGATCCTCTCGCCGTTATGCCGTCGTGTTATGCTCCCTTTAGAGATTGCGGGCAGGCCAGGTGCTGCGTCGCCCCTTAGCAATGGTTCAACGGGGTGTTTGGCGGTGCGCTGCACTGTGTGACCCACACCAACTGTGGCCGCCGTAGTGCGCCTCTCCTCCGTGTCTCCCTGATGTAGGTGCTGCTCCGGCGTCCGCCCCTCTTGGTGGCTCAGCTAGCGTGTGGCTCCCGGTCTCCTGTCGGGAGGTCCTCAATTCCCACAACCCTCGCCCGCAGCGGTCGCTGTGTAGCTGTGTCTGCTGTTGTGTGGCTTCGCTGGCCGCTGCTGGGGCTTGGGGCAGTCCGCTGTTGTGACCGGGTAATGGCGGCACCGGGTCAAGCCCGCGCCGCTCCTTTCGTGCTACCGGTGGATTCGTGCTGGACCGGGGAATGCCGCCGGGCTGGGGTGTTGTGCTCCCGTGTGCTTGGGTGGACGGGAAGGGAGTTTCGCGGTAATCGGGGTGTCCCTTCCGCCCTCTCTTAAGTGCTAATTACCATTCACCCTTTCCTACTGCCCGCGTGCAGTGTCACTGCGTAGTAACGTTTCCCGCTCTTTGAGGAGGCACAGGTTAATGTCCGATCTATCGAGAGTCCGGAGTGGCCCCGGTGCTACCCGGTGTGTCGGTGCACTACAGGGCCGGAGCGCACCCTGTCAGCTCCGTGTGGTAACTGCTCAAGCTGTCGTGTGCTGTCCCTATTCCAGCCATAAGATGGGGGGGGGCAGTCACTCGCAGTTCATCGGCTCGGTATCCACCGAGTCCCACTGTTAGTATGCCCCGCAGGTCTGCAGAGTTCGGTGACCCCTCCTTTCATCCCCGAAGTCCTCCTCCCGGTCCCAGCACCTCCAGCGTACCTGCGCAGGGGTCCCGCACTTGTTATTGTCGTCTGGTCAAGTCCGCCGCCCAGGATGGCGGTCCCGCCCCTCGAGCTGCGGCGTCTTCCGTGGAGATGTCTTGCGCACGTTTCTCCTGGCAGCGCCTGTCATGCGAACCATCCGCCAGTCCAATTAAACATTGCGGGAGCTCCCCGGTTCGATGTCGGCAAGTCGGTCGGAGGTCCGACACTTCCGGTGAATGCCACCCGCCAAGCCTCCACTTCCGCCCGGGGTCAGACTGCCAGCCACTCCGCTGTTTCGAGGCGGACAGTAGGCCCCTCCTCTCGCCTGTCCTGTGCGCCGACCGCCGGGCTGCCGCTGCCTCAAAATTGCTTCATTTGGTGCCGCACGGTCACCAGACCCGGTCCGCCCCAACAGAACAATAAATTTATCGGATAATAGTGACGGATTTAAGTGGGATGCCGCCTCACTGTGGGAGCCTCCCTAAGCAGCGGCCACCATCGTTGGCTGCTAGCCACGCCCCCTCGAATGCTCATTATTTTGAACGTTTTACTCGTACCTCCATGTAAGATGCTCCCGAGGGTGTTTTTACATAGTACGTTAACCTGTAAATGAACTTTCAATGTTTAGTTTGACTGTGGATTGATGAAAAGGCTGCCCATTTTTTTGTTTACTGAATTGAGGATATCAATGGATACCAAAGCTATGGTATCTAGAGTTTTATGGATATTGTGCAGAAAGAATATGGTGTTTCACTCTTATTAGGTGGCAGTCAGAAACATTAAAATATCTGTTCATAAAGTCTAGGAGTGATGAGGGTGAATTCCTTCAGGTTTGGTATATTTGGTCAAACATTGTCATAATAAACCAAGAAGCAGACTTCCTTCATCTCTACTTTGAATCAGGGCCTTGTATTTGGTTGGGAGGTTTAAAGGTTAAGGATAGCACCAGCTAAAGGGCCATTCCTATCTATGCCATGGCTGAGGTTAATGTCTGGTGATAGATTGGTGTTGGTGATGATATTAGCTTTAGAAGAGGCATAGAGGGTTTGAACCTTTTTCATGAAATTATGACCATAAGATGAAGCTGTATTTAACCATTGTATTGAAGAGGGAACCCAGACAGAGTTAAATTCTTTTGATGGTCCTAATATGAGAAGAGCTGATACCTTCATTTTTAACCTTTCTTTTCATTGTGTGGGTTGTTATTTAGGAGGCCCAGCATGTGTTATCAGCAGTGAGTTTGCCGTAAAGAGTCTTCTTTTTATCTGACCCATTATAGGTAATAGACTGTATGGTCTGATTGAATTTATAGTCTAAGATATTTGAAACATTTTGCAGTTGGAATTTATTAATGATACTGGATGGAGGTTTTAAGGTCTGAGTGGTAACCATTACACTTGTCTCTTTGAATGATCTCATTACCTTGCCACAACCCACACAATGTTTCAAAAGAGATTGACTATAAGAGAGGATACAATTTTTAAATTAGAAGTGTTCAGATTTAGATAGTATTCTGGTCAATTCATGATTTGACGGGCACTTTCCATTTTTGTAGGGTTTTATTCCATTCATCATTTTATTGTGAGTATTCCCTTTATCCATCTATCAGAAATGCCTCAATGCCACTTTGGCAAAAGGTTATCCTTAGTTTAAGACTGAAAACTTGGTTCCCTAAAGTGGATCTTAGAGCAGCACAATCAGGTGAAGTTGGATGTGACACCAGATTATTTTCCACATTCATTACACCTGATGGCACTTAATGATTCTGCAGTATTCCATTTGCCCTGCTGTCCACAGCGTCTGTGTTTCGCAAAAGCTTTTTAAAATATTTTCCAGAATGTCTGTTCTGTTGTGGCATTCCAGCACACTAATATTGGTTTTCATTAAAATTGAACAGGAGCATGATACCATAGCAGAAGATTTTTTTATAAATTATGGAAGACAGAGGAATTACATTTAAGACAGATAAATGTATTTTTAAGATTAATGTGAGCTAGTTTGGGAGTGAAACCCAAGCCCAGTTTGGGAGAGAGCATTGTGAAGGCATCATCACCAAAGCAAAGGGCCAGGTTATTACCGTGTCTGGGATTATGTGAGTTATATTCCACATGCATGAAGGATTAAACAACAAAAAAAGAGTCCGGGTCATGTAGAGTTTGGTAGACCGTCTGCCTCTGCCTCTCGGAGGCGAATGCCACCACATTTAAGATGCTCAACCTGCCTATTGGGCATCTCCTTGCTAAAAGCGGATTTGCAACATTGATGAAGGCACTTTGAATTCCACCTCAGTGTCAAGTGTGCCACCTTGATCTATTGGACTGTTTCACATTTTGTTTTGCTTTTCAGAAACAAACCCCTCAATGTGCCAGTGAGAGCGGGAGAGGAAGGTGTCTGAAGAGCCAAACAACAATGCACTCAGCATGACATTTCTCCCGTCAAGGCTGACTCAGGCAGAGAAAATCAGTTCTGGTGTTCCTGCCCTAAACAGGACAGTTCCACCATAGGGTGAGACCACCTTCAAAGAGGCCCAGTAGCCCAGCGGCTGCTGGCTTGAAGTAAAGGGTTCCAATTGCAGGGCCAAGTTACGTTCCACTGTCGGGGTGAGGTCTTCGCCAATTTATGGTGGAGCTCCCGTGCCACCAAACTACAGATATTGGCTTAGGAGGCTCAGTTATCAACTGTTTAACTTCCTTTTTCGTAGATGGTGCTTCCATCCAGTTCAGTGGCCTGTAGTGTTCCCAGGGCTCCCCCTATCTCCACACTGTTTAATATCTGTGTTTGTTCCATGGATAGATCCCTTGGGTGCATGGCTCTTTCCAATGCTGATAACACTCAGGAGCATATTTACTAGAAGCTAGCGCCGCCAAGGCATCATTTATTTGATGTAGCAGCGGAGCAATCAGTGCTCCACACTGCTCCATATTTACAAACTGATGCATCGGGCCCAATGCATCAGTTTGTAAAGGACCGCGTCACATTATAAGAGCGCCAGATATAATGTATGCAGGGTAGTCATTCCCACGTTGAAAGCCACGTAGAACTGATGCAGTGAAATGTACAATTTTTCACTGCGTCAAATTCCCTACACCTTCTCAAACCAGGTGGAAGGACTGGCACAGAGCTTTTAACATGGGACTCGCCTCTGTGTTCTGACGCATTGCTGAGGTTGTGCCAGTCTTGCAACCAACGCCAGCAATGAGTCACTTTAGCACTAAAAGATCCGTGAACCCTTGCGCCATGGAGCACTGTATTGTAAATACAGCACATCCATGGCATCGTTAGGACATTGAGGCAGGCACAAGAAATCTGACGCATGGATGAGGAGGTGGCCTAATGTGTTTTACTTATATCTGACCACTGCAACAACCTGTATCTAGGCCTTCCGCCTACTCCCTCGCGGTGCTCCAAAGTATTCAGAACTTTTTGATAAGTGTCCAGAAACCAAAAGATTCATATATCATGTGTCATAAGAGCACAGCTGACTTCCACTAGAACAATGCATGTGTTTAAAGCCCTAAGTACAGACCTCAGGGGCTTCTACAGCTTTCTAGGCTGTTGTACAAGTGCGCTCCGACAGTAGTGCCTTTTGTTTCACTTGAACTTTCTCCATTTCTGCATCTATAAAATTCAGGTTAGCAGTAAGTGAAGGCTAGAGTAAGGGGTGATGTTAGGATTCGATTCAGAGATAAAATCAAGGCTGATGGCAGAAGACGTAGGATGGCGGGCTGCGGTAAACGGGACCGCCTGCCTTAAGGGCGGGGGTCCCGATGTCTGCATTAGGATATCGCCCATTTTTAACATTGTGGCGGGCGGTGCTCACTGCACCGCCCGCCACATCGTTTAAAATGAATGCGCGCATTTGCATAAACAAAGCAGCAGGCACCGCGTGGTGCCTGCCGCTTTGTTTATGCAAATGCTGGGGGGTACCACAGGTACCCCCCGTGTGCACCCCCACCCCTCCTTTACTCTGGGGGCCCGCAGGGGCCCCCCAGAGTGAAGACCGCATGCCTTTCCGCCACGGAAAGGCATCCGATTTGGCCCATACTATGGGACACCGCCACCATATTAATCCTTTTCCGCCCCAGCCGCAAGGTGGCTGGGGCGGAAAAGCGGTGGACGGTCTTTCCGTCGGCCGCGGTCCCCCCGCCATACTAATATGGCAGGGGGGCATTCGGGAGTGGATGTCCGGCGGATTGCCCCTGCCAGGCTGGCGGTGGCTACAGCCAGCCTTGCAAGGGCAATCCGCCCGACATCGTAATGGGCCCCGTAGTGTTGATGTAGTAGTATGCAAAGCAAGTTAATGTAAGGTATTCTAGGTACTAGTAAGTCAATCTGTGTAGTGATATACAACCTCACTTTCAGAACTGCATCCGACAAGTGTTTGTATATATATTACTTTTTTAACTTCTTAGAAAATTATTCTGTTAAATGTTAGGAGCCCATCCTATTCTGTTAGAGACTGAAGCGGCCGAAAGGTAACTTACTTGCTCAGTGACTCATCCTTCAATAAGAGAAACCGTATGTTCATTAGTATATCCTAAAACACCCTCGTTTTGACTTTGGAACATGCAGGATTGGTTTTCACGTGCCTAAGCATTTTGTGATTGTAGCAAACCGCTGTAACTCAAATTTGAAATATGTGTACTCTAAAATAAATATATGTAATATAAACCGTGACTGTGCAGCATGTTGTATGGTAATGCTCACTAACATTTTAGTATTCCGCACCGCCTCTTCACATTTTTTCGAAATTGAGATTCAACTGGATGCCCCCCACACACAATCCTTTTGTAGGTGCCGCAACTCAGGTTGTTGAGGTGGTTCCCAAACAAGTCAGTCACTCTCTTTCTTTCTCTCCCTCTCTCTCTACTAAGCACCACAGCGGACCACCTGAGCTGTCTGACTGGGATCAGGGCCTTTAACCTGCAGGTTACACAGAGATCACTGCAGCAGACATCCTGAGGTACAACAGACGAATATAGCATGTTACAACGCATGCTATAACATTGCGTACTATTACAACGCGGTCGTTACAACAACCGCATTGGTAGTATGCAATGCATTTACATCGCAAGCTATTACAACAACTTGCACTAGGGGGTGCGCTGGATTTAGGAATAGGATTGATTGCTATTCCTACTCCAGTGTGCGCAACAGTAGGGAAGGTGTTGGAATTTATTTCCAATACCTGAGCGCCCCCTAGTGCAAGTTGTTGTAATGACTTGCGATGTAAATGTATCGCGTACTAACAAGGCGGTAGTTGTAACAACCGCGTTGAAATGGTAGCGCGATATAATGACAGCGTTGCAAATGCTGTTTCCCCAGCAGACCTCCTATAACCTACAGATTACTCAGAGATCACTGCAGCAGACCTCTTAAGCTACAGCAGACCTCCTCGAACCTGTAGGGTACACAGAAATCCCCATGGCAGAACTGAGCTATCGCGTTAGGATCTGGTTCTCTAACCTGCAGGTTACACGACATCACCACAGCAGACCTCCTGAACTACAGCAGACCTCCTCTAACCTGGATGTCACGCAAAGGCCACTGTGGCAGACCTCCTGAGCTATCTCATTGGGATCTGGTTCTCTAGCCTGCACTTTATACAGCTTTCTTGATGTGTGCTTCAGTCACTGAAATACTGCAGTGCGTCCGTGTTTGAAGTTGTGAACCTGCAGGGTGAGCAGAGCTCTGCAGTAGTTACATTAACCCCATCAGCTATCTTACCTAAAAGAAGGACATGATTGAAATCCTCAGTAACTGTTTTGAGCTGAATGAATTGGTAAGATCTTGGAGAGCCTCATTATTGAGAATTGAGCACTTATTTTTAGGCAGAATTAAGTTGCTGTGTGGGAGATCCGTGGGTGCGTCTGTACTGCAATACCAGGGCAATATGCTGTCTCAATATAGAGGAGCATTGTGAGAGCCGAGCGGACCTCTCATTACTGGGTAAGATTTACACTAGTGCACGTCAGAGAAGTGCACCAATGAGTGTCCTGTGAATGGACTGTTTGTGCATCTTCCAGATTAGGGTTAAGGTGAATTGTGAGAAAAGAGCCTATTCGTGTCCTAGTACTGGAATGTCGGTGCATAATGCAACTCAGGGTAGAGGATTTTATGAGAGCATTCTGCATGCCCTTGTGAGAACTGTGAAAAGTGTTTCTGTGCATAAAGACCAAATAGTGAGCCTTGGGAATCGATTTCGAGGATTTCGGTTATAAAGTGATAGCTGTTGGCATGGTCTACCTCCTGGATGCATTGTGAGGCGTGAAATTACAGAGGTTTTGATTTTAAGTACATGTGCACAGCATAACAAATTAAACTCTCGAGAGGGCTCATACTGCACGTACAACATGCATTTTAGATTTGGTGCGTTCACTGGAATGTCAAATGGGACAGAAATTACAGATTGCAGACGGTGCAGCCTGTTACTGCTGGAGCATGCACTCAGCTGCTACGCTCACAACAGACAACTATGTAAAGGGACAAGAGAACAAGTGTGGTGAAAGAGCCGTCACAAGTGTGTGCTAAGAGCTTTACTGGCCTCATTAACTTTACGTTTTCTGCACGCTTGCTTTCGGTTGTTTGAGGGCTATTAACTAGAGGTATTTGACTAGCTCTGATGTGAGTGTTGTTACAACCTGCCTAAGGCCTGCATTTACTTATGTTGTGGCATATGCCTGCTGATTTCACCATGCCCATCACATTTTGGAGTTTATTTTTTATGGGTTAGATTTGAGTCGTGTTTGTAACTTGTTCTTTGCTAGCCCAAAATGCCCCTTAAAGTCCACGCTCTATGCATTAAAAACAAGCATTTGCAATCCAATAGGTCTCGCATTAGGAAAGTTTGAGCTATTGGTCTTGTAAATGACAAATTTTTAATTTATGTGTTGGTTTTGAAAATAGCTAAATTAATAGCTTTGTCATTTACAATGCCAATACTTTTATCTTTTGCAAATGTGACACCTATAGCATTTGTAATGCAACATGTTTTGTATTTACGGGACTTTGATGTATTGATATTACAAATAACAATGGCTTTTAATTTTTTTAAATAATTAATACTTAAATAAAAGTTCTTGTAATTTATAATGGCAATATCTTAAACTTTTGTAAATAACTTTTGTGAAGATTATGTTCAGTGTATTTTATTGCGACGAAAATCCAAGAACAAAAGTGAAATATTAACATCTTTTTGTGACATTTGTAATAAAGCTTGAAACATTGAGAGAAAATATTTGAACCAGTTGTTGTTGAATGGTTGCACAGATCGATACTGTGGTGGCGCTGAGTGATGTTATGGTGGCGAAGAGTGATGCTGTGGCGTTTAGTGATGCTGTGGTAGCGCATAGTGATGTTGTGGTGCCCCTGAGTGATGCTGTGGTGGTGCGATAGATAGATAGAGTGAGGGCGATAGATAGCTAGAGGGAGGGCGAAAGATAGATAGAGTGAGGGCGATAGATAGATAGCGTGAGGGCGATAGATAGATAGCGTGAGGGCAATAGATAGATAGCGTGAGGGCGATAGATAGATAGCGTGAGGGCGATAGATAGCGTGAGGGGCGATAGATAGAGTGAGGGCGATAGATAGAGTGAGGGCGATAGATAGAGTGAGGTCGATAGATAGAATGAGGGCGATAGATAGAGTGAGGACGATAGATAGAGTGAGGGCGATAGATATATAGAGTGAGGGCGATAGATAGATAGAGTGAGGGCGATAGATAGATAGAGTGAGGGCGATAGATAGATAGAGTGAGGGCGATAGATAGATAGAGTGAGGGCGATAGATAGAGTGAGGGCGATAGATAGATAGAATGAGGGTGATAGATAGATGTGTGTGGTTGTGTGTGGTTGTTTGTGTGTGTGTGTGTATTTGTGTGTGTGTGGTTGTGTGTGTGGTTGTATGTGTGTGTGGTTGGGTGTGGTTGTGTGTGTGGTGTGTGGTTGTGTGTGGTTGTGTGTTTGTGGTTGGGTGTGGTTGTGTGTGTGTATGGTTGTGTGTGTGATTGAATGTGTGGCTGTGTGTGTGGTTGTGTGTGGTTGTGTGTGTGTGGTTGTGTGTATGTGTGATTATGTGTGTGGTTGTGTGTGTGTGATTATGTGTGTGTGTGTGTGGTTGTGTGTGTGTGGTTGTATGTGTGTGTGGTTGGGTGTGGTTGTGTGTGTGGTTGGGTGTGGTTGTGTGTGTGGTTGGGTGTGGTTGGGTGTGTGGTTGGGTGTGGTTGTGTGTGTGTACGGTTGTGTGTGGTTGTATGTGTGGCTGTGTGTGTGGTTGTATATGTGGTTGAGTGTGTGGTTGAGTGTGTGTTTGTGCGTGTGGTTGTGCGTGTCGGGTGATGTGTGGGGTTATGTGTGGGGTGATGTGTGTTTGTGTGTGGGGTGATGTTTGTGTGGGGTGATGTTTGTGTGTGGGGTTGTTTGTGTGGTTGTGTGTGTGTGGTTGTGTGTGTTTGTGTGGTTGTGTGTGTGTGGTTGTATGTGTGTGTGTGCGTGGTTGTATGTATGTGTGTGTGCGGTTACAGAAGGATGTATGTGGAAGAGAGCAGCAGATCAGCACAGCAGAAGAGAACAGGGAGTTTAAGAAGGAGGCGGGTGGAAGAGAGCAGCAGATGAGCACAGGAGAAGAGAACAGGGAGTTAGAGAAGGAGGCGGGTGGAAGAGAGCAGCAGATGAGCACAGGAGAAGAGAACAGGGAGTTAGAGAAGGAGGCGATGGAAGGGAACAGCAGTTCAGCACAGGAGAAGAGAAGAGACCAGGGAGTTAAGGAAGGAGGTGGGGTGGATGAGAGCAGCAGATCAGCACAGGAGAAGAGAACAGGGAGTTAGAGGAGGAGGCGGCGTGGAAGAGAGCAGCAGATCATCACAGCAAAAGAGAACAGGGAGTTAGAGAAGGAGGTGGGTGGAAGAGAGGGAGGGCGATAGATAGAGGGAGGGAGGGGGATAGATAGAGGGAGGGAGGGTAATAGAGTGAGGGCGATAGATAGAAGGAGGGCGATAGATAGAGGGAGGGTGATAGATAGATAGATAGATAGAAGGAGGGCGATAGATAGAGGGAGGGCGATAGATAGAGGGAGGGAGGGGGATAGATAGATAGGAGGGCTATCGATATAGAGGGAGGGCGATAGATAGATAGAGTGAGGCAGATAGAGGGAGTGAGGGCGTTAGAGTTAGTGAGGGCGGTAGAGTGAGTGAGGGCGGTAGAGTGGTAGAGTGAGGGCGGTAGAGTGAGGGCGGTAGAGTGGTAGAGTGAGGGCGGTAGAGTGGGGGCGGTAGAGTGAGGGCGGTAGAGTGAGGGCGGTAGAGTGAGGGCGGTAGAATGAGGGCAGTAGAGTGAGGGCGGTAGAGTGAGGGCGGTAGAGTGAGGGTGGTAGAGTGAGGGCGGTAGAGTGGTAGAGTGGTGAAGGTGTGTGAGAGGGTGAGGGTGTGTGAGAGGGTGAGGGTGTGTGAGAGGGTGAGGGTGTGTGAGAGTGTGTGAGAGCGAGGGTGTGTGAGAGTGAGGGTGTGTGTGAGAGTGAGGGTGTGTGTGAGGGTGAGGGTGTGTGGGGGTGCGGGTGTGTGAGTGAGGGTGTGTAAGGGTAAGGGGGTGTGAGTGGGTGAGGGTGAGGGGGTGTGAGGGAGAGGGGGTGTGAGGGTGAGGGCGTGTGAGGGAGAGGGATGGTGAGGGTGAGGGTGTGTGAGGGAGAGGGAGGGTGGGTGAGAGGGTGGGAGGGTGGGTGAGAGGGTGTGTGAGGGTGAGAGGGTGTGTGAGGGTGAGTGAGAGGGTGTGTGAGGGGGTGGGTGAGGGGGTGTGAGGGTGAGGGGATGTGAGGGTGAGAGGGTGGGTGTTGGTGGATGAGAGGGTGAGTGGGTGTGTGAGGGTGAGGGTGTGTGTGAGGGTGAGGGGGTGTGAGGGTGAGGGGGTGTGAGGGAGGGTGAGGGGTGTGAGGGTAAATGTGGGTGAGGGTGGATGAGAGGGTGAGAGGGTGAGTGGGTGTGTGAGGGTGAGGGTATGTGTGAGGGTGAGGGGGTGTGAGGGTGAGGGAGGGTGAGGGGTGAGGGGGTGTGAGGGTGAGAGGGTTGTGAGGGGGTGAGTGAGGGTGAGTGAGGGTGAGTGAGGGTGTGAGGGTGTGTGAGGGTGAGAGGGTGTGAGTGTGTGTGAGGGTGTGTGGGAGTTTGAGGGGGTGAGGGTGAGAGGGTTGTGAGTGTGAGGGGGTGAGGGTGAGTGAGGGTGAGAGGGTTGTGAGGGTGAGGGAGGTGAGGGTGTGAGGGTGTGTGAGGGCATGAGAGTGTGAGGGTGAAGGGGTGTGAGGGTGGGTGAGGGTGTGTGGGGGTGTGAGGGGGTGTGAGGGTGAGGGGGTGTGAGGGTGAGGGGTGTGTGAGGGTGTGTGAGGGTGAGAGGGTGGGTGAGGGTGAGAGGGTGGGTAAGGGTGAGAGGGTGAGTGAGGGGGTGTGAGGGTGAGGAGGTGTGAGGGTGAGCATGTGAGGGAGGGTGAGGGGATGGTAGGGGAGGGGATAAGAGGGGATATGAGGGTGAGGGGGTGTTAGGGTGAGGGTGTGTGAGGGTGAGATGGTGTGTGAGGGTGAGAGGGTGAAAGGGTGTGTGAGGGGTGTGAGGGTGAGCGAGGGTGAGGGGGTGAGGGAGGGTGAGGGGATGTGAGAGGATGAGAGGGTGTGTGAGGGTGAGAGGGTGTGTGAGGGTGAAGGCAGCTCTGGCATTGGAAAGAAGAATGCCTCCACAGAGCACTTGGCATCATTTGAACTGTCTTTTTCTTTCCAGCCCTTGTCCCTTTGAGAAACAGCGACTGCAATAAAAAAACAAAATTAAAAAAACACAATTTTGTGAATATGAATGGAGGGACTTAAGTCTGCTGCCCTTTATAGGCTTCTATCCCGGCATTCGGCAGGATTCACAAAGCACACTTCTGCCTCTTTAATATGAATATTGAATCCTACTGAATGCCATTTTGTGCTGTGATCATTTTTTACATCTACCTCTGCACACAGATAATTTGCAAATGCTGCACAAAAATTGCACCTGTAGAGCGACCTGAGATTTGCACATGAGGCCATGAATGAAGGCCACTGAACAGAAAGAGAGTGTAAGGAGGGACAGTCACTGAGTGTGAAATACAAGGATAACGAGACCGAAGAAAGCAAGAGAGACTAGGATTGTGATACGTTATGAGAGCAAGGGTGAGAGAGAAAGAAACTAGTGAGATTGCAGGACGAGAGGAACGTTCAGAATGTGAGATGCATGAAGAGAGAGAGACAGAGACAAGGAGAGGAAGGCTGTGGAGAAACTCAATGCGAGGTACAATGAATGAGAGACTGTTAAAGTTTGTGCACGAGACAGTGATTGTGAGATGCATGACGAGAGAGTTAGAGGAGGAAGATGAGAGATACATGGCACGCGAGGAAGCCTTGCCACCAATTAGCCTGCGGCTCAGATCACAGTAGGCCACGTAACCTGGCTGCCACGATGAAGCCAATCACAGCCAAGGAAAATTCAGTCCAACTTACTCACCAATTCCATCTAGGTGACTCGTCTAGATGCCTGAGGCAAGTGGGTGGGTGTAGAGAAGGGCATCACCTGTCTGCGCCGACTTGGGCTGGTAACTTTCTAATGAGATATGGGATAGAACCACCATGTCTCACACCACAAAACTCACAGCATTACAGCTCCTCTTATTATCACATCTATGCATACTTTCCATGTACCCATGCACCATCTCGAACATCTCATCAAACAAAGGTTGCAAGCCTGCATGACAACCAAGTATGCAAATGCACATAATTGCACGAGCATCCCATTCCTCACCTCATAAAGCAAAAGAATTAAAAGTGCTTTTTGTTGATTCATGCTCATGCGAAAGCAATGTATGCAATGGAGGTAAGTGCTTGCATCAAGAGAAATAGTTTTGATGCCATAGTGCTTGAAAAACCCCATCAGGGAGACCAATGGTCACCTATAACACTACAGCATCAAGCACACCGACTTTCTGAAACAAGCCCTCGGCATTGCTGTGGCGGGGGGATGGGGGGAGGGGCGGGGGAGCATTAGCCTTTGAAGTCGGAAGCGTCAAAAACAGCGCTATGGGGGGGACACATTGCAGTAAGCACGGAGGGAGGGGGAGCAAATGGGAGCGAGGCATTGAGTAGACGGGGGCGGGGGAGAGCATTCCTTTGAAGTGTGAAGCTCTCGGCATTGCTGTGGCGGGTCTGATGTGATGATGCAGGCGGCTCGGGGAGCAAATGGCAAGCGCGTGCATGGGCACGTTCACTCAGCGTAATCCGCCTGCCAAAGCCCTTTTGGTCAGCTTTCCTGTTCCGCCTCTATATGTCTCGACATCTGCAATGCGCAAGCGCATTGGCAGAGATCGAGACCTAAAAGTATATAAAAGGCCAAGACGTACAAAGATTAGCATAATGCAACGCTGCACGGAAATTTGCAGAGTAGTGTTGCTAGAATGGCAGAAAATACATTAGAGCCATATTTACTACCGGCCTACCGCCAATGATGTCATTGGCTGTGCTTGTGTAAAAATTGCTATTTTAGGCATAGCCGCTGGAATTAGGTGACTCTCTCCCCATGGGCTTTTCCAGGTAATTATGTATTTGCCGAATTTGCCACATAAACCATCACCTGCGTCAAAATTTGCAAATGTTTAAAACTGCTTCCATCACAAATTGATCAAAAGTTACTAACAATGCAGCGAAGCTTGCTGCTGGGTAGTGGAATGCTCTTTGCAAACATTGACTGGTCACTTTTCAAATACCTTTTGCTGTATTTGAGTGTTAAAGTGTTATGCGGGATATGGCACCGCCTAGGGAAACCTCGCTAAAAGCCAAAAATCTGGGCATTTTATGCGATGTAGACCTTTCTTTCAGACCCCAGGTCATAGGGCTGACCGGAAAGTGCTTCGGCATGCTGAAGATGATGCGGAAATTCCTCCCACTAATATCTCTTCAACACAAAAAAATCATAGTTCAAGCCCTGATAGGGTCACGGCTTGACTATGCGAATGCCCTCTACCTAGGCCTCCCCAAATATCTTTTAACTCGTTTGCAGGTTGTGCAAAATTCGCCCGCCAGAGCAATCTTTGGACTGCCGCGAAGGGCGCATGCACCTGAGCTGCTTGAGAAACTACACTGGCTTCCAATTGCCAAGAGAGTCACTTTTAAGATCTTGACTCTGGCCTATAAGGCCCTTCATCTCATCGGCCCTAAGTATCTACGGAAACGGATGGCTTTTTACGTCCCAAGGAGGTCTTTGAGGTCCGCGCAACTAGCTAAAGCTACTGTCCCTATAATTAAGCGTGCCCGTACTGGAGGCCGCTCTTTTCGTTATTTGGCCCCTCGCAGTTGGAATGAGCTCCCTATTGCTCTGCGATCAATGACTAATCTGCTTGCCTTTCGAAAAGACCTAAAGACGTGGCTTTTTACCCAGTAAAATCTGTGCCACCTGAGTAGAGCACTGTAAAGTCCACATTTGTAAAGCGCACAATCACCCGTAAGGGTCTCTAGGCGCTGGGGGGCCGTCGGGAAGATTAAGCGAGCTATTGCCCAGAGTCACATGGTGCTGGGCTGACCTGCCGCCGGAGCCGGGAATCGAACCGTGGTCCCCAGATTCCAGCGTCAGTGGCCCTGGCCGCGGCGCCACACCTCTTCCACAGTGTTATGTATCATTGTCTGAATTTTCTCTTTGCCAAAGCGCCGGGACACTCTTGGGAGTAGCCGTGCGCTATAGAAGAGCTTTTTATAACATTATAACATAACTAATCAAGATGGAACCTTTGCCCAGTGTTAACATGTGTAAAAAAACAAAACAATGGTCACAAAATGTGCTGCATTAGGCTGCATAATTTGCCTTTCCTTGCTTCATAATTAGTCAATTCTACAGCATAAATGATCCTCCCTGTTACATAATTCCAGTGGCTCTCATCCTAAAATATCACTAAGCACAAAATGGTGCTGTGGTGCAAAGATGAGAAAGTTGGCTCTTGTATGAGATTTGACCCGAGCCACATTCTTTAGTATAAATCTCTATGCATAGATAATCGCCAACGTGTTATCACACAATCTAAACTTCACAGAAATGACACATATGTTCTGTGGGGAAAATCACACCATTTTCCCTTTGCTCATGGTTTTCACTTGGCTTTAGGATTACTGTTAATGCCAGGTTGCGCTATTTTCGCATAATTTCAGTTGTTTTAGCTAAACATGTCTTGCACTATTGCCACCCTGTTACAACCACTTGACATCATGTATTGGTGGGTTTATAGCAAGTAAAGCAGAGCTATTCAGAGCTGCATTTGCACCAACTATTAGGGCAAAAATACTTTTGCACACAAAGGGCCTGATTCACAGAACTAACTTGAGACAAAATCCTAAACTTACTACCATATTGGTATTCACAGAAGGCACTTACTTACTCATTTTGTGTAACTTACTCATTTTGTGTAATTTATAAATTTTGCAAACCACTCCTCCCTACTCTGCTCCGTCAGCAGAGCAGCCCCGCCCACTCGACCGTCCGCAAAGGAGCACGAAGCATTAAATGATAATAACCCAAAGTTATTACCATTTTATGTTTCATCTTCACACTGCTTAAAAGAAGTGGGGCGACGCTCCTCCACCATAGTGAAGGAGCTGCCACTGGACCCAACTTGTACCTCCCAGCCAACACCACAAACTCCTGTATCATCACCCTATGTTTTTCTCTGATTTGAGAACACCAGAGTGGCTTTCATATTCACACATCACAATATCACTAACTAAGATACACCCTGGAGCATTAACACCAGGCCTTGCTGTTCACCCCTGCTATGCTTATCCAGCAGGCTTGGGCCGGCGGGTTGGATATAGGGCATTAGCTTGGCAAAGTAATTAAAGACAGTGGGGCAGATTTATGTTAACTGGGATGCGCCAGTTAACATGCGCCACAGTGCGCCACTGCTCCGCCACCCATGGTGCGCCGCATTTATGATGCGGCGCACCATGGTGCAAGGCAGTGAGGATGCGTGACGCATCTCTCGGCGTACGTGCGGCGCATTGCAGGAGTCATGTCGCATGTGCGACATGACTCCTGCAATGCACAGGAGCCACCTATTCTATGCATGCTGCGTCACTCTTACGCCTGCTTCAAGCAGGCGTAGGGAATTGACGTAGAAAGTGACTGAGTGAAATCTCATAGATTTCACTCAGCCACTTTTAGGAGGCGTTCCTGCGCAGGAACACCCCCCCTGCGCAGGAACGCTTCCTTATGGCGCAGGGGTTGCCAACGTGACGCATCTCCTAGATGCGTCACGTTGTAAATAGGGCGCATTGTTTGCGCCGCCGTTGCGTCACATTACGTGACGCAATTGCGGCGCAAGGAGGCGCAAGAGCCTCATAAATCTGCCCCATTGTGGTCTACTGACCCCTACAAGTCAACATTCATGTGATAGCAGCAAATCGTACTAGGTTGCAATTTGAAATCGTTTTCATAAATATTAATGTGGGAGGAAGGTTTGCGAGCCTCTATAATCCAGTAGCATTAAATTTGCAAAACATTGATGCCCATATTGCAACTCCTTTTTGAAAATCTAACATTAGTACTTCTGGACCCATGATCTTAAAAACATACTTTGAAAGTTAGGTGACAGACATGACAACAATATAATTTATTTTCTATTTTTAAACCGATAAATGGCGGGCCCAAAAAAAGCGTTTCGGATTTTTACGCCATTTTTAATTTTTTTGCAACTTTGATTTTTATGGGGTTCAAATAAAACACAGGCTGTTCAACTTGGGAAGAGAAATTTTTAAGAAGTCACTTTTTGCAAGTGATCTGATGAGCTACAGCTGGTTCTTCTGAGCAGTGGCACTCTGCTCACTGTCAAATATCAACTTTGCAGCAGTCAAGAAAGAGTCAAGAAAGAGTCTAGTTATGCTAAATCATGGGTCAGAGGCCTGCTGGTGGGCTGCAAGGACTTTTGAATGCAGTGTGTCTCTATGACCCAACACGTGTTGAAGGGCAGTGTAGACGCTCCTGTTCTTCTTCCCTTCTTTTAACAGCATTGAACCGGTCGGCCTGCCATGTGTTGAGATATTTATGCATCACGGAATTACCAAAGGAGTGCTTTTTACTCGTTCCTCTGCTGAACACCTTGTCACAGGTATTACACGTGACTTTCTTCACAGAGTCATTCTCGCTAGGTGGAATTTTGACGCACTCTCAAGCAATTGAATTGATAGAGCAGCTGCTTTCCTTCTCAACATCTTCAAGATTTATTTTAAAGTCCAGGATGGTCTTTTTTTCTGGTGCCATTCTCCAAGTTTTTTTATGTAATTCTTAAAAAAGAGGCAAACCAACAAAAATAAGGATAGGTGGCACAAGGTGTAAATCTAGTAATATCCAAATCCCTAAAGAAGGAAATGGGGCTGGAACTACTACAAAGTCTCACTACCCGATCAGGTGTGGTTTTAATTGGAGTCATGGGTACCGCAATACCATATTTTGGTACCATGGTATAGCAACACCTAGAAAACGTAGAAATTTAAATAAAAATACAAAACCTCTTACTTATTTGGGCTTGTCAGGAAACACCTAAGGCCCTATTATGTAAAGGGAGCACTTTCCCTGTTTGCGCCCGGCGCCCCTAGGGAAAGTGCGCCCTATTATAGGGAATGTGCTGCGCCCCGGGCAAACTTGTGCTGCCCTGGTGTAGTGCATTCATGTGAAAAATGGAGCAGCTGCTTTGAAAGCACTCCGTGTTTCACAGTGCAGGCGGCAACCCACTGGCACTTTTAAAGGGAATTAGAGATAGACTTGCAGGCGTGTGCAGTTAGTGATTGCACCCGCCTACAAGGGGGTATCTGGGGGCTCCATGGGACCCCCTTGACACCCTCCAGAGGGCTGCCATCAGGGTCCTCACTGACTGTGTGCCACCTTGTAGGTGGTGCACTGTAAATGCTCCTCCTGACAGCTTCTTTGCCTCTGCACCCGCATCTATATTGCGGTGGGGGCACAGAGGCAAAGGGATTCCCTCATTTGCACGGGCCTCACCCCCATACAAATGAGGGTACGCCCTCTGAAGATTGCGCTGGCGCTTTGTGTGCCCGCGCTAACGGTATTACAGAATGGGACGCACAAGCGTCTTTGGCGCCTTCTGTAATACCAAAGTGAAAGGCCTCATAAGAGTAATGCGGTATTCCATCATTTTCTTTATTGGGTACCATGGTACCAGGGCCGGACCAGGTCTCAGACGTTTCCACGGGAGGCTGGAAGAGTGGGGGCGGTTTAGCAGCTGTGGGGGCCGGTTTTGCAGCAGTGCTGCAATATTGGCACCCAGTAGCAAAAGCAGCCAAACTGCTGAAGGATTTACACCAAATTTGGCTGAAAGCTATATCATTGTCCAGAAAGGGTACTTTTGTAATTTGGTGTAAATCCATTCAGTAACTTCTGAGAAATTAATGTTTACAAATTTAGTATATATCAGACCGCAGAGGATCCACAGGTCAACAGATCTCATGGTGAGTTCAGATTGGCTATCACCACATCAACAAGGAGGTGGCAACAGCCATTTTAGGACTCAGGACTCAGTCCAGAGTCCTAGCAAAAAGTTTTAAAAACATAAGGGGGCTGGGGAGGGATACTCTCAGCCCCGGAGCCTGATGATGGATTAAAAACTTTTTCAAATGTCGCAAATTCACTGAGGATTAGTGAGTCCACTGTAAAAGAATTTAAAAATAAGAGCAGCATGTGCGGTAAAAAATAAAAAACACCAGGGCCCAGGGGTTAGGTGCATTTATTATTTAGGGGGAGGGGAGCACAAGACCACCCTCTACAAGCCTCTAAGAGGCACTGCGGACCGCATCCCCCAGGGGCCAATATTTTAATAAATAATAGAGTGTGAGCGGCCCCAATCCCCAAGCCTAATAAGGCCCGGGGACTCCACCAGCCAGGGGCCAAATAAAAAATAAAGGGACAGGGAGGTGGGTGTGTGGCTCCCCTAGCAGAGCCATTGAATGGCCCGGGGACCCTATCCTTCGGGACCAGCTCAGGGACAGAGTCCTGGAGAGCCCACCCCAGGGCACCGCCTATTTCCCTGCCTGAGAGCACAGGCAGGGAAAGTGTAACGTGCTCCGACCCAGCGAGAGCACAAAGCTGCCCCGCTGGGTGGGAGCGGAAACGTTTTGCCTGCCCGCGCTGTCGTGCAGAAAAATACTCTGATTTACTCCCCTCCGGCAGGAACAAAAAAAAACTGCTTCTGCTAGGTGGGTGCATGTCATCTCCCGTTATACCCTGGAAGGGTGCAAGCAGGGGAGCCGGCCAGGCGGCGGGTGGCAATGCAAACATTCACCGCCAGTCACAAAGATCTGGGTTTAATCCATTGTTCTTTTGCTCACAACCCCACCCCAGTTTGGACGCAGCTATATGCAAATCAGTCTTGACCCTGTTGCTTATGGGAACAGACCAGCCCGAACTGCCAAGCCAGGTACCCCCTGGACCAGAAACAAGCATCATCGGACCAGTTTCAGGGCATCCCTCCTCATCATCCAGGCTAGCTTGAATCCAGTGGCGCAGTGACGCATGCCTGGGCATACCCTTCCGACAAAAGCAAAAGGAACAAATGATGGACGGAATGCTGAACAATGCAAACATTCACCCCCAGTCACAAAGATCTGGGGGTGATCAGGTAGGCACTGGGTCACCCCACTTAAGCAACAAAAATAAACATGCTGGTTGCCACAGGAACAGGCAGCCGCTGGGACCATACTGACCCTGGGGCTCTCCCATTAGCATCCCAAAAAAACAATAGTCTGGTGATGCCCCGGGTGGACACCGGGGTACCCCTTAAATAAAACTGAAAATGGCTGGCTCTTGTGCAGCCTCA
The DNA here is from genome assembly GCF_964261635.1 of Lissotriton helveticus. Lineage (NCBI taxonomy): Eukaryota > Metazoa > Chordata > Amphibia > Caudata > Salamandridae > Lissotriton > Lissotriton helveticus. Next base: position 311,955,273 of record NC_136065.1, on the reverse strand, counting down.
TAAAGTGCAGGGAGACGGCCACAGGGACCCTGGGGCTCCCTTAGCGGTCCTTTAAATTAAAAAAAACCACCAAAACGTGAATGATAAATAAGCGGCTACTGCCATTCATTTATTATTCTCTGCACCTTCAGGGAACACCCCAAAAAGCCCTGCGAGGGTTATATACACATTTTTTGTTTTTGGCACTACCAAACTTTTTTTTTATATTGTGCAAGGAGTTTAGTAAGTTTCCTGGGTAATTGAATCCATGACCCCAGGAGAGATTACCATATTTTTTTTAAGCACTCCCAGGCTGGTGCTTTTGCTCTTCAGCTGGGACTGCAGTGCCCTGTAGGGGCTGGTACCAGGGCTGTACTTTATGTGGCCTGAGGATGCGTAAAAAAGATGCAAGGTCCTCTGGTGATTGTTTTTATGACTTCATTTTTGGGCTGAAAAATGTTAAATGAAAGACTCAAAGACATGTTTATTTTTTTTTTAAATAAAACAATATGTTTTTAACTATTTACTTTCACATTTTTCACCCACAAAATGTGATAATAAAAATTATGTAAAAAGAAAGTCACTGTCATTTTTTAATAAAACTTTATAAAACATTTTTTAGTAATCATTATTAGTAAAAATGGCATTGTCTGAATTATCGAAATATACATTTGATGAAAATTGTTGGGGATTTTTGGAGAAAGATAATAGATACGCTTTATATATATTGATATGATCATCCTTGATAAGGCTAAAAGGCTCACTTTTTATATTTTGGTGTTTCCTATGTAGGTACGTGGCAGCGGGTTGACTGCTCTCTGGCCAGGCCCTGCAGCCAACCTCACACTGCAAATAGGCGTTGGGTACCTGCAGAGGTGTCAGGGCCAGTCACGGGGGTTGGTCACAGGAACTGACAGCAGGCCAGGCCCTGCAGCCAAACTCCTGCTGTGCACTGCGAGGAGGCTGAGGTTGGCCGCTGGGCCTAACCATAGGTCAGGCCCTGCGGCCGACCCCCTGCTACACACGGCCAAAAGCTGCGCGTGGCATGGGGTTGGCTGCACAGGAGGTTTGGCAAGGTGCGGTGGGCGTTGGCTTTACATATAGTAATAGAATATTGCTTTATATGAAAGAAAAACCCTAGACATTCACTGAAAAAAACTTAGGTTAAACTGATGTTACAGTTAGGTGAAAATTTGAGTGACAACGAAACATTTTAAACTTAAAAAAATACTGAAATGCAGAATAGTTACCTTTAGTAACTATAACTCATGCCCTACTGTAACTGTAACTTGCGTCCTCGCCATGCACAGCTAATTATCCGACATATTATATCACTTATGACATGTTAACTATAACATTATTGATAACATCACTGCAGCATTTGAAATTACATCATTGATAACATGACGATACATGGCAGGGGCACGAGTTATAGTCATTAAATATAACTATAACGGATAAATGCCAGCATTTTTTTAAAGTTTAAAACGTTACATTGCAACTAAAATTTTCACCTAACTATAACGTATATTTATTATAAACTGTTTGCTATATGTTATTATATAGTCCTATATTAAAACTTCAATTTACATACAATTTATATATTTGCACATATTTCTTTTGTAACATTTTAATTATATAGGGGCATATTATTAAGCCCCAGCGATAATTATCGCTAAGCGCACTTAGCGCTAGGATAATTATCGCCGGGTAGCGTGGATTTTTATCACTGAGATAGCGTGCTATCAGCAACGCTTATCTCAGAAGTGATAAAAATCCTCGCGCTAACTGCCAAATGAGAGATTATCGCTGGAAAACCAACGATAATCTCTCGAAGTTTGGCGTTAGCTTGATGATAGGGGCTCACAAACGAGGCCATGATATCCACCTTCCATAGGATATCATGGCTAAGTCAGGAAAATACCAGGTGTAAAAAAAGAAGCGCTAACCGCGGTTAGTGCTGCTTTTTTCATCACTAGCAGGGTTAGCGATATCCTTGATAATAGGAGAAATGTCCCTTAACAACATTTCTCCTATTATTTTTCTCTTGAACGCCCCCCTTTGCATCTCATTAGAGATGCAAGGGGAAGCGTAGAGAAAAAGGGTGCTAACATGCGAATTTGCGTGTTAGCACCCTCTTGCTGATAGGGAGATAATTTTATCTCCGCTTTCTTGGCTTTTAAAGCTAAAAAAGCGGAGATAAATCCCTTGATAATATGCCCCATAGTGATTTTCTATTACCAAAAATACATCCACAAACACTTTCGTCTTCTATAACTAACATTAAACTGATTGCAATATATTTTTGCAGCAAATTACTAACAGCTTTCTGATGAGTTTGATTTTTCATTAGATTCTGTTTCCCTTCCTCATGGCTTCAACTATACTATCTCTTTTATATGAAAGAGCAAGACTCTGAAACTTTAAGCACTTTGGGGTAGGGTGGTGGTGTGGTAATGTAGTATAAGGAATAGAATAGCCTCTGCCATAGACTTTAAGGTTATTTCAAGTCCCCTCGAAGTTCTGACTTTAATAAGGAATTCAGCTTTCGGCCTCCTGGAACTTCTATGACTTGTAAATGCAATATCCTTATAATGTACGAAAGGGGTATTTTATCAAATGTTTACATATATTATAAAACATTACTCTGGCAGCCATAGAGCGAGTATAGTTTTGGTGACGGAGCAGAGTTTCTATAGGAAAAACATATTTTGTTTTCTTAATAACTTTGGTGCTGTTCAATGAATCTTGAAGATCTAGCAAAGACGGCCAAGAAAAGTGGACCCCAAAAGTGTAATTTCCCATTTTAATTATAATAGGGTTCGTTGCTCCTCAATGCGGAAAAACAGCTTAACAGAGTTCCACCAAATGAAGGTAAAACTATACTTGAGTGAATGCCTTTGTTTGGTTTCTTATCAATCTTTTTAGTAGTAATTAGTGCTTCAAAAGGTGCTTGCGGCATGCATGAAGTCGTTACATTTTAGAGATTTCTGGAACGCTTATATGCAGATCCTCCATAGATTAACAAATCCACTGAGGATTCTTAACTCAAATTAAAAAAATAAAGGCACTCCATTGAAGTAGGCAGCTCTTCTTATGTCATCATATCAACGTGGAACATTTAACGGGACCCTTGGTGTTCTTAGGAGGTCCATCTTTGTAAGGGTTAGTCTGTTCATGTTGTGTTGTGTTCTTCCAGCGCCCAAAGAGCACTTCCTGTGCCAGGTGCTAGGAGATGGACGCGGCCTGCTGGTCATGCACCAAAGGTGAGCAATGATCCTTTTTTAGGTCGAGGGACCTATAAGCTGCGAAGCAGCTTCCAGTAGGGAGATCTTATGTTGTATAGTAGGGCAGTTTAGACCCGCCTCTCAGCTCCGTTCGCTTCCATTGGCTGGCTTCCTAAACAGAGGCCAGCCATTGGAAGAGAAGTGAGTCACTCCAAACAAGCCCCGTCTTTTTCGGATTCGGGGGCATAAGTTTTGCTGTTCTTTAGCTCGTGACGTCGTCCGTCACTCAGGACAGCAAAACACGCCCCAGAATTCGAAAAATTCCGGAAGCTTTTGGCCGCCATTGTTGCCTGTCCACCGCCGAGTCTTCAAGTGAAGAGAGCCTCCTCCTCGAGTCGCCCGCGAGCCTGAAGGCAGCACCGCAGTGATGGTGAGCCGTTTTCCTGCAGAGCTGTTTCCGCCCCCTCCCGCTGTGTCTGCAGCCCGCCCGCACAGGATCTCAGCATCGGGGAGGGGAGGGGGGGCATTAGTTTTTCCCCCACAGAGGGAAGGGCGTGGGGCAAGGAAGCGAGGCATTGAAACCGAAAGGCTGTGACCATGCGGTGGCAACGAGCGTGTTTGTGTAGAGCCAGCCCGCCTCGCACATTTATTACTGTTATCTGGCCTCAGCCGAGGTGACGATGATTCTGCGTTCTGCTGCATTCCACCCTCACCAAAAGTGAGGACTCCGGGATCGCAACATCCACAGCTGCAGCAGGATCGAAACTCGCTACCTCAACTGAGCCCGATATCCCCGCCGTGATCTCCCTCCTCGCCGGGACACGGTGAGCCCTCATCAGCAGAGCCTGGAACAGCGCAATCGGAAGGGCCCCGGAGGATCAGGGTGCCCTGGAGGAGGCGTACCCGGGGGTAACAAGCAGGAGCCTGGAACAGCGCAATCGGAAGGGCCCCGGAGGATCAGGGGGCCCTGGAGGAGGCGTACCCGGGGGTAACAAGCAGCAGCCTGGCAAGGAGCAGGCGGAGGCAACCGAGCAGCGGAACCACACACTCATCATGGGATCGCCGATCCGTGACCCGCTGCATCCTGAGCCGATAACGAAGCCCTGGTGAGAAACTATCGGCCAATCCAACAAACAGCCACCCTGGGCCCCTCCCGCTCATAGGATCCGTGGGAGCCCCGAGAAGAAACTGAATTCAGGTGGATGCGGTTCCCTTTGAAATGACCAGAGAACGGCTGCTCGTTGCTTCCGGCCGTCGCCAGCACTCAGTCTTGGAGACAAATTATCTGCACTGGTGAGTGTCCGCGAGGCCTGGGACGGGGGTCTACGCTCAGGATCCCTGATCTTAACTTCTGCTGCCCGACGCACTATCTGCAGTACCAGTGAAGACCTCTCCACAACTTTTTAAACTTTAATTCATCTTCATCATATTGAAAGGCGAACATTTGCCGATGTATCACAAATTCGTTGGGAATAGCTGGATTTGTCCCCCACGAGGTCTTTCACTTTCAAACAATTACAGGTCTCTCATTTTATTTTCAAGAACCGTGGATGTCATGTAGGGGTCGCCCATAGCTTGCCCCTTGCTACCCCTGACACTGCCTTTGTGACCCTGGCCACAGAGGTAGCAAAATCAGTGCCAAGAACACAGGGGTGTCTGTGTCTCGCATTATCAGAGTCAGTTTCAAACCTCATTTTCTGCTCATTTTTATTATATTAATAGTGAATAATAGTTTATTATTCACTATTAATGTAATAGAAAATGAAGGAAGGACAAGGAGGAGGGGAACGATATTTACTCACCTAAGGAAGCCTGTGCTCGTCTTTCCTCCTGACCCGCCCCGTTCCGACGCGGTAACCAGTACCGTTGCGCGGAGGGCGGGCCAGGGAGAGCCAGTCACTTCCTGCCGGGACACTCCACGAGCGGTTAGCGCTCTAGTGCACCTATCTGGAGGGCCTATTTAGCCATCGCCCCTTGTGAGCGCGCAGCGTTCGCGCGCAGCATCGCCGAAGCCACGCCGAAGACCAGCCAAAGAGCTGCCCGTCTGCGCCCGTCCGCGACAGGACGAGGCAGAACAGAGGCACAGAGGCTATAAGGCGACTCCACGATGCCTCCCGACAGCGAAGGTATTAACCTTGTTACCTACTCACCCCACACCCTCCGACTGTTACAGCCAAGGGTGAAGTGTGATACTCGGTTACAATATAAACAGCTCGAAGGGAGCTTTTCTTGCCTCCAATGTCGTTTCCAGTCAGACTCGACAGGAAATAGCTTTTGCGACAAAGATATTATCACTATTACTCCCCCGGAACTTAAATGTCTCCTTTTAAATGTGCGTTCCATGCCTAAGCACCAACTACAGATCTGGGATCTCATTCATGCAGAACAACCTGATCTTTGTTTCTTTACTGAGACGTGGATGAAACCCCACACAACACCTGCTGTTGTGTTGGGTGTTCCCTCAGGATACAGAATTATGCATGTTGATAGGCCCAATAAAACAGGAGGTGGCTTAGCGATTATATGTAAGGACACGCTTAAGACAACCATTTTAGATAAAATATGTAGTCCAACGTTGGAAATCATGATTTTTAAAATCACATTAGGAAGTACTTCCTGGAGAGGAGCCCTCCTGTATCGTCCACACACTCCCAATCCGGACTTCGCCCTGCTCCTTCTGGAAACACTTGCTCCCCATATAAAAGCTAAGGAGGATTTTATCCTCCTCTGGGATTTTAATATACATATGGACGTCCCAGAATTGCCGGAAGCTACTCATTTGACTACTGACCTATCCCACCTGGGGCTTAAAATAAGCAACAACGGTGCCACACACATAGGTGGGCACACCCTCGACCTTATATTCTCAAACTGCACCAAAATACGTTGTCTTCCTGCTAAAAACATCCTTTGGTCAGATCATTTTTTGATTGAGTTTTATCTGGCTGGACCAATCAATCGACCTCAGAAAGCTCTGCCCCCGCCTATTCTTCGTCGAGAATGGCATAAAATCTCAGTGACCAATTTGCACAAATACTGGGTGCAACCGACTGTCACGGAGGCAGATACTGCTGAGTCTGCATTAGAGAAATTTAACCAGTCCCTGAAATCTGCTATTGACACCATTGCCCCCCTTAAACTACACAAACAATTTCCCCATACCAAACAGGAGAAATGGTATACAGCTGATCTTAGGAAAGAAAAGCAAAAATGCAGACGCTTAGAAAAATTATGGAGAACATCTAAAAATGAAGAGGCCAGGAAAGCTTTTCACGAGGCTCAGTCAGCATATTATAAAAATATAAAACTAGCCAGGAAAGTTCACCTCTCCGCTCAACTGGAGGAGGCAGGGAACTGTTCGCGCGAACTATTTAAAATTTAAAAAAATTTTATTAAACCCACAGCCACTGAAAGTACCGATGATGCTTCTCAACCACTCTGTGACGAAATTTCTGAGTTCTTCGAGGAAAAAATAAATTTGATCTATGACAAAATTTTAACCTCTAAAGGTGGGGCTACTACACCCATTCCCGAAGTTAAACTCGGCACTCAGGCCACAAACTCCCTGTTTGTCATTCCCCCCGTCACAGATCTAAATCTGGCAACACTTATTGGCCATATGAAAACTGGTTCCCCCAGCGACCTCCTTCCTGCCAAAATGGTGGCCCCTTTGATTTCCATCTTAGGCCCCTCGATCCAGGCAGTTATCAACACCTCCTTGGCCAAAGGCCAAGTCCCCATGGAATGGAAGACTGCGGTAGTAAACCCAATCCGGAAGAAGGCGACCCTACCCTGGACGGACCTATCTAACCTCCGACCTATCTCTCTCTTGCCTTACATCGGCAAGTTAACAGAGAAGCACGTGAACACCCACTTTTCTAACTATATCGAGACAGCGGGTGGCCTAGACCCTTCACAATCTGGGTTTAGGCCCAACCATAGCACCGAATCCGCCCTACTGGCCGTCACCAATAACATCAGGATGATGCTTGATAGTGGAGGGTCGATGATTCTGGTGCTATTGGACTTATCCGCTGCCTTCGATACGGTGTCTCACGATTTGCTTCTCTGTCGGCTGAGAGAGATAGGACTGGGAGGTACAGCCCTGTCCTGGATGGAGAGCTTTCTTTCGGGCCGCTCTCAGGAAGTCCGATTGGGCTCCCATAAATCCATCGCTAGGGAGCTCACCAGGGGTGTGCCACAGGGCTCATGCCTAAGCCCCACATTGTTCAATGTGTACGTGGCCCCCCTGGCTGACTTAGTGAGATCCTTTGGGTTTATACCGGTGTCCTACGCCGACGACACCCAACTTCTGTTCCCTTTTAAGACCTTCTCTCCTGCTTTACAAAGAACTTTCGCAGAAGGCATGAGGGCAGTTTCCAAATGGATGGCCAACAACTGCTTACAGTGCAACGTGACCAAAACAGAGGTTGTACTCTATGGGGAAGCAGCAACACTATGGTCCAATGAGTGGTGGCCGCTTGAACTAGGACCTGCCCCTATTCCTAAACAGACCATAAGAAATCTGGGAGTGCTATTTGATCAGTCACTGACCTTCAAAGAACACGTCAACCAGGTTGCTGGTACCTGTTTCGGGGTTATTTCTCTGCTGAGAAGGGTGTTTCCTTTCCTCCCAGATCACCACAGAAAGACCTTGGTCCAGGCTCTGGTCGTCAGTAGACTGGACTACTGTAATGGCCTTCTTTTGTCAGCTAATGAAGGCCAATTTAACAAACTACAGGTGGTCCAGAATACGGCCGCGAGGTTAGTCATGAAGGCTCCATCTAGGACTCCCTCCCGGCCACTACTGATGGAACTTCACTGGTTGCCAGTGCGACTGCGGACCATATTCAAAATCTTGTGTACAATTCACAAGTGCCTGATGGGGAAAGGGCCGAAATATCTCACCTCAGCCTTCCTTCCTTATGTTCCTGGACGCTCACTACGATCAAGCAACCTCCAGCTCCTTAAGGTTCCAAAAATTAAAAAAACTCGGCAAGGAGGCAAGGCTTTAGCATACACAGGGCCTGTTCTCTGGAACACCCTGCCCCTCGCACTAAAACTTAGTACTGACCACCTGTCTTTCCGAAAAACCCTGAAAACGTACCTTTTTTCCAGCATTTAATTCATTCCCCTCCCACCACCCACTAGAAATGTTTCTGGGCAGAATAGCTGGTTTTCTTTTGTATGGCAAAGCGCGGAGATACCCCTTCGGGGGTCTATTCAGGCGCTATAGAAGCATATAAATAAAATAAATAAATAAAATAAAATAAATAAAAGGAACAACATCTTGACCTTCACTGGCATCTTAGATAAGATTTGTTTTTTGTTTAATGCATGCAGGGCCGGACTGGGAACCAAAACCGGCCCTGGAAAAGTGCTCGACCGTTCAAACCCCCCCCCCCCCGGGGTGTTTGGGGTGCCACCGAGCTCTTTACCGGGGGGGGGGTTTCCGGCAGATTTTGTTATAGGGCTGATTTTGCAGCTATGCTGCAAAAATGGCCCTGTAACAAAAACGGTCCCCAGGGGCCCAACACCAGCCCCCACCCTTGCAGCACACCGGGGGATTGCCCGGTGCCTGCAACGGCCAGTCCGGCCCTGAATGTATGTTGTGTGTGTGTATGTGAGTGAGTTTGGGTGAGAGATCGTGTACATGTGTAAGCATGTATATGGGATTGTGGATATGTGTGTGTGTGTGTGTGTGTGTGTGATAAAATGAGTGAATAACTATAAGTGAGTGAGAGTAAGAGTGAGTGAGAGAGTACGAATGAGTGATTCAGGGTGACAGTGAGTGCACAAGAGTAGGTGAAAATGAATGAGTGCAAGTCAGTGCTAATGATAGAATTAGTCTAAATAAGGGAATGTAAATGAGCTTGTGTTCCAACTGTCCCATCTTCCTTGCATATGACTATATTACCTTTCTATTTATAAGCGTTACCTCTGACTAGATATGTAATTTATTATGTGAGAATGCATTTGCGTTCCAAACCTACTGCCACCTGCTGGGGTGAGGAGAGACTGCTATCCTGAGATACCAAAGGAGAATCAGGAGCGCGGTTTGATAACTTGCCTAACCCATTGAAGGGTAATAGTATTGGGCCAATGCACCAGAGGTAAATAAGAGTGCATACTGTGAATACTCTTGCGTCACTGTGATATGTTTCCTGGGTCAATATTTCAGAACATGGCCCGGGATTGACTTTCTAGATCCCTTGGCACTAACAACTTTGTCAATGTGCCAATCCTAGAAAGAGAGCCAATTAGACTGACCCCCCCCCCCACCCCCATGCCCACTGAGCAATACCTGAATGAGATGCCTTTCTAGTAACAATCAATTCTGTGAGAAATCACAAGGAAGATTAGTGGAACCCAGACCATCTTTTATAATTGAAAGGCATACTCAAGAACACTAGGAAACAATGGATATTTTAAATATGTATTTTAAAATTGAAATCCTATCCTAATGCACAGTATATGAATAAATCATTGATGAACCCTTTAAAGTAAACAATGAGCAGAAGAAGGCCTGATTAAACCATTACTTGTTTGAATTCTATGAAATGGTCTCCTTTATTATTAGAAAAACATTCAAGAAATGAGATTATGAGCTTCCATGATGCCTTGTCCATAACAATTAAAAAAATTTATTTCTAACAGAACGAGGTTCAGACTAAATACTGTAATATTCAAACAGACTTGTTTATCACATTGCAGTGAAAAATGACACATTTGACACGCATATCTAAATAATCAACACATGCAGCTCTGAAAAGGGTTTATCAAGAATGGGGAAAAGATTATAGTTATAATAACTGCTGCAGCTCTAGAATCTGGAGGAAAGACCATACAGCCCCCATTGATTACTCGGGTATAAAGAGTTAATTTTGATGTCAGTTAGACCGTGGGCATGTGAGCACGAGATATCGACGAGCACAGTAGCTTACCCAACTAAAACGCAATAGCGGCTAGTATGAGGTGTATTGGAAGAATAGAGAAGGTTAGAAGGTAGGTGGGGGTCTTTTGAGGCAGAAAGTTTGTATTTTGGAATGTAATAACATTTTTAAAACCCTTAAATCGATCCCAGCACTGAGGTATCTGTGTGTTGCACAAGAAGAACTTCAGAACCGTTCCAACCAGGAGTAAATGTAGGCCATTGTCACTTGCAATGTACAAGCTCCAGTCCCAGAAAGATAGCTCAAGAGCTGGGTGCCTGCCAGTGCTATGTGGGTACCTGCTGGTCACCGATTCCTGTGACACGAAGATGGCTTGGCGGGTTAATACATGCAAGTGTGTGTGTTTAGCTCTTTAAAGAGAACATATTTCTGTTAGCAGGAGTATCTGCACATCTGTAATGTGTGTGTGGGACTCTGTTGAAATGAGGTCTTAAAAAACAATGTGGCCGGGGGTAGGGGATAGCCTCATTTTGGGAGGGTATAAGCCACCAGGTCTAAATTTGCATGATTATATTCCATTTATTTTCCATGCCCTGGTGTGTGTGTGTGTATGGGGGAGGGGGGAGGTTCTGGGAGGGAGGTAAGAAGTGAGCAGGGCTTGGTATACAGTAACACCTGAAAGATTTGGATGTGTGTGTCTGTGTCTCCAACGCTGCTGTAACCAAGGAATCTCGACACAGCTGACCAGGAACCTCCGACCCGACCAGCTAATAAAAACATTTATTAGTGGATTTAGCACCTCCAATGCCCCACCTTCAATAAGGATGCACCCTGAGCATACATCTATAAAGCTCGCATTTGTATCCACCTCTTTCCACAAAAGCTTTGTTCAGTTACAGGTTGTTCATGTTTTGAGCTGTGGGTTTCCCCTTTGGATGCAGGAAACAGTCTCTAGGAATTTAGTTACAAAGGTTGCTTAATTCCGCTCCCCCTCTCCCCCACCGGTGCTGTTCGTTTGTCTTTTGGTCTTTTGTCCTAGGTAGAGTAATTCCTGTAGTGTTACGTTCTGCTTGTAGGAAGCCTGTTTCACGTGCTCCCTACAGTTAGATTACGACCACCAGCTCCGAGCAGCGGAACAAAGGAAACACCCTGGGCATCCCGAATCACTCCTGAAGTGAAGTGGACCCAGCGCGATAGCCGGCCAATGTTTATACAGCCGCTGGCAAGAGGGGTCAGGCACGGCGCCCCCCTCACAGGTATCAGACACAAGACTGTGTTCGGTGCTGGGCGAGGCGGCGGAACTCTGACTCTCTGTGCCGTGGAGGCTTTTAAAGATGATGAGAGACCGGCGGGCTGCTTCATCTGGTGGGGGTTGCTGAGTGCACAACAAAGCTGTGGCGAACGAGCTGCAGCTTCTCTGTGACTGCACTACGCCTGTGTATCCTCCCAGCTGTAAGATCCAGGCTCACTTTGAATGATTACGATCGCGTCCTCCCACCAGGACCGATCGTGGGTTTGAAAACAGCGTTGCAGCTGGGCTATTCCGGGCATGCTGATGCGAGCTCTTCTTTTCCGGTTGTGCTTGCTCCCCTGCCCCCTGGCTGTGCTTGCTCCCCTGCCCCCTGGCTGTGCTTGCTCCCCTGCCCCCTGACTGTGCTTGCTCCCCTGCCCCCTGGCTGTGCTTGCTCCCCTGCCCCCTGGCTGTGCTTGCTTCCCTGCCCCCTGGCTGTGCTTGCTTCTCTGCCCCCTCGGTGTTCTTGCTTCCCTGCCCCCTCGCTGTGCTTGCTCTCCTGGGTGTGTGGCTCTGGGTGTGTGGGGGGCTCTGGGTGTGTGGGGGGCTCGCAGTGTGTGGGGCTCGCTGTGTGTGGGGCTCGCTGTGTGTGTGTGTGGCTCGCTGTGTGTGTGTGTGTGTGGCTCTGTGTGTGTGGGTGGCTTTGTGTGTGTGGCTCTGTGTGGGTGTAAATGCAATAGGTCATGCATTTGCGAGCTATTAAGCTATTGGCATTGTAAATGACAATGCCATTTATTTAACAATTAAGCTATTGGCAATGTAAATGACAGTGCCATTTATTTATGATTTTAAAAAAAAATAGAAAAATGTCATGAGCAATGCCAATAGCTCTACCTTTAATAATGCCGAGACCATTGCATTGTAAATGCTTGTTTGAATCACTGCCTAAAGTTTAAGATTTAAGGCATTACAGGGTTTGCTCGTTGTGACTTTGCTCTCTGACCTCTCCCGCCTCATACCCATATGGCCCCTTGAATGCCAATCATACAGAGTTTAAATGGTCTCAAACTGGTGCCGTCTCGCACTGCCTCACAATGGCTGAAAGGTGGATGGATCAGAGTCACACATGTGTGACCCACTTGTTAGACATATAGGAAGTATGTGCTGTTCCCTGTTGACTCACTCCACCCCAATCGGGTCAATAATGGTGACATGAAGGACAGCCCGGGATAGCCGGGCCACCGAGGTACGATAGGGACTCTACATGAGGGGGCTCAGAGGCAGCAAGCTTGTGTCCGAGACGCCCTCCGCAGAGAAGTCCACCTTGATGGACACAGCCAACATGGCGTTGACTACACTCCGCCTCAGTAGATATTCTCAGGCCTTGCAGCGGGTTCTGTCCTCCCTGGGGATCCTTCTGAGCTCTTCCATGGAGGCTGCCTTGCCTTGGACTCCCTCACACCACGCCCCCACCATATAAACAGCTTTTGTTACATTTTGTAAAGAACCACTGTTGTAGAATTGTCCAATGAGCCTTAGTTTGCCTTCCAGCTGAACACGTATTCAAGATTCCATCAGTGGCATCACTTTTGTGGTGTTTTGGTCTTTTTCCCGTGTATGAGATGCCTATCTGACTCATCCTGTTGATTCAGCTCTGCTGGTAACACGCAGAACGTGCCCAATATGTTTACTTATGACCCTAGTAGTACTGCAGCAGTAACAGAGGGATAAGAAAATAAGAAAACAAGGGTTAATTGCCTTCGAATCACAGTCAGAGTACACAAGCAAACACGACCTGTTTGAATAATAAAGCTAATGGTTTATTTACACTGAAGTCAAACTGGATGATCACACAATAGGGGAGAAGCACAACAGTGACAGTTCTACATGGGATCAAAAAGGATGCAACTTTGTTAACCAAAGAAGAAGAAATGATGATTAATGACCGAAGCCAGAAGCACGCCTCTTCGGATTGGGGTGGTTTCAGCAGTGTGCCAGTGACCACCCTTTTCTACTTCGTGCTCTTGAAATTCCTTGACCTTATAATCCCACTCTTTGGATTTTTCATTTATATGATCCTATAGGAGAATCCCCACCTGCATTTCCATTCCAAACAATAACGGGCCAGATTAAAAAAATGTATGGCACACCGAGTGAAAATCTGGTGTTCATATCTGCATTTATCATGCTTCATTATGCTATGGACCTGTCATTCTGCCATTGGTGCGGATTTGTATCTCTCTTGGTGGTCCAAGACTTTCCATATGTTTCTGGGGTCACCGTCTCAGACTACATCCTGATGAAGCTTCTGATGATGTATGAAAATTTATGATCATAACTTGCACCTACAGCGCTGGACTATCCGTAAGTATAGCACCATACATTTAAGGCTAGCAGCAAGAAAGGGGCTAAGACTCTAAAAAATGTGTCAAAGCCACCACAAGCGTGTAAGCTTGTAGATATTCACAGATATTTTTCAGGTTGTTTCTTACCATGGAAGCAGGCAGAAACATACGCCTGTAAGGAAAGAAAAACTGCCTTTCCATGATTTTTATTTAATGCGATTTTATGTAGCGTGAACATTACCCGAAGGTATCAGAGCACTTTACAAAAGAACCAGTCACGTTAGATAAGGACTTTGGATCACATGAGTTACATAAGAGATACAGACAGAAAAGGAGTGCAAATGTAAAAGTTGTAAAGTCACTCAAGGAAGAGATACAAACACATAAGCTCTAAAATCACATAGGAATGGTAGTAAGTACAAAGGTCTACTACATATACTAGTGGTTAGAGTTTTATATATATATATATATTCACCCAAAATGCCTCTGGTTCAAGGAAACAACTCCATCGGAAGGTGAGATTATCAAAACCTTTATTATTCCAAAGCTGCAATTCACGGCTGTTTATTTAAGATTCCCCGACGCGTTTCGGAGTCACAAACTCCTTCCTCATGGGGCAGCATATGGCAAAAACCGGAAACAACCACACCTTTATTTGTCCCACACTGCATGTCTTCTCCAATGAAGCATGCTGGGAGATGTGGTTCCAATTCTCCCCGAAAGTCGGGTCCGTGTTATTTTGCCAAAATAATATCCTTTATGTTTCTGCATATTTTTCAACAGCCCTCCAGTGGGCCCCAGACGTGATGTGCAGCTTTGCCAGTGTCAAAAACCCTCCTGCGCCGCTTTTTGATTGTCCGATCACAACCAAGCAGTCCTACCACCACATTTCAAGTAGGCGGTGCATCCTCCGCGGCTGAGGCCGCCGCGCACATATTCACCCAAAATGCCTCTGGTTCAAGGAAACAACTCCATCGGAAGGTGAGATTATCAAAACCTTTATTATTCCAAAGCTGCAATTCACGGCTGTTTATTTAAGATTCCCCGACGCGTTTCGGAGTCACAAACTCCTTCCTCATGGGGCAGCATATGGCAAAAACCGGAAACAACCACACCTTTATTTGTCCCACACTGCATGTCTTCTCCAATGAAGCATGCTGGGAGATGTGGTTCCAATTCTCCCCGAAAGTCGGGTCCGTGTTATTTTGCCAAAATAATATCCTTTATGTTTCTGCATATTTTTCAACAGCCCTCCAGTGGGCCCCAGACGTGATGTGCAGCTTTGCCAGTGTCAAAAACCCTCCTGCGCCGCTTTTTGATTGTCCGATCACAACCAAGCAGTCCTACCACCACATTTCAAGTAGGCGGTGCATCCTCCGCGGCTGAGGCCGCCGCGCACATATTCACCCAAAATGCCTCTGGTTCAAGGAAACAACTCCATCGGAAGGTGAGATTATCAAAACCTTTATTATTCCAAAGCTGCAATTCACGGCTGTTTATTTAAGATTCCCCGACGCGTTTCGGAGTCACAAACTCCTTCCTCATGGGGCAGCATATGGCAAAAACCGGAAACAACCACACCTTTATTTGTCCCACACTGCATGTCTTCTCCAATGAAGCATGCTGGGAGATGTGGTTCCAATTCTCCCCGAAAGTCGGGTCCGTGTTATTTTGCCAAAATAATATCCTTTATGTTTCTGCATATTTTTCAACAGCCCTCCAGTGGGCCCCAGACGTGATGTGCAGCTTTGCCAGTGTCAAAAACCCTCCTGCGCCGCTTTTTGATTGTCCGATCACAACCAAGCAGTCCTACCACCACATTTCAAGTAGGCGGTGCATCCTCCGCGGCTGAGGCCGCCGCGCACATATTCACCCAAAATGCCTCTGGTTCAAGGAAACAACTCCATCGGAAGGTGAGATTATCAAAACCTTTATTATTCCAAAGCTGCAATTCACGGCTGTTTATTTAAGATTCCCCGACGCGTTTCGGAGTCACAAACTCCTTCCTCATGGGGCAGCATATGGCAAAAACCGGAAACAACCACACCTTTATTTGTCCCACACTGCATGTCTTCTCCAATGAAGCATGCTGGGAGATGTGGTTCCAATTCTCCCCGAAAGTCGGGTCCGTGTTATTTTGCCAAAATAATATCCTTTATGTTTCTGCATATTTTTCAACAGCCCTCCAGTGGGCCCCAGACGTGATGTGCAGCTTTGCCAGTGTCAAAAACCCTCCTGCGCCGCTTTTTGATTGTCCGATCACAACCAAGCAGTCCTACCACCACATTTCAAGTAGGCGGTGCATCCTCCGCGGCTGAGGCCGCCGCGCACATATTCACCCAAAATGCCTCTGGTTCAAGGAAACAACTCCATCGGAAGGTGAGATTATCAAAACCTTTATTATTCCAAAGCTGCAATTCACGGCTGTTTATTTAAGATTCCCCGACGCGTTTCGGAGTCACAAACTCCTTCCTCATGGGGCAGCATATGGCAAAAACCGGAAACAACCACACCTTTATTTGTCCCACACTGCATGTCTTCTCCAATGAAGCATGCTGGGAGATGTGGTTCCAATTCTCCCCGAAAGTCGGGTCCGTGTTATTTTGCCAAAATAATATCCTTTATGTTTCTGCATATTTTTCAACAGCCCTCCAGTGGGCCCCAGACGTGATGTGCAGCTTTGCCAGTGTCAAAAACCCTCCTGCGCCGCTTTTTGATTGTCCGATCACAACCAAGCAGTCCTACCACCACATTTCAAGTAGGCGGTGCATCCTCCGCGGCTGAGGCCGCCGCACACATATTCACCCAAAATGCCTCTGGTTCAAGGAAACAACTCCATCGGAAGGTGAGATTATCAAAACCTTTATTATTCCAAAGCTGCAATTCACGGCTGTTTATTTAAGATTCCCCGACGCGTTTCGGAGTCACAAACTCCTTCCTCATGGGGCAGCATATGGCAAAAACCGGAAACAACCACACCTTTATTTGTCCCACACTGCATGTCTTCTCCAATGAAGCATGCTGGGAGATGTGGTTCCAATTCTCCCCGAAAGTCGGGTCCGTGTTATTTTGCCAAAATAATATCCTTTATGTTTCTGCATATTTTTCAACAGCCCTCCAGTGGGCCCCAGACGTGATGTGCAGCTTTGCCAGTGTCAAAAACCCTCCTGCGCCGCTTTTTGATTGTCCGATCACAACCAAGCAGTCCTACCACCACATTTCAAGTAGGCGGTGCATCCTCCGCGGCTGAGGCCGCCGCGCACATATTCACCCAAAATGCCTCTGGTTCAAGGAAACAACTCCATCGGAAGGTGAGATTATCAAAACCTTTATTATTCCAAAGCTGCAATTCACGGCTGTTTATTTAAGATTCCCCGACGCGTTTCGGAGTCACAAACTCCTTCCTCATGGGGCAGCATATGGCAAAAACCGGAAACAACCACACCTTTATTTGTCCCACACTGCATGTCTTCTCCAATGAAGCATGCTGGGAGATGTGGTTCCAATTCTCCCCGAAAGTCGGGTCCGTGTTATTTTGCCAAAATAATATCCTTTATGTTTCTGCATATTTTTCAACAGCCCTCCAGTGGGCCCCAGACGTGATGTGCAGCTTTGCCAGTGTCAAAAACCCTCCTGCGCCGCTTTTTGATTGTCCGATCACAACCAAGCAGTCCTACCACCACATTTCAAGTAGGCGGTGCATCCTCCGCGGCTGAGGCCGCCGCGCACATATTCACCCAAAATGCCTCTGGTTCAAGGAAACAACTCCATCGGAAGGTGAGATTATCAAAACCTTTATTATTCCAAAGCTGCAATTCACGGCTGTTTATTTAAGATTCCCCGACGCGTTTCGGAGTCACAAACTCCTTCCTCATGGGGCAGCATATGGCAAAAACCGGAAACAACCACACCTTTATTTGTCCCACACTGCATGTCTTCTCCAATGAAGCATGCTGGGAGATGTGGTTCCAATTCTCCCCGAAAGTCGGGTCCGTGTTATTTTGCCAAAATAATATCCTTTATGTTTCTGCATATTTTTCAACAGCCCTCCAGTGGGCCCCAGACGTGATGTGCAGCTTTGCCAGTGTCAAAAACCCTCCTGCGCCGCTTTTTGATTGTCCGATCACAACCAAGCAGTCCTACCACCACATTTCAAGTAGGCGGTGCATCCTCCGCGGCTGAGGCCGCCGCGCACATATTCACCCAAAATGCCTCTGGTTCAAGGAAACAACTCCATCGGAAGGTGAGATTATCAAAACCTTTATTATTCCAAAGCTGCAATTCACGGCTGTTTATTTAAGATTCCCCGACGCGTTTCGGAGTCACAAACTCCTTCCTCATGGGGCAGCATATGGCAAAAACCGGAAACAACCACACCTTTATTTGTCCCACACTGCATGTCTTCTCCAATGAAGCATGCTGGGAGATGTGGTTCCAATTCTCCCCGAAAGTCGGGTCCGTGTTATTTTGCCAAAATAATATCCTTTATGTTTCTGCATATTTTTCAACAGCCCTCCAGTGGGCCCCAGACGTGATGTGCAGCTTTGCCAGTGTCAAAAACCCTCCTGCGCCGCTTTTTGATTGTCCGATCACAACCAAGCAGTCCTACCACCACATTTCAAGTAGGCGGTGCATCCTCCGCGGCTGAGGCCGCCGCGCACATATTCACCCAAAATGCCTCTGGTTCAAGGAAACAACTCCATCGGAAGGTGAGATTATCAAAACCTTTATTATTCCAAAGCTGCAATTCACGGCTGTTTATTTAAGATTCCCCGACGCGTTTCGGAGTCACAAACTCCTTCCTCATGGGGCAGCATATGGCAAAAACCGGAAACAACCACACCTTTATTTGTCCCACACTGCATGTCTTCTCCAATGAAGCATGCTGGGAGATGTGGTTCCAATTCTCCCCGAAAGTCGGGTCCGTGTTATTTTGCCAAAATAATATCCTTTATGTTTCTGCATATTTTTCAACAGCCCTCCAGTGGGCCCCAGACGTGATGTGCAGCTTTGCCAGTGTCAAAAACCCTCCTGCGCCGCTTTTTGATTGTCCGATCACAACCAAGCAGTCCTACCACCACATTTCAAGTAGGCGGTGCATCCTCCGCGGCTGAGGCCGCCGCGCACATATTCACCCAAAATGCCTCTGGTTCAAGGAAACAACTCCATCGGAAGGTGAGATTATCAAAACCTTTATTATTCCAAAGCTGCAATTCACGGCTGTTTATTTAAGATTCCCCGACGCGTTTCGGAGTCACAAACTCCTTCCTCATGGGGCAGCATATGGCAAAAACCGGAAACAACCACACCTTTATTTGTCCCACACTGCATGTCTTCTCCAATGAAGCATGCTGGGAGATGTGGTTCCAATTCTCCCCGAAAGTCGGGTCCGTGTTATTTTGCCAAAATAATATCCTTTATGTTTCTGCATATTTTTCAACAGCCCTCCAGTGGGCCCCAGACGTGATGTGCAGCTTTGCCAGTGTCAAAAACCCTCCTGCGCCGCTTTTTGATTGTCCGATCACAACCAAGCAGTCCTACCACCACATTTCAAGTAGGCGGTGCATCCTCCGCGGCTGAGGCCGCCGCGCACATATTCACCCAAAATGCCTCTGGTTCAAGGAAACAACTCCATCGGAAGGTGAGATTATCAAAACCTTTATTATTCCAAAGCTGCAATTCACGGCTGTTTATTTAAGATTCCCCGACGCGTTTCGGAGTCACAAACTCCTTCCTCATGGGGCAGCATATGGCAAAAACCGGAAACAACCACACCTTTATTTGTCCCACACTGCATGTCTTCTCCAATGAAGCATGCTGGGAGATGTGGTTCCAATTCTCCCCGAAAGTCGGGTCCGTGTTATTTTGCCAAAATAATATCCTTTATGTTTCTGCATATTTTTCAACAGCCCTCCAGTGGGCCCCAGACGTGATGTGCAGCTTTGCCAGTGTCAAAAACCCTCCTGCGCCGCTTTTTGATTGTCCGATCACAACCAAGCAGTCCTACCACCACATTTCAAGTAGGCGGTGCATCCTCCGCGGCTGAGGCCGCCGCGCACATATTCACCCAAAATGCCTCTGGTTCAAGGAAACAACTCCATCGGAAGGTGAGATTATCAAAACCTTTATTATTCCAAAGCTGCAATTCACGGCTGTTTATTTAAGATTCCCCGACGCGTTTCGGAGTCACAAACTCCTTCCTCATGGGGCAGCATATGGCAAAAACCGGAAACAACCACACCTTTATTTGTCCCACACTGCATGTCTTCTCCAATGAAGCATGCTGGGAGATGTGGTTCCAATTCTCCCCGAAAGTCGGGTCCGTGTTATTTTGCCAAAATAATATCCTTTATGTTTCTGCATATTTTTCAACAGCCCTCCAGTGGGCCCCAGACGTGATGTGCAGCTTTGCCAGTGTCAAAAACCCTCCTGCGCCGCTTTTTGATTGTCCGATCACAACCAAGCAGTCCTACCACCACATTTCAAGTAGGCGGTGCATCCTCCGCGGCTGAGGCCGCCGCGCACATATTCACCCAAAATGCCTCTGGTTCAAGGAAACAACTCCATCGGAAGGTGAGATTATCAAAACCTTTATTATTCCAAAGCTGCAATTCACGGCTGTTTATTTAAGATTCCCCGACGCGTTTCGGAGTCACAAACTCCTTCCTCATGGGGCAGCATATGGCAAAAACCGGAAACAACCACACCTTTATTTGTCCCACACTGCATGTCTTCTCCAATGAAGCATGCTGGGAGATGTGGTTCCAATTCTCCCCGAAAGTCGGGTCCGTGTTATTTTGCCAAAATATTATCCTTTATGTTTCTGCATATTTTTCAACAGCCCTCCAGTGGGCCCCAGACGTGATGTGCAGCTTTGCCAGTGTCAAAAACCCTCCTGCGCCGCTTTTTGATTGTCCGATCACAACCAAGCAGTCCTACCACCACATTTCAAGTAGGCGGTGCATCCTCCGCGGCTGAGGCCGCCGCGCACATATTCACCCAAAATGCCTCTGGTTCAAGGAAACAACTCCATCGGAAGGTGAGATTATCAAAACCTTTATTATTCCAAAGCTGCAATTCACGGCTGTTTATTTAAGATTCCCCGACGCGTTTCGGAGTCACAAACTCCTTCCTCATGGGGCAGCATATGGCAAAAACCGGAAACAACCACACCTTTATTTGTCCCACACTGCATGTCTTCTCCAATGAAGCATGCTGGGAGATGTGGTTCCAATTCTCCCCGAAAGTCGGGTCCGTGTTATTTTGCCAAAATAATATCCTTTATGTTTCTGCATATTTTTCAACAGCCCTCCAGTGGGCCCCAGACGTGATGTGCAGCTTTGCCAGTGTCAAAAACCCTCCTGCGCCCCTTTTTGATTGTCCGATCACAACCAAGCAGTCCTACCACCACATTTCAAGTAGGCGGTGCATCCTCCGCGGCTGAGGCCGCCGCGCACATATTCACCCAAAATGCCTCTGGTTCAAGGAAACAACTCCGGTTTTTGCCATATGCTGCCCCATGAGGAAGGAGTTTGTGACTCCGAAACGCGTCGGGGAATCTTAAATAAACAGCCGTGAATTGCAGCTTTGGAATAATAAAGGTTTTGATAATCTCACCTTCCGATGGAGTTGTTTCCTTGAACCAGAGGCATTTTGGGTGAATATGTGCGCGGCGGCCTCAGCCGCGGAGGATGCACCGCCTACTTGAAATGTGGTGGTAGGACTGCTTGGTTGTGATCGGACAATCAAAAAGCGGCGCAGGAGGGTTTTTGACACTGGCAAAGCTGCACATCACGTCTGGGGCCCACTGGAGGGCTGTTGAAAAATATGCAGAAACATAAAGGATATTATTTTGGCAAAATAACACGGACCCGACTTTCGGGGAGAATTGGAACCACATCTCCCAGCATGCTTCATTGGAGAAGACATGCAGTGTGGGACAAATAAAGGTGTGGTTGTTTCCGGTTTTTGCCATATGCTGCCCCATGAGGAAGGAGTTTGTGACTCCGAAACGCGTCGGGGAATCTTAAATAAACAGCCGTGAATTGCAGCTTTGGAATAATAAAGGTTTTGATAATCTCACCTTCCGATGGAGTTGTTTCCTTGAACCAGAGGCATTTTGGGTGAATATATATATATATATATATATATATATATATATATAATCCTTACAAATCGTTAAGTTTAACGAAAAATGACGGTACTCAAAAGTCTCTCGTCCAAGTGCAAGTTTTATTTGGCAGACCCCCTGCCCCCTTGACAAACGCGTTTCACTACTCGGGCTTCGTCAGTGTCAACCTGATTGAAGTGAGAAACACCATTTTATCCCCACCTTCCCTTCAACATTGAAAGAGGACTAAAAAGTTATTTAGCCTTAAGCAGCGCCCTTCTTGCAATAGATGACAATACATTGCATATTATTGGTAAAAGTTTCACAGTGCGGGGAAAATGGTGTATTTAAAGTGCTCGTGCAATTAAAAACATTAGAATAACTAAAATAGCAATTCAACAATTCAATTGATCGCATATATAAATTTTTCCATAGGGACACTGGGAGGGTAAAGATGTGTATGATTGCCATATCCATCCCTTTACGGGTTTCAGTCATGTGTGTATTTTCATATTTAAACATTTTAACCATATGTATCTACAAAAAATGTGAGCATTTTGTTTATCGATGTTGTGCACCTTCCCCGTTGTTTAGTCCCTTAATATATGCGTATGATTATGCGATTTAAAAAAAAATATATATATATATATATACAAATTGCAAATTCACTCAGGATTACATTTTAACAGCGATTAGGCTTGGACAATTATATATCACATATTTACAGAGCAGGAAATTGTTGCCATCAGTCAGCCAGGTGTTCGGGTGGTGTTGCACTCAAGGATGGTGGTCTTGGGGGATCCCCGAGTTGGAGATGTTCATAGGGATGGGTGGATATGGATGATGTGGATGGGAAGGGAATACCACCGTATTCAGCGCCTACCGGCAAGAACCTCTAAATATAGCGGGCTGTATTTTGCCAGGGCATTAGCGTCCCACCAACCAGCTGCACTTGCAGAATGGAAGATAGAACACCAAGGGGAATATTTATGAAAGACTCATGCAGCGCAGCAGCCCACTTTATTGTACTGCGCTGCATGATAGGGATAGGGCAGGTATGTGCCATATTTAACATTACACAGCGCATTTCTGTCTGTTCCCCGTATCTTTGTGATAGCCGTGCGACCAGACACCATTCCTGCCGTGTTGAGGAAATTTCTAAACAGAATATTATACGCAACTGGAATGACATATCAGTTTCGACTGTCGCGTACCATATCATACCGACAAAAATAAGCCACGCGGCGGTCACACATCCTATTTGATATACTTTCAGATAATTGAGAATACGGAATCCTTTTTCAATCTTAAGTCACGTCGCATAGACAAGTTACAGCTACACGCGGGACGTCTCTTCTTGTTTATTCGGAATCAGAAAATGTTGACAAAAAGCGGATCAACTTTGAAGGCTCGACAGGCAACACGCCATTTTAAACTGAAAGGCGCTTTGAAAATAATCGGAATTAAGACCACTGACTGTTCTTGAAAAGCCTGTGCTACGGCCGTTTGTCCCTCAGCGTGAGACTTTTTTATCGTCAAATATGGGAAAAATATTGGTATCGTCCTGATGAAGACACAAAGCACGTGTCGAAACGCGTAGACGAAAATCATCTCCTCCGTGACATCTCTAAGAATAATTGATGTACCAATATACTTTATGAATTTCATGTATCATTCAGAAAGAAACTATTTTTAAACATTTATTTTTATATTTTAAGAAAATTTGTTAATGAATATGTACATGCCAACTTTTAACAACTCGAATTAAATCAATCATGCTATCATAGTACGTTGTGTTTTTTCTCTTTAATGTAATTGAGCTAGACTTTATATCTTGCCTGGGTTTTTGTCTTTCATTTTAAATTGCTTTACCCTGTCCCAGGAAGTGTATCCTTTCCAGGGGGTCCTTGTTTATTCTCACATGTTCCCCGTACTGGTGCACAATGTGCTGCCTAGCATCAACGCAGGCACCCTTGCACCATGGCGCAAGGGTATCTGCATTGTAACCAGGATTGTGTTTGTGCAGGAAGGGATACCTTCCATGACAAAAACAATCCCCTAAGGCATTTTCCTCTTGCTATGTGTTCTGCAGAATGCAGCACATATAGAAAGAGGAAAACAACGAGGAGAAATATAGATATTTCTCCTTGTTATGACTCAAAAGGGAAGGCGTAGCATTTTGATGCATTCACAGCCCTACGAGTAATGGTAAATCTGGGAATGCGCCAAAATCCATGGGTGGATGCGTGGAACCACCCACGCTCCACCCAAGGGACGCCTCCTTGGGGCAGAATAACACAATGCAGCAATTTGTGCTGCCTGGTTACTCTAAATTTATCAAGCCATGCAGGGCCATGCAAGGTGGCCTTGCATGACTTGATACATTTTACTTAGAGTTGAGTCGCTCTTGCGTGCCATTGGATGATGCAAGGGCGACGCAACTCTTTGATAAATTTGGCCCTAAATGTCTAAATAAGTCCCTCATTTTTCTTCTCTCTGCCTTGTAATGGGGTGAGAGGCAAACATACTGCAAATACAATGTGCATGGCATACTGAGCAGTTCATGGAATCCAACAGACCAACTTTCCTCCAACAAAAACTCTTAATCGATAGTAGAATGAGGTCCCTTTGTGCTTCTAGTCACTCTCCCTTACAAAAGATTACAATCTGGTGGAACCTTGTGCCCTTCTCAGACAGCCAAACTGTGGAACTCGATTCCTAAAATTACAAGAATAAAATAGAATCAACTGGAATTTCGGAGAGCACTAAAAAGTTGCACACCGTTTTTCAGCAGCATAAACAAGAAAAAGAAAATGATAGTAACACAATGTTATTATCATTTTATTTTTAACTGCTGAGGCAATTTTGCAGGGCGGGGAGAAGTGGTGAGCATTCTGCAAGTGCGCATGACGGATTGGCCGTCCGGCTTGGGCTGGCAAAACAGTCATGAGCAATTCGCCTCTTCTCCACCAGGCTGTTTAGCACAGCCTGGGTGGAGAACATGCACAGGCTCCCACTACCTGTCTGAGCGCACAACCACAGCGCTAAGACCAATCACGACGCTGCTGACAGCAACGTCGTGATTGGCTTAGGGGAGCCTGTGTGCTTTGTGCTTCCATTTCGTCCTGAGTCGTCATCAAGAGATGCGGAGAGATGGAGGAGAGACGGGCCTTGAAGAGGTAAGTGTAGGCGAGTTGCCACGGAGAGACACTTTACAAACAGGAACTGGAAGGTGAGCAGTAGATACCAGCATGCACAACTGCTTCAGTTCTTACTCTGTATTTGTATTTGTATGTGAGTATTTTTAAAGCGCAACCTGTCGCTCCGGAAGGGGCATCCTGGCGCTGTGCATGTGTATGTTAGTGGGTAGAGCTCTAGATTGCCGCCATTACAAAGCTGTCGGATAGCTGGTAGATCCATGTTTTAAGATGTTTCCTGAAGATGCTCTCCTTGTCAGTCAGTCTAAGATCTATAGGCATGATGTTCCACGCCCTTGATGCTAGGACCGTGAATGTTTTGCCTCCCTTGGTTTTATATTTGTACCTCGGGATCCTGGTTAGGTTACCTCCCGAGGACCTCAAGCAACGTGATGGATCATAGCGAACAAAACGCTTAATGAGGTACTTTGGGCCTATGTTGTTTAAAGCTCTGAAAGCAGTCAATAGGAGCTTATATAGAATCCTCTTGTGAAGGGGCAGCCAATGTAGGGTTTGTAGTGACGCAGAAGCAGAGGATTTTCTTGGCAGTTTGAGAACTAATCTTGCAGCAGCGTGTTGTACGCTCTGCAATTTTCTCAATGTGGACCTTTTCACTCCAGCCATCAGACCATTGCAATAATCTAGCCGTGATAGTATTAACGCTACCACGACTGATTTTCTGGATGCAATGGGCAGAAAGTCGAAAAACTTCTTGAGTGACTTGATTAGGCCAAAGCAGCATCCTGCTGTAATCCTGACGTGCTCATCAAAGGATAGAGCCGAGTCAAATTGGACTCCCAGATTTCGTGCAGAGTCCACTGAACTAGGCGGGGCCGGTGAGTCATTAGGCCACCAATCCTTGGGACAGAATAGATGATCCTTGCCTAGCGGGAGGATTTCTGTTTTACTACTGTTGCATTTTAGGTGGTTATTACTCATCCACTGAAAAACCTCCTTCAGGCATGTCTGAAACTTCTGTTCTGCATCTATATCATTTTTGTCAATCGAGACGACGAGTTGTGTGTCGTCGGCGTATGACGTGACTAGGATCCCATGGGATTCTATCACAGCTATTAGGGGGGCCATATAGATGTTGAAGAGTAATGGACTCAAAATGGACCCCTGAGGAACACCAGATGAAATAGTTTTTTCGCTGGATAGGTAAGGGCCCAGGGATACAGTTTGAGACCTATTAGTCAGGAAAGATTTTATCCATGCCAAAGCTGTATCTGTCACACCAATATCTCTCATCCTATTAATCAGGATGTTGTGGGAGATGGTGTTGAACGCTGCCGTGAGGTCTAACAGGATGAGGACAGCTTTCCTTCCCTCATCCTGTAGGAACTTGATGGAGTCTGTAAGTTCAATGAGGGCAGTTTCGGTCGAATGTCTGGGACGGAAACCTGATTGTTGGGCATGTAGAATATTATGCCCATCGACAAAGTCTTTCAACTCACAGTAAACCCTCTGTTCCGTAATTTTTCCCAATACTGGAAGCAGCGATATTGGGCGCATGTTCGACAAATCCGTAGTCGATTTATTAAGCTTTTTCATCAATGGCTTGACAACAGCCTTTTTCCATTCTAGAGGGACTTCTCCTGAATCTAAAGACGCATTTACAATCGCGTTGATGTTAGGATTAACAACATCAATTAAATGATGCAATATTCGGGGAGGACAAGAGTCAGTCGGAGCTCCTGATTTACAGGCCAGAATCGCTTTACGAGTCTGTTGGAGGGAGACTGGTTGAAAACCACTCAAGGTATGTTGGTTATTTACTCCCCGCATTGGGGGCTCTAAGATCGAAGGGGCTGGAGATGGGAGAAATTCCTTCTGGATGAGTGCGATCTTTTCCTCAAAAAAGTCAGCAATTTGATTGCACAAAGTTGCAGAGGGGGGGATTTCAGGCTGGAGAACCTTGGGATGAGTGAAAGATTTTACAATGGAAAAAACCATGCTTTGCTTCTGTTGAGCATCATTGATGGCCTTAATATAGTAATCTTTCTTAGCGGATTTAATGCTGGCCAGATATAATTTCCTCTGTTGTACGTAGAGGATTTTAGCTGAGTCATCATATGTTTTCCTCCATTTCCTTTCTTTTTTTCTACAGAGCAAATGGCTCTCTGCTAAGGCCTGTGAGTACCATGGGGCACTTAATTTCCTCCTTGTGGTCTTATCATGACAACCTTTAGGCGGGGTATTTTCCGCAATAATTTGATCCATCCAAGCATGGAAGTTAAGGGAGTCCATAGACGCGTCCCCCGACAACTTGGGTGCTCTCGTCAATAAAGGGGAGTCGGGCTTAATACTGTCAATCACCTTTCTCCAATTTATATCAGTAATGGGTTGTTGTCTTATTTTTGATGATTTAGCTTGCTCAGACTGACGGACTTCAAAGGGGATGAAACTATGATCAGTCCAGATTTGTGGTATGGGGGCAGAGGTGGTCAGAGCGTCAAGGTTGGAACAGATACCATCCAACGTATGTCCGGCTAAATGGGTAGGTGAGGTCACTAATTGCTTTAGTCCAAAGATAGTGACAATAAATAAACCCAAGCAGAGCTTGGTGGTCAATCTCAGTCCAAGAACTTTAACAGACATAGAGGAAGCTGTGCTGAACAAGGGCTTAGGCTTCGTGACTACTGATGAGGGTGATCCATTTGTCCTACAAATGGAACTAGCACAGTTTTTCCGCAAACTGAGGCTCCATTATTTCTTTAAAAACAAGAACTCTGAGGAATCAGATGAGGACAAGGATACTAACACCGGTTTGAGGAATAAATCTACTTTCTCACCTCCCTCACATGCCATACCTACTCAAGTAATAACCTTCGAACTGGCAGTCAAGAATGATATAGATCACATACAGCATAGTTCTAGATCACAGTACAATAATCTCACTAATGCAGAGAGACAGGGTCTGAAAACATTTGACCCAGGACGGTACTATAATTGTGAAGCCCGCTGATAAAGGGGGCTCCATTGTGGTCCAAAATGTAGAAACTTACAGGGCAGAGTGTCTCCGCCAGTTGAGCAACAGCGATGCCTACCGTCCACTGACTATTGATCCGACTCCAAGACTGATGAGTGAAATTAAAGTCCTGGTTGAAGAAGCCTTAGCAGAAGGCTGGATTACCCCCGCAGAGGCATTATTCCTGCAGGCCAAACATCCTATTATGCCTTATTTTTACACCTTACCTAAGGTGCACAAACCACAGAGACCGCCTCCAGGGAGGCCCATAATTTCAGGCCAGGGCTCACTTCTTGAACCCCTTTCAGCGTTTGCTGACTACTTTCTTAAACCTTTGGTCAGCACGATGCCTACGTTTCTCAAGGACACTACTGATGTCCTGAGAGTGATTCCCGAGATAGTCTTTGATCGAGAGACGGATTATCTTGTCTTTCTTGACGTTGAGTCCCTGTATACCTCCATTCCCCAGGATGCGACCCTGGATACTATCAGGTCCATCCTGGGAGAATCGGAATTGGACTCCATCACTCCAGTACCGTTCATTATGGCTTTGGCTACCATAGCCATGAAAGAAAACTTCTTCATGTACGAGGACCAGATATACCACCAAGTCTCTGGGACCAGCATGGGCAGTATTTTTGCCCCTTCGCTGGCGAATTTATATGTCCATCAATTTGAACAGACCACAGTTTTGCATCCCACCAACCCTTTCTTTCCATCCATTATTTGGTGGAAAAGATACATTGACGACATTCTGATGGTGTGGAGAGGGACTAGTGAATCGGTCATACAGTTTCACCAATGGCTTAACAGTCAGAACAACTATCTCCGGTTCACGATGGAAATGAGTAAAGATAGACTCCCATTCTTGGATCTCTCGATTTACAGCACCTCGAGGGGGTTGGAGAGTGAATTGTACAAAAAGCCGATGGCAAGGAATTCCCTGCTCCTGTACGAAAGTCAACACCCTAAGTCATTGAGGGATAATCTGCCCTTTGGACAGTTTCTTCGAGTTCATCGGAACTGTTCTACCCCAGAAACTTTCAAACGCCATGCAGAGGATCTTTCTAAGCAGTTGAGAGAGAGGCACTACCCTAAAAAATTGGTCCAACGCTCATACAAACGAGCAGCAAATAATCATCGTGCTGCCCTTTTGGAACCACGTATAGAGAAACCACCATTGGATCGTCTAACCTTAGTGAGCACATTCAACACTAAATCGAATTACGTTCAGAAAGTGATTAAAAAGCATTGGAAAATTCTGAACAGTGGTAAAGACAAAATTCCCTTCCCACTTTTCGCTTTCAAACGCTCAACTAATCTGAGGGATCGTTTGGTACACACTCGACCCAAAGCCACACCCAGGAGAGAGGTAGGCACGCTATGGGATCTCCCCCCGGTGGTAGGGCACCATCCGTGTGGAGGTTGCTCTATTTGCCCTCTAACTACTAAAGTCACGAGTGTGGACATTGGTACAGATAAGCCATGGGAACTGCGGCAGTTTACAAACTGCAATAGCACCAACTTGATCTACCTCATCACTTGCACGTGCAATGAACGATACGTGGGCATGACCACGAGAAAGGTGCGCGTGAGGATGCAGGAACATAAAAGCACTTTCCGCTGCAAGAAAGATATCTCCAAACTCACCAAGCACTTTATCACATGCAATCATGCCGAAACAGACTTCAAATGGCATGTTTTGGAGAAACCATACATTCCACCACATGTGAGTGATGTGTCTAGGTATCTTTTCATTCGTGAACAAAAGTGGGTTTTCAGATTGGGGACAGACAGACAAGGGTTGAACGATGACATTCCGTGGTTCGCCTTGTCCTGAGTTCTCTGCAATACTATGTATGAGTATAGGGTTATGCGTGGGTCATACCCTGGACAGAGCATATCATGTTTTGACCTTGTACATAACAGTATTCTTCCTTTGAGGGTAATACTCTAGTTGGCTGGGGGCTATTTACCATCTTAAGCCCACCACCTAATGGGTGGCTTAATTGTACTCCGTCTTTGGTCTGAAGCATTTTAACTTGGTATATCCATTCCCCGCGATGCCCTTATGGCAGGGTGTTTTGGCGACACCCCCAGCGACTTCTGGCACATATGAAAGTGAGCCTTGTTACCCAGTAAGTTGGATATTGCTAACTAACCTTATTAATTATTGGGGTCCGTTATTTGACTAATATTCCCCGTCCATTCCCGATATAAATGGTTTGTATCCGGGTTTGGGCATTGGTGTGAGCAACCTTTTGCAGGGGGGATGTGTGTTTCTATCGCGGCATTACTACCGCTGGACATAGCTTTGCGCTATCGGTGAGACATTGCGCTTTGCTACGGTGAAAATGACAACGCGGAAGTCTGTTTTTAAAAAAACTACAATCATGAGTGACGTGACGTCATTCTGTAGTTCCACACCGGCAAGGCTCGCGAGAGTACGAGCGCGAGGCCGGTAATGAGTGTGTGACAGTGCACTGCCAAGGACTGGGCGAGAATCAAGTCCAGATATCAGCAGTGGGCATTACTACTGATGGAAGCAGCAGAGGATTAATACTGGCAGACATGGAAAGCGATCTCTGGGTAGGCGGCGATTGGGCCAGCCCCTCCCCCACCGGCATCGATTGGCTGTGTGCTGTTCAGTCGGACAGTGAAGTAGCTAGAGGTTACTAGTGACTGTGCCTCCCCCTGACTCAGTCACGGCCCGAGATACCGACGGACAGGTAGGATTACCTGTGTTACTAGCCTTACACTTAGGTTTTCGTCATTGTGCCAGCTATATGCTGGATTTAAGCAGTTTTGTAAACCACTGTTTGTTTAGCCTGTAGTTGACAGGGAGGTGGATAGAGGGTGTTTTGTGAACCTTTTGATGGGTGTTAATTAACTCCATATACAGAAGACCTTGGATTACGTAGAAATATACATCGCCAGAGTAGATTAATGTCTGGTCGTCTGGCCTTTGTATTTTACGCAGTCGGTTTCTGTTATTGTAGAGCGGGGTCTCACATATCCTGAGCCAGGTCCAGGAAGAGGTGAGGTCCACTCCCCGGACACGCTGGGTGAGTAAGCAAGTTGATTTACTTTTGTGAAACAATTTATTATGTTTTCTACAGACCAGTGTAGCTGATTGTGATCTTCCTGTACGTTTGTCCTCTCTAAACAGTACATATTCAACCAGGTGCCGAAGAGAGGAGTTGATACAGTCGAAGGAACATTATATCCTTTACTGGTTTTCACTTGTGTGTTTTTTCCATATTTTTTCACACTTTAATCACATTGAAGCAGTAGTATTACTATAGAACAGAGACCCTGACGAAAGCCTAAGGAGTTAACCTTTAGTGGCTGAAACATGTTGGTCTCCTCGCAGCTATTTGTGTGGACTGCGATGACGATATTATACTGTTCTTGTTTTTATTAAGGAAGGGGCCAACAATTATTAAAGTATCCTCGGTTGAGTTCCCTATCCTTTTTTAGACCACCACTCACTTTTGTTTACACTGCACTTCCCATCATATCAACATCATGTGGTAGTACCGAGTGATTGTGGGTCGCTACCCCGTATCTGGTTATCGGGGTATGCCGGTCTCAATGATCTAGAGACACAATACCCGATAAGGACTACCAAATGATAATATTGATCATTACAAGACTGTTGATGGGAATCCTATACCAGGGGTGACTTACGTTACTGGTTCTTCACATCTTGTGATCTGGTTTGTTAGTGTTATTGTTATCGTACCCTTGTACTGTTGATAAGGCGATTACGAGCAGAGGATTACTGTTGAATCCCCAATTAGACCCCTAAGTTTGTAGTTGTTTGTTTAGTCCAAAGATATCCAGGATCTGCTGGAAACAGGTAGCATGAGCATCATTAGGAGATTTCCAATTGAAGATTCATGTCTCCCATAAGGGTGAAATGAGGGTAACGTAGCAGAAGCTGCCCTAGAGTATCCCCCAAAGAATCAAGAAAAAGGGTAGCATTGCCGGGAGGGCGATATATCAAGCCACCAGAAAAAGAGGTAGAGGCATTCAGGCTAATCGAAAAACCAATGCTCTCGATTCCTTTATGGAGGCTAAGATCAAAGGTGTGACACTTAAAAGATTTTTTTATGATAAGTGCCACTCCCCCTCCTCGGCCGATTAATCTATCCCGCCTGAAAATTGTAAAATCAGGCGGGAGGGCGGTGACGAGATCTGGATTAGAGGAGTCGTTTAGCCACGTTTCCGTTACAAAAAGGAAATCAAGATCTGAGTCTATAATTAAGTCGTGGATATCCTGACTGTGGCAGCACAATGAGCGAGCGTTTATCAAACCTCCCTTATAATTAGAGCATCTGGATTGCAATGAGATGGTATTTGTAGGCACATCGGAGTGTGACCAAGAAGATGTCCATTTACAGTTACGACATGAAAAAGGACCCCAAAGTTGGTCAGTAGGAAAGCAACCCTCACATGCACTGACTATTTTGGGCCGGTAGGCTAGCAATTCCTTACTGTCATACCTGAGAGAGGGGGAGATTTGTGCAGCATGTCCAGCGCTTGGCGCGGTCTTGGCGCGGACGGGCGCGGATGGGTGCAGACGGGCTTGCCTTTGGCGCGCCTTAGGCGCGCCACCGGCGCGCCCGCTGCGCGGTCTGGCGGATCTTTCGTTTATACCCATGGTTGGGTGGGTGGGAGGAGGGTGGGAGGGGCGATGATCTATCCCGCCAGCCTTCCCTACCCAAGATGGCGCCTGAAGTTGCTGAATGAAGTTACCAGCGCCTGGTAACGGCAGCGCTGTGAAATGCGGTGCAAATCGGCCTCGGGCGAAGTAATCTCGCACCAAGGTGGGGACACGAATTTAAAAGCTCACCATTAAAATATATTACAGTTTTTAAAAAGATTGTTATTATTTCAATCAATAACAACCTCGAAAAGAGAGGAGCTTGGCGGGCATCAGTGATGGCCGCGTGAGCACAGCGCTCTCCGGACCCCCGCCACTCCCGGCATGATATCCTGACCATATCCTGATTCTTTGCGAGGATTTGTGTAGAGGACACTGGGCTGATCTTCCTGGGACTTTTGGAATTTGATTTGGACCCGGGACGCCGAAGATACGACGGCTTGAACTTTCGGGGTCCGCCCTTGAGGTGCGCCCGGGACTGGGTGCGGCGTTGTGGCCGTCTTGGAGTTGAACAACAGCGGCAGGGGGATTGGACTTGTGGGTCCCCCTCTTAAGTTTCGGTTTCGATTCTGCCTCTGACTGAGACATCTGGCAGAAGAGTCCGGCCTTTGCTGGGTCCGGCGCACGAGACGGCTGTCGGGCCTTTGGCTTGCTTATTCTCCTTCCAGGCTAGTTCACTCCTAGTGGTACCCTCGTCGCTGCCTTTTGGTCCCGACGCCCTACTTTCCTGCGGCCATTTCCATCGGGTCGAGTGAGTCTCCTGGTGGCGCGGCCTCCGACATGGCGGGCAGGGGGGACCGAGAGACCCGAAAGACCAAGACGCCCCTGCGTGGGGGCCCGGTCCAGTCTAACGTTATGGACCGTTACACCCATACGAAGGGGTCCCCTGGAGCCGCCCTGCCTGGTCCAAGTGCGGTTGACCACATCGTGGACGCGTCAACGGAGCCGTCCTTGCAGGACATCATGGGCGCCATTTCTGGCATGAAGGAAACAATAGGCCAACAGTATGAAGCTCTGGCCCACAAAATCGACACCGTGGCCATTGAAGTGAACTTGATTCGGGCCGACCTATCTAAAACCAATGAGAAGGTGAAGTCATTGGATCTCAAGTCATCCAGCCTCACGACAGACGTCTCGGAGATACAGACGGAGATTGGCAATCTCCGTAGGGTGAACGATTTCATGACCCGGCGCTTGGAGGACTTTGAGAACAGGGCACGTCGCTGTAATGTGCGTGTGGTTGGCGTTCCGGAGAATCCAGACCCGCACTCTGTTGATCTCCTGGTCGAGGACCTGATCCAGAACTACCTCTCTCCGTCTGGGTTGAGTACATTTTTCGCAGTGGAACGTGCCCATCGTGTTCCGGGAGGCCAGGGTAAGCCGGGCGCCCCGCCGAGGCCTATTGTTGCAAAACTCTTCCACTATAGAGATCGGGACGCTATCCTGCAGGCATCGCGCGTGAAGGGCCCGGTGGCCTTTGAGAATGCCACGGTGAACTTTTACCCGGACTTTTCTCAACAGGTTCAGAAACAGCGTATGGGTTTCCGTGGAGTCAAGAAGCGCCTCCGAGACATGGGATTGCGATATGCTATGCTTTTTCCGACCAGGCTGCGAGTTGAGTACAATGACCGAACCTTTTTCTTTGATCGGCCTGATTCAGTGAATGACTGGTTGGACTCTCTGCCGGACCGACCTCCTGTGACTGAGCCCGCCGACCACCCGGGTGGTGCTGAGGGTGGTGCAGAGAGCTGAACTATTTGTCTATGCCCGGGTCTTCGTGTAGAGTAACTTCTTCTGGGATTTTATGCCTAAGTGCCTCTACTGTTTGTGTGTTCTCCTCGTTAGTTGTCTTGATCGGGGTGGCGGGTGGGTCAGGGCCTTTCCTCCTCCGGGGTCTTTTTGTAGAATGGGGGTTCTTGGGCGACAGGCACACTGCATGTTGGGGTGGCTTTTTAGCTTCTTGCAGGGGTGCAGGGTGGGGGGTGTTTCCTTGATCGTTGGGGGGTGGGTGGAAGGGATGTTTGATGTTTGTGTTTTGTTTTATCAAGGCGATTCTATCTTGCTAATGATGTTTTTGATGTCATGCTCATTGAGGGGGGGTTTCGGCGTTGCTGTGTGGGATGGGGGGTAGCGGGTTGAGGTTTATTTCGTGGAATGTCAATGGTCTGGGGGATCGTATTAAGCGAGGTGTGGTGTTGCGATGTCTACGACGTTTGTCTCCAGATATTGTTTTTCTACAGGAGACTCATTTGGTGGGCAATACATGTCGTGCAATGAATAGGTGGGGCTATCGCCTCGCCGCACATTCGGGGTTTACCACGGGTTCCAGGGGGGTGGGTATCCTTGTTCGGGCTTCCCTCCCCCTGGCTATTGATGATGTGATCCTTGATGATCGGGGGCGTTACGCCGTCCTCGTGGGACGCTATGAGGGTCGGACCCTTTCCTTGTTTGCCGTCTATGTGCCCCCCGCTCTACAGACCTCTACTTTTTCCGATTTGGGCCAGGTGTTGTTGAACCTCCCTGATAGTACTCTTTTTATAGCGGGGGACTTTAATTCAGTGTTCTCCGGTCTACACGATCGTCACCCCCCTAGGGATACTCCTTCGGCCCAACAGTGGCTGGGTGGGTTTCTGGATACGTTTGGCTTGGTGGATTGTTGGAGGCTTATGCATCCTACTCAGCTTCAATACACTTTTCATTCTGGGGCCCATGGGAGTTTGTCTAGACTGGATTATTTCCTGATGCCTGCGGCGCAGTCGCCGGCGGTTCGCGAGATTAGACACCTCCCCCGGGGCATCTCTGATCATTCACCGCTCTGGCTTTGTTTTGAGGTAGGGGTGGAGGCGGCGGGCCGTGTGGCTCCTATTAACCCATGGTACCTCACCTCCCCCGAGACCCGCGGTCTCTTGATTAAGTCTTTGGACAATTATTTCCTAGACAACAAGGGGTCCGTCTCATCGGCGGTATCCCTGTGGGAGGCCTTTAAGACAGTGATTCGCGGGCAGGCCCTTTCCCTTATTGCTGAATCTAAAAAGGCGAGGAATAGGGAGGTGGTGGACCTTGAGAGGGAGATTGCAGAGATAGAGGCTGACCTGGAGTCGAATGTCACACCTGGTAAACTCCACGCCCTGGGTCTGAAACAATTTGCCTATAGGTCTTTGGTTACAGATGCGGCTAAATTGATGTTTCGGGAGCAACAGGGTCGTTTGTATGATGTGGGGGACAAAGCGGGTAAATTGTTGGCATGGCTGGATAAGAAGGAGAGGGCGAATCGTGTGGTGCCTGTGATTCAGACTTGTGAGAGTGACTGACCCGGTTGGAATAGTTGAATGTTTTGCAGACTATTTTCGTGTGGTTTATTCCCCTGTGTCTGCACGGGATGTTGATGACTCTCGCCTTTTGTTGCGTGATATAGCTCTGCCCAGTGTTTCCGATTTAGACCGAGTTTCTTTGGAGTCCCCTTTCACTACGGACGAGATAGCGACGGCTATTCGCTCACTCCGTTCGGGCAAAGCTTTGGGCCCGAATGGATTGCCTATTGAATTGTACAAGCTAAGTCCTGATAAGCTGGCGCCCTATCTTCGCACTATGTTTTTGGAATCCCGGGAGCGGGGTATTCTCCCATATGATCAGCGTCTGGCTACGATTGTTGTTATTCCCAAAGAAGGTAAACCTCGGGACCTTTGTTCGTCTTATAGGCCCATTTCCCTGTTGAATGTTGAACCCAAGGTTCTGGCTAAGCTTCTGGCTACCCGCCTCTTGACGGTCATTGGTGGCTTGGTTCATCCGGATCAATCCGGATTTATCCCGCATCGCAACACGGCTCTTAACCTACGTCGTCTCCACGGAGCTGTAGCGAGGGCGGGGCTTCTGACGGAGCCGGCCATTTTGGCTTCGTTGGACGCCTCGATGGCCTTTCATACGGTGGAGTGGCCCTATCTTTAGGCAGCTCTTGAGAAATTTGGTTTCGGACCTGAGTTTATTGGTTGGGTGAAGTTGTTATACGCCGAACCCTTGGCACAGGTGGTGGTAAATGGTCGGGTTTCTGTCCCCTTCTGCCTTGGTAGAGGGACCCGTCAGGGATGCCCCTTGTCTCCGTTGCTTTTCGTGCTCGCCCTGGAACCGTTAGCTGCGTGGCTTCGATGGGAACCTTCACTCAAAGGGATCCGTTGGTCACCGGATTTTGAAGACCGCGTCTCGCTTTACGCGGATGACATTCTTCTGTATCTTACTTCCCCGCGTAAATCTTTAAATGTATTATTTGACGTTCTTACTTCGTTTGGTGCTAACTCAGGTCTGGTTATTAATTGGGCTAAGTTATGTGTGTATGTTCTTTCAGGTGTGTTGCCCCCCTTGCCAGACAGATTTCCTATCCAGGTTGTCCAATCTGGCTTCAAGTATTTGGGGATCTTTATTTCACTGGACTCTTCACTCCGGTTCGAGCGTAATCTCCTCCCCCGCTTCTTAGACTGCGACTGGACGTGGCCCGCTGGCGTAAGCTACCCCTGTCTCCCCTGGGCAGGGCTGCCCTTTTTAAAATGATGTCTTTGCCACGATTCCTATACGCACTTCAAAACTCTTTTGACGACGTTCCCGCTACCTATTTCCGAGAGATCGAGAGTCTTCAAAGACAACTGATCTGGGACGGGCGTCCACGTATTGCCCTGGCGAAACTTACCATCCCTTGGTACGACGGGGGCATGGCGCTCCCCGATATCAAGAGATATTATTGGGCCACCCAGCTGTCTGCCATTAACCACGCAATGTATTCCCCGGGTCGCGATCCGGCCTTTGAGATGGATAAACTCCAGCTGCCGGGAGGGGATTTTAATAGAGCGCTTTATTCCAGATCGGCCGGGCGCCATCTTACGGGCCCGTCCAGGATCGCAGTCAATGTGTGGCGCGCCGCGAATGTGAGTTTGGGATGGGAGAATCGACTGACAATGGCGACTCCGCTTTATGCTTCCGAACGTTTGGGATGTCTCTGGTCCTCTAAGGGCTTTGACCGCTGGGATATGATTGGGATATGTAAAGTGGGTGATGTCTGTGTGAAGGGTGGAGTGAAGTCTTTCCAGGCCCTTAAGGCCGAGTATGACTTGAGTGACAGAGAGTTTTTTCGGTATCTGCAGGTCCGGCATGCCATGGCCTCAGTTCTGACTCCTGATGTGCCACTGCCCGAGTCCTCCCC
The DNA here is from genome assembly GCF_964261635.1 of Lissotriton helveticus. NCBI lineage: Eukaryota > Metazoa > Chordata > Amphibia > Caudata > Salamandridae > Lissotriton > Lissotriton helveticus. Next base: position 311,917,463 of record NC_136065.1, on the reverse strand, counting down.
CCTTGAGGACCGCATTCTGGATGGACACCTGCCCGATAGCACTATCTCCCTGATTTACAAGAAACTGATTAATAATCGCGCTGACTTACTGGTCCGACTTAGGGAGGTTTGGGTCGGGGACGGGTTGGACTTAGATGACGAGGATTGGCAGTCGGCACTCTCTTCTCCGAAAGAGGTCGCCATCCCAGCCCGTCTTCGCTTGGTTCAACTTAAGATCCTCCACCGGGTGTATGTAACTGGTCCGCGTCTGGTAGCAATGGGTTTTTCCCCGGATGGTTTATGCAAACGTGGTTGTGGGATGAGTGCTACATTTCTGCATATTCTTTGGGAGTGCCCAGTGGTGGCAGCCTATTGGACTGATGTGCTTGCGGTGATGACTGCTGTGACTGGTATTGCCCTGCGGCCTGAGGCCCGACGATGCCTGTTGAATGTGTGGGAACCCACCGACTGTTCTGTGGCTCAGACCCGATGGGCGACCTTGGGATACATGGTCGCGAAACGGGACATTGCGCAACTCTGGGGCGCTTCCAGACCTCCCGAGGTCTCGGTGTGGGAAGATAACATGGACTGGTCCATGTTTCGAGAGAAGACCGTCTATGTGGCTAGGGGCAGACCCAGGGCGTGGACGAAGATTTGGAGTCAGTGGAACGAATATCGCGGTGACATCTGTACCCCTCCCTTGGTTGACACTCCCGATGTTACCCTATCTCCCTAGGCTGGCGTTCCCGAAATTTTCATATTGTTCTAAGATTTTCCTGTCCTCCCCGCTGTCCCCCCCCCCGGCCTTGCCGAGTCCCATTGACTGTGCTTTCGTCTTCCTGATTAGTGTCTTTCCCCTCCGCCTTCTGGGCTGACTTTGATTATTGTGCATTCGCCTTGTTTAGAGTTAGTTGTTTCTATGTTTGAAAAAACAAAAATTTTTATGTCCTGTCCTATGGTTTGAGCAATACTTGATATCTGATTTGTGCCTGGCCACGGAAGTGTTCGTTTGCTTCTTATGTTGTGCGTTGCTATTAGCGGCCAGCCCGTGTGGTTGTAGGCCCATCTTTGTACTTTTTATTTTAATTGCTCAATAAAAGTTTAAAAAAATAAAAATAAAAAAATAACAACCTCGAAGTCAGCAAATTAATGAGAGCACAAGAGAGCACAAGATTCCTCCGGCTTCCGCCTCAGAGGAGAAAAACATACAGAGACTGCTCTAATAGTTTTAATTAGAGCTTCCTCTTTGCCGTTCCATGCTTGAAGCATATCGTTGACCATCAAACATGTCCTCAAAGGACACACTACATCCCTCATCCATACAGCCACACACTCTGAAAGCGCACAAGGAGTCTGACTCTGATTTGCCTTACCATAGATCTGAAGCGCTATATGAACATTATAATATCAAACATGGTAAATCCTACTCTCCAAATGCTGGCAGGCCAAGTAAAGGACAGACACTCTTACCACTATTCTAAATGCTTTGAACCCCATCCATAAATAAAGGTTACACCACTCTCTGCACCTCCTAGCATTTTCACACCCAGGCATTCCTTCCCTTTCAGACAGCAAAAACCTTCAGTAGTACTCGAGGTCTCTCTCCTTCAGTGACTGAGACAGGCTGGAGCTGAAGTACAAAGGGAACAGTGCCTGCCTGGAACTCCTGGAAGCACCACCCGCTACACTATTCACACTTCAACTATAGGATGCTGGTGTAACACACTTTCTACATTAAGATGGGTCTGGTGGCTTACAGCTAGATTCAAGAAAGACCCGTTTTGCGAGTCTATAATAGCGATTCATAAGGAATCGCTATTACAGACTCGCAAAACGGGATTCATGTAGGAATTGCAATATTTATTGCGATTCCCACTGATTCCTTATTTGCGATTAGCTAAGGAATAACTCCCCATGCATTCCTATGGGCCTAAAGGCCCATAGGAATGCATGGGGAGTTATTCCTTATTTGCGATTAGCAATTAGCTAATCGCAAATAAGATTGCGATTTCAAGGGTGCCAGGGTGTCCAAAGGACACCCTGTAGGACCCCTGATATGCAAATTTACACAGGTGTTGCGCACACACATGTCCAAAGGACATGTGTGTGTGTAACATGCAATTGAGAAAAATGCACTAAAGTGCTTTTTTCTATTTTTTCGCTATTTACCACGAAGTCAGACTTTGTGGTAAATAGCGACCAAAAATTGCGAATTCGCAATGTAAAACTGGTTCATGAATTGCATTTAAGGAATCTCAAATAGAGATTCCTTAAATGCAATTCCTCGCAAATGTGCGAATTCTTTATTAGCGAATTTTGCATTTGGAATGATGAATCCCAAATGCAAAAAATTGCACATGCAAAGGGCCAGATTCTCAGATTCTGGCCCTTTGCGAGCGCAATTGAGCTTGATGAACCTAGCTGTATGTGGACTAATGCGTCCACTGTAAGGGCCTGTGTTTGACCTCATGGTCACAGGTTCAGATCCCGCCAGATCCACTCAGCCTTTCATCCTGCAGAGGTTAATAAAATGAGTACCATTGAGTTGCGTAACAATAAACATCTGTTATTCAGTGCCAAGATACCCTTCTGCCTGGGTGAACGTGTGCTTTAAAATGCATGTTATGTTACAGAGCTTTCCAAACCCATGTCTCTCTAAGTCACCAAACCTTCACAGAAAAGAAACGGACTCTTTCCATGCTTGTCAGAAGCTTTAGTATGCCCTTGGGCAAAAATGTTATCCAGTATTGGATCTTTCATAGATTCAAATGCTTGAATAATTCTGTGTCATTGAAGTTAGAGTCCCATTGTACCATAATAAAGCAGTATATGTCATTTTCATAGGCTATTATGGCAATGAACAGTCACTTTAATAGCCTCTGTCGTTTTAAAAAAGGACCAAACTTCAAACTTTAGCCTATCAGGCAATAGCACCCTGTAGAACTCTCCCAAGAGAGGCTGAATCGCTCAGATTTTCTACCGCACGTCGTGTGAAGGGAGTCTCCCTGAGCTCAGCTCCGTTTCTTCAACTATTACTTCTTTTTGGATCATTCAAGATTATATTTCATGTTTCATTTCTTTGACCCAGGCACTAATGTTTCAGAGTGCAGAAAAGAAGGGAAAGGACTACAAAATATGTCTAACCTCTTCCTCAAAAACTCTTGTGTGCAGAGCGATAAGGCTATTATTGTGGCTACAGAATCTTAACTCTGTCACTCCTGATGACAGTGACGATTCCTTCACCTCACGAGAGAGGTGAAAGGGAGAGGTTGCCCTAAGGGTCTCCCGAACGTGCGCAGGCAAGCCATAAAAAAGACTTACCATGCATGGGTTTTCTTAAGGCAAGTCTCAGCAGAAAATTGGAAAATACTTCCTCAGAGGCAATATCAGACCCTACAACTCCCTTTTCAGCTCTGACACTACATGAGAGAAATCCTCAAAACCTGACAATGAGGCATCTAAAGCAAAACTGCGATCAAAATCATCATTAACAACAATTACGATGACAACATTGATGACCACAACTATGTCGACTATTACTGCCTCACCTATGATGGCCTACTCTACGAATGCATCGTCTACAATGGCCTCATTTATGATGGTCTCGTCTACGACTTCCTCGTCTACGATTGCATTGTCTACGACGGCCTCAACTAACTCATCTATTATGGTCGTCTATGACAGTCACCTACGACGGCCTCTTCCATAACAGTCATCTATTAAGGCCTTGTCTATGATGATCGTCCACGACAGGGTCTACGACAGCCTTGTCTATGACCATCATCTACAACGGCCTCATCTACGATGGTTGTCTATTACAATCATCTACAACGGTCTCGTCTACGATAACCTCATCTACGACATCCCTGTCTACGGGGGCCTCCTCTACGATGGCATTGTCTATGATGGCCTTGTCTATGATGAAGGCCTCGTCAATGACAAACGTCTTTCTAGTCGTTTATGTTCGCTTCGTCAGCGATGATTTCGATGAAAATGCAAATGTCAACTCAAGCACTATGATCATCAACAAGAAACAAAGACACATAGTCCAGCATAATTTAATGTCAAGAATGTAGGGGACTAATATACGAATGTATACAACAGGCAGCAATATATGGGGAGGCAATTTGTGGAGCAATTTCACCACTTCGCTCCACCTCCAACTTCAGAGCATAGGTCAGGTCCATGTAGTTCTAGTACTAGACCTACAGGACATCTTATAGGATCACTACAAACACTTTCCTTAGCCTGCAAGGTCACATCATTTCCAATATGTTAGCATCCTCTGATGCTCCTGCCACTGCAGGAATAACCCCAGTGTCAAATCTGTTGGCATGCTTCCCAGGAATGACCCAATCACCTCGGGTGATGATAGAGAGAAGGTAACATTCATAATACTCAATCTGTACCCTATAAATGGGCCGATTATTTAATACCGACACAGGCACCACAACTGGTGGATTTCCCACCAAATGATTTTTGGTGGTTTCCTTTCCCTTAGGGATCGAGCGGCCGAATGCTTCCAACTTTCAATAGCGAACAAGCAATTGGTTTGTTTTCTTTATGATTTTAAATAGAAAGACAGTGAGACCGATTCCACTTGTTGATTTTTCTGGGAAGAATTACAATCATCGAAACCCTGTCACTCATTACCCCGCCTAATCAGCAAAGCGGACACCTCGATAACATTGAGAAGAGGTTCTCGACTATGTCTGGTGCTAATGTACAGGCTGCCAATTCACTGGCAATACAGGACCGGTATAAGGGAGGGGGGAGCACACTGCCTAATCTCAGCACAGTTCACCCCATTGCATTCTGGTAAATGCAGAATGCTTGCTTCAAAGTTGCTCTAGTTTTTCACCAAGGTTGGTGCAGGTAGTGCTGTTATCTCTAGACGCGTTTCTAGGTTTATCCCTTCATCAGTAGAGTGCAGAAGTAGTAGAGAGCAGAAAAAAATCATCTGGGGTTGCTAAAATGCTGCCCTAGTATTCACAGATAGCAGAACCATTCCACAGGCACAAAGGTGTATCCCAGGTGAGCTCATCAGCTCGTTGGCTCGAGGGAGTCTTTTGAACACAAGTGGGAGGGAGCACTCTGACTCTCATCTCAGCACAGTTCACCCCATTACATTCTGGTAAATCCAGTACACTTACTTCAAAGTTGCTGTCGTTTTTAGGTCGAGCAGACCTGCATTCAAAGCAAAGCTTTGATTGCTGTCTGCTTCTAGGCCTATTGTGGCCCGTATTTGGGAATGTGGACAAGAAAGGGTGCACGAGCGCAGATTGCACCTCAGGGGCGCGCACGGCGCCGTGCCCATCTCCTGCCTCGGAATCTCCAACACGCATGCGCATACCCAGAGACACACACACACGAGCACCCATGCACGCACCCATACATAAAGAGAACCCGCAGTCGCATACACACACGCGCACACACACACACACTGCATACACACACGCTCCCCCCTTACCTCACCAGAGACACACACAAGAGCGCACATACACACACGCACGCATACAGAGACACCCCCGCCGTCGCACACATACACACACACATACACACACGCGCCCCCCCCCGCTCCCGAATACAGTCCCTCTTACCGCCAATCCGGTGTTCTGTAGCCTCCGCGGTGCTCTCCCTCGAGCATGGAAGCCCCGCGTCACCACTGCTACTCGGGCCAGGAACTCCGTGGGCACTGATTCGCGCACAAGACGGAAGTCCCGCCCCCAGGCTAAGTTTCGTTTTCATGAGCGCGCGCACATCTTGTTAGCACTTGTTGTGGGTTCCCGTGCGTCACTGCTTCCTTTGGTATGAAGAAGACTGGCTCGCGCACCCGAGACTGCAGCCAGCCAGCACTGATCCACAGATGAGTTTCTTCTCCCATGCTTCTTGTGTTTTTTAAGCGCGATAAAATACAACCTTGAAAGTCTGTAATGTAGAACTGCTTTACTCAGTTGTGGTTAAGAGCTATTTACAAAATTCCAACCCAGTTAATGTTTATCATGGGGCATTCGCCGCCGAGGGGGGGAAGTCACAGGAGAGTGTGAGAGGAATCCCGCTGCTTCTGACAGCTGCGTACATTTTCATATCAATAGGTGCAGCTCGGCTCGAGCCCCGGAAACAATGCACACGCCCCCTCACAAGCCATGCAAGGAATCACCAGCTCTAACCAACACTTCCGCCCCCTCACTAAGCACTTTCAGGGTGATTGCTTTCTATTACATGTCTGACGAAGGCAGAATGGTCTCGATCATACGTTTGTTTCCCTAACGTGGTTCAATGGCGAAGCTTGCTTGTACCTTTGCAATGTCCTAAATACATTTATTAACAAGTTAGAGGGCTCACTTAGAAAACTCGGGGCCCACCTCACAGACTCGTCTACTCATGAGGTACACTAAACCAGTACGACCAGGCGGAGTGCTAACACTTGTTATGGGCTGAAAGGCCAAAACTAAAACCGGTTCTATATAATAATGCAACCCTTTGTAATACAACTAGAATAACATACTACCAGCAGTTAATTATTATATTGCACATCACCAAGGAATTTTGGGAGATATAAATAACACGACTAAAGGCCCGGGTGCTTCATACAGTCCGCAGCTGTAAAACCGATCTGTGACTTATAATATCCACAGTATGCTAGATAGGTGTAACTTAACATGTTACCAAATGAAAATACCATTTTCCTCCTTCAGAATAAAAGGGTGCTTAGAAGTTGGGGAAATGTAGTATTTATAAAGCATGTCTTTCGTTTTTGGGAAAAGCAAATATTTGCAAATGAACACCTCCCTGGCAGGTTAGGATGTTTTCGCGCATTATTTTATTGCTTACGTTTGGCAGATGGCAGTAAGTGACATAATACTCATTTTGTTCATACATAAAACAAGTTCTTCCGTTTTTTTTAGCTGCTTGTGGGCCTCTTCTATTTTCTGGAAGGATGTTTTGTTAGTGTTGATTACCCTCATGTTTACCACAAACATTGACTGCAACAAGCATAGGAACATGCAGTCTCCCATACCTTTCAAACCAAGTATACAGCGTGCCTTTGTAAATTCAAGACTGCCACGATTTAAAATCGTGCACACTTTTTAAGCTATCTGATTCGCCTATGGGTGCCACTTTTAATTTGGTGCTGGGCCCATTTCCTGACCCTGTCCACCCCTGCTTTACTTAATCTAGCATTGTGCATATTAATATATACTGGCTTCTTCTACAGTGTATTTCCATTCACATAAGACCCTTGCATAGTGCATGAAAAGAGAACATCGGGTCTTCTATATGTCTGCATGCATTCACTTTATGGGTGGTTGCATTAATTATGAAGCATGACTGAAAAGCTGTGGAGTGAGTATTAAGGCAGTGAGAGATTCTTACAGTGCCTTTTGCTGGCTCATAAAGGTGATCATACCACATGCTCATCCAATTATTGGCCTCCTTACAGAGAGCACATATTATGGTAAAGCCTTCCCTTATGGTAATCCACATAAGTGATGCAGTTCCTGTTTATATTTAACATTTTACCTGATCTTGCATTTCCTAAGAGTTAATCTTTTTTCCAGATGTGTTTCTGTAGTTTATTTCTCGTGCAACATCTGATAATTTTATAGTACATACTGTGAACGAAGTTGCTTCTAGGTATCTGGAAGAGTTCAGATTATAGGTGGGTTGCAATTTAGTGCACAATTGGTAACTCTGGAGTTGAGGCTGACGTTAGAGAACTTTTCTTACAGTACCCCTCGGTAGGTCATAAAAGTTATTTCGTCCACATCCTCATCCAATCTGTAGCTTCTCTGCAGAGTGCATAGACCGACTGTCACACGTGCCAATTGTAATTATTATTTTATGGGAAGGAGATACACAGCTGTCTAAATACTGCTGTATTTATAGGGGAGACGAGAGAGAGAATTGAGTGAACATGCAGAAGGTTGTGACACAAGGAAGTAATGCAGAAAGATGAGGTGAAGACAGTGGTGATGATGAAGGACATGGCATGTTAGATATGCAGATGAAAGATTTCTGATAGCTGTACGAAAACAAGCATTGAAAATGCAATAGGTCTCGCTTCTGATCAAGTTAAAGCTATTTGCTTTGCTAATGGTATGGTATAGCAAAACAAATGGCTTTTTCTCTCTCTATCTCTCCTCCCACTCTCTCACTATCTCCTTTCTCTCTCATCTGTTGATCGTCCTCCCCCACACAAAACCCCCCAAACACATCACCACACACACACACACAACCCCACACACACAACCCCACACACACAACCCCCCACACCCCCCACACACAGACCCCACACACACACACAATCCCACACACACGAACACACACACAACCCCCCCACACACACAACCCACACACAACCCACACACACAACCCACACACACACCCCACACACACACAACCCACACACACAACCCACACACACACACCCCCCACACACACACACCCACCCCCACACACCCCCACACACACACACCCACCCCCCCAACCCCCCACACACACAACCACACACACACACAACCCCCCCACACACACACACAACCCCCCCCACACACACACAAACCCCACACACACCCCACACACCCACACACACCCCCACACACACAATCCCCCACACACACACAGAAACCCCCCCCCCACACACAACCATCTATCTATCTATCTATCAATCTTTTGCCCTCACTCTATCATCCTCAGTCTATCTATTGCCCTCAGTCTATCTATCAACCTCACTCTATCTATCTATCGCCCTCACTCTATCTATCTATCACACTCACTCTATCTATCGCATCCTCACAGCATCACTCAGGGGCACCACAACATCACTCAGGGGCACCACAACATCACTCAGGGGCGCCACAGCATCACTCAGGGGCACCACCACATCACTATGCGCTACCACAACATCACTGAACGCCACAGCATCACTCGTCGCCACCACAACATCACTCAGCGCCACCACAGCATCAATCTGTGCAACCATTCAACAACAACTGGTTCAAATATGTTCTCTCAATGTTTCAAGCTTTATTACAAATGTCACAAAAAGATGTTAATATTTCATTTCTGTTCTTGGATTTTCGTCACAATAAAATACACTGAACATAATCTTCTCAACAGTTATTTACAAAGGTTTAAGCTATTGCCATTATAAATTACAAAAACTTTATTTAAGTATTAATGATTTTTTTTAAAAAGCCATTGTTATTTATAATATCAATACATCTAAGTCACGTAAATACAACACATATTGCATTACAAATGCTATAGGTGTCGCATTTGCGAAAGTTAAAACTATTGGCATTGTAAACGACAAAGCTATTCATTTCGCTGTTTTCAAAACCAACACATAAATAAAATATTTGTCATTTACAATACCAATAGCTCAAACTATTGCATTGCGAGACCTATTGCATTGCAAATGCTTGTTTACAAAAGTTGATGCAAATAGTGCTGCTATCTCTAGACGATTGTTTCTAGGTTTAGCCCTTGATCGGTAGAGATCAAAAGTAGTAGAGAGCAAATAAAAGTCATCTTGGGTTGCTAAAATGCTGCCAAACTCTTCACAGTTCACAAAACCACTACACGGGCACACAGGTGCATCCCAGGTCAGCTTGTCAGGTTGTTGGCTCAGGGATCCTTTTAAACACATGGGGGGGGAGAGCACACTGTCTCTCATCTCAGCATAGTTCACCTCATTGCATTCTAGTAAATGCCATATGTGCTGGGAACAGAAACCGGTGCTGGCAAACTGCTCAGCCGCCCCCCCCTGGGGTGAAGGGGAGAGCAGCCGAGCAGTTTGCGAGGGATGGTTTTGGCCGGTTTTGTTACAAGGGCCAATATTGCCGACCCTCCGGTAACAATAACGGCCCCCCAAGGGCCCAAAACCGGCCCCCACCCTAGCCGCCTACCGGGGAAACGCCTGGTGCCCGCTATGGCAAGTCCAGCCCTGCTTACGTGGGGCAGGTATGACCGCCAGATATGGTCAAACATCACCACATACATGGATTTTCTGCTGGAAGCCAGGAGGGGCAGAGACAAAGAAGGTTCTGCAGTGGGGTAAAGTGTCCTCATCAGAAATCATAGATTGCGCAATAGATATAACTTCAATAGGATTCCCAGAACTGACTGGGTCGGCGGTCCTTGGATGCCAAGTTTGGTCGAAGGCCACACCATTTAGAACCTAAGATGCATATAAAAATATTAGATATACCTTACCATGGCTACGCTCTGTTTGGCAAGCATGATGACGAGGCCTTACAAGCAGTCTTGGCAGACTCTGACACAGCAGAATCTTTGGGCAAATTACAATTTCGAAAGAAACACCCTTTAGAGGGGTCCACGTAAGAGACACTTATCCATATCAGGTGGATACCATAGGTATGAGACTTATCAGCCCTCTTAGCAGCCCTTAGGCCAGCTTACCAACAGTGGCAACGTTCTAGTGCTGCTTACACCCCCTACAATACACCATCTTGTGACAGAAGAATTCTAAAATGTTGTCATTTAAAACGGAAAATAGCCTCAGACAAATAAGTCCTGGATCTCATCACAAATGGATGTTCAGCCAGAGTTTGAGTTCACCCAGATTCTGCCCACCACTCCACCAAAACGAGGGTGCCTACCTCATCACCATCTACTTCAGAAGGAAGTGCTTGCTATGCTAACCAAAGGTGCCATAGAGAAAGACCCCTATTCTCAGCAAGGATCGAGCTTCTATTCTCTGTTTTTCCACAGACACAAAAACAGGGGAGTGGCGATTCATCATAGACCTCTGGAAATTAAACAAGTATTTCTGGAAACAATCCTTTTCGCGTGGGCACCCTCTCTGACACACACACCACATAACAGTTCTGGATTTACAGGATCCAAACTTCACATTCCCATCCATCCCAAACATTGCATCAAAGTTTTCCCATTTGACTTGAAATCAACTTCCCGCATTTGTATCTAATGCCTAGCCCCTGTGGCAGCATTCCCCAGGAAGGACAGCCATCAGGTATTCCCCTACCTCAACAACTGGTTGATAATAAATATCAACGGCATTTCAAGTGTCCAAGGCCACAGAGGCTTGCCTAAAGTTGTTTCACAAACTAGGTCTCCTTGTGAATTATCAAAGATCATCAACTACTCCATCTAAGAAGGTAATGATCCTGGGCCACAACACTAGATACAGAAGACAAAGGCTTTCTCTTCAGTGCATCTCTTTAATTTGCTTCTTGGCATGATGTCCTCAACGATCAATCTGATCCCTCTTGCAAGCCTGAAAATTAGAGCCTACAAGAAACAGCACCAAAAACAATGGATTCAAACAGAGGAATCGTTCAAGGACCTGGTGAACATCCCACCTGGTATGATGGAAGTTCTAGCCTGGTGGCCCCAGACCTCCCACCTATCTGAGGGCCTCACATTGTTACCTAAAATACCTCACTTCGTAATGACTATTCTTAGACTTGGCATATTTGGCGTAGTTTCGCTTGACTTTTTGCACTTACCTCCTGTATTTTTTATGCTGTGCTGGATTTTGTTTTTGCTGGCTTAGATGCTTAGGGCACTTTGGCACTGCTGATCAGTGTCAAAGTGCAAGTAATCCCTGTGTAAATTGTTTTTACAATTGGTTCTCTCTGATTGGCAGATTTGATTTACTTTTAAGTCCCTAGTAAAGTACACTGAAGTGTGCCCGGGCCTGTAAATCAAATGCTACTAGTGGGCCTGCAGCACTGATTGTGCCACTCACATGAGTAGCTCTGAAAAGGTAACTCAGACCTGCCACTGCAGTATCTGTGCGCAGTTGTTAATTGCCATGTCGACTTGGCAAGTGCACCCACTTACCAGGCCCTAACCTTCCCTTTTCTTACATGTAAGGCACCCCTATCGGAGGCCCAAGGTACCACCCTGGGCAGGGTGCAATGCATGTGAAAGGTAGGACATGTACTGGTGTGTGTGACATGTCCTGATAGTGAAATAATGCCAATGTAGTTTTTAGGTCGAGCCTAGAGCATTGCATGCGCTGCTTGCTCGACTTTTAGTAAGGGGGTTTTCAAAGTGCTACCACTGGCCTCAAGCTTGCGTGCACGTGCAAGTGCGCTTGCATGGGCGCAGCCACCATGTGGGTTTCTTTCAAGGCACATTAAGCCTTGCATGCCTCTCTCTGCGCTTCAATTCCCTCCCCCTCCCCCACCACAGATATCGTCACTCTGCTGGCCTCCACTCCCCCCACACCCCCTCACACCCGCTGCCACAGCTTCATTTTCGTGTTCCCCTTCTTTTCCCCCTTTGTTGATGTTCACTTGATCGTGATCACAATCAGTTTCACTTTCAAGGGCGGCCGCGTCACTAATGCTTGTTTCATTTGTTCTTTTAATGTTACATGTCAGTCTGCTCGGAACGTTTGATTATCCATAGTGTGACTTCAGGTTCAGAACAAGTTGTGTACGTGAACGTGTTTTAGCTGCCATACACAACTTTACTGCCCGGTTGCTATTTTCCCGCTTGCTTGTAGAGTGCACTTTAGGACTCATTTCCACCGGTGGCCCTGACAACAGAGTGTACCTTGAGCAGGGGTGTGGGTACCACTGGTGCAGTGGGACCAGGGCACAGAGCCTTAAAGGGGCCATGGAACCTTGATGATTGTTGTATTTTACTGCCCCATCACCAGTCAACTGGGGCGTTTCCCTTGCTTGCACCGGGGCCCGTGGCATCCTGGCTACTTGACTGACCTTGATAGGACTTCGCTACTGTATGTACTGCAGGTATGTTTTGAAACATGTACTCAAGCGTGCCTACGGCTCATGCGCGTGTGTCTGTTCGCAGTGTGCGTCTTGTTGTATTTGCCTATCTTGTGCTGGTACATTTGAGTTGTTTATGTACACGTGTTTATATATAGTATATCTATGTGAAACACATTAATTTGTTTCTATAGTTGCATTCTAAACATGTTTGTTTGCCATACGGGTACGTCAGTGTATTGTGTGTAGTCACTGTAGTGTTGTATCTGGCCTGCCTGTGTGCAGCAGTGTTTGTGTATCTGCACGTGCCTGGCGGTGCTTCCGATGAGGACCCCTGGTTTCACCCCTTCATTGCCCCGCTTCGCTTCATCAGCCTTCTGCAGACACGGGTCTCAGTCCCCCCTCCGCCCTCCCCCCTCGGTTGCACAACCCATCTGCATGACAAGTGCTTGCCCGGCAGACCTTGTTTGAAATCCTCCCCTCCCCCCGTAGGAGGGTTGGTACGGTCTCCACAATCACAGCCGCGTGTTCCCGTCCCTCCTAACCTTTCCTACGAGACTTCAGGACCCAAGCGACTCCCTCATCCTCCACCCCCTCACCCTTACACTACACATTTATGTAATCCTGCTGGACGTGCCTGCCCTAGAGGACTCCCCAGTCATGCATGTGCACCCTGACCCCAGAATGACCCCATAATCTAGGGTGCAGCAGCAGAGGCACCGGGGCCCGAGCCCTGCGGCTCCATTGAACCCTAAGAATTGCTGTCTTTTTCTGCCCCAGGAGCAGTGAAAGGAGCCATTGTGCATGCTTTACACCAGGGCATGTGGCCCCCTTGCCACTCCACTGGCCACAACACTGGTGCACTGTGCGGCGCAACTGAGCAACCGCTGAGCACCGCGGACCATGGGGCCGTTACAGGGATTCAGTCCGATCCCAGGGTCTCACCCAGCGATCCATGAATGCAAAGGGGACACATTCAGAACGGCGGAAGGGACGCTGGACAGACAGAGGCGAGGACACTGAACAGACAGAAGCAAGGACACTGGACAGACAGAGGCATCTCCCCTGAGACAAGGGCTTTAGCAGGGAGGTGTTGTCTGACCTGGAGGCAGGAGCACCAGGCATTGGCAAAGCAGTAGATTCCCTCACTACCACCCGGCAAAAGTGCCCCCTCATCCCTCCTGCGGACACCCACGCTTTTACGGATGCCTTTTGTCCATAATTCCGGAGCCCTGCAGGGAGCAGAACTGTTCCCTGCCAGAGGCTATAACTCCCTGATGGGGCACATCACACTCCTCCTCGCAGCGCCTCCCGCCCATTGTCATTCTGTCTGTGGCTGATTATCACATACAGAATGACAATGGCCAGTTTGAGCAGCTAAAGCATACCTCCCACCCTGAACCAACGAGGCAGCTCAGCGGGTTGGGTATCCGCTGCCGAGACCAGCGGACCCAGAGCAGTGTTGTGTGTGCCATGTCTACCTCAGTCTTCATTATTCCTTCTTCCTCAGCTGTCTCTACCTGTCTCTGACACACCTCACCCTCTCTCTACCTGGCCCTCTCACGTTATTCTCCCCTCTCCATCTTTGATTTACCTGGCTCTGCTCCTAATGTTTTTTCTTCTAAACCTCACTTCTTTGTCTACCCTTCACCCCTCGCTACCCTTCTGTTTGCCGCACTATGGTCTTTACCCAACCCACCTTTCAGTGCCTCTTTCCATTTAGCCTCCCTCCCTCACAGCACTCTCCTAGCATGCATCTGTTTCTCCCCCTCACCACCATGCCTGCCTCTATCCCTCCTTACCTTTCTAACCAGCCTAACTTTCTACCTTCCTGATAATCTTGGTAGTGAACCTTTCATTTCACGCCTCCGGTTGTATTACCTCTGCATTCAAATTGAGTAGGTCATTGCTGTGCTCCCAACCCGACATCGAGACCCAGTCCCCTAGCCTCTCATCATGCCCAGATATAACAACAAGCATTGGCATAGCCAATAGGCCTCGCCTTTGGGACCTTATAAGTGTTTAGTTATCCAGCACAATATTCTTGGTGCAACAACATTAACTTTTGCATGGCTAAACACTTATAAGGTCCCAAAGGCGAAACCTATTGGCTATGCCATTGCTTGTTCACTTTTGAAAGGCTATCTTGCCCTTAGGATAGAATGGAAAATGCTTTGTAACATCTTACAAGTATAACTTCCCATTTGGACAAGATAGAGAAATAAAGTTTAGGCTCTCTGAACTCAGAATTTAATAACACATCTTTAAGTAAAGATGGTTTTTAAATTGTGTGTTTGAAAATACCACTTTTAGAAAGTAGGCATTTTCTTGTTTAGCCATTCTGTGTGCCTCTGCCTGTTTGTGTATTGATTGTCTGGTTTTGGAGTGACAGTGGCTGGGGATGTGTATTCACTATAGACACTATAGCCACTGGGGGGGTTGAGGTGTGCCTGGCTGTTCCTGGATGACTCAGAGCTGAGTTGAATAGACCTTGGCTGGATTTAGAGTAGTGGGAGAAGATTTTCTTGCACCTGAATAGGGCCAGTCTCCTTTGCATAATGCTGTCTCTACCCCCTGTGGTCATACTGCACCATTGAGGACAGAACTGGTTCAGAATGGGCCCAGATACCCTTGCACAAAGAGAACAAAGACATTTTGGGGTATAAGTATTAGACCTAAAACCCCAGAGATTTAGACTACTTTTGGAATCAAGAGGAACCTTTGCCAAGGGGAACAGCTGGAGAAACTGGAGGAGGAGTACTGCCCCTTTGCTGTATGCTGTCTGGGGTTGGCCTGCAGTAGCTGCGTCTGCCAAGTAAAGGACAAGGATTTTGCTGTGGGCTACGTCCCCCTGCTTGAGCAAGATCTTCAAGGGCTTGAGTAGAGCTTGCCTCCTGTTCGGAAGTCTCAGGGACACAAAGACTTCACCCCAACTCCCCTGAACATCCTTGCTGGGCGTTATGACCTGCCAAGAGGTGCATGTGACTGTGTTGGGCCTCTGGAGGTTGTTCCTGCTGTTGGGACCTGGAAAAGCAACGCAAAAACAAGAAAATAAACGTATCCCTCTTCTTGCGGCAGTTTTTCTAACGCAGCCTGCTGTGCGGGAAGAATCTCCATGCATCGCTGCGCCACTGCCGAAACTTTTGCTGCTGCAAGAACCAACGCATCAAGGGATCGCTGCTGAGAAACGGAGACAGTGCTGCTCGACGACACCGTATCGATTGCCGACGCATCCCGGATTTCCACACATCATAACTGTGCAGCAAGTTTTCTTTTTTTTTTTTTTCTTTTTTTTTTTTTATTGAAAGTTCATGACAATAGGATATCCAATAAATACAAGAAAAACACATTAATACAAAGAGACCAAATGAGTATACATCAAGGATATTAAAACAGATAAGAAACCAATATAGGGACAGTAATAAATATATGAAGGACAGGAGGGAATTTCTACATAGGTATTAAGAACTCAGGCACGTGATTTTCGACCGCCTCCATGCTGCCACGGGCGACCACAACCTTAGCCCCATATCCCTGGATTTCACTCCCTTCAGTGCGTACAGCTCTGATTCGATGTTATGGATCCCGAGCAGCCTACAGATCCACATCTGAAAGGTTGGGGCATCAGAGTCCTTCCATGCAGCAGCAATTAGTATTCTAAAAACAGCTATTGCTAAAAACACAAGTGCCTCAGCCTCAATGCTTAAACCCTGTTTGGCGTCAAACCCGAATATTAAAAGTGTAGGGGATAGGTCGATCCTGACAGCTAGCAGCCCCTCTAAAAACTTTGCAATTTCGTTTTTAATTGGCCCTAGCTTCTCACAGCTGCAAAACATGTGAAGCAGATCAGCAGGGCCCTTACCACATCTAGGACAGTTGTTATCCGCTCTCTTACCCCAGTCATACAGTTTTGCCGGTGTATAATATAAATTAAATAGGGTTTTAAAATGCTGTGCTCTTAGGTTTGAAGAACGTAAAAACCTTTTATCCATAAGGATGGCTCTATCCAGGTCGATATCGGGGTCGTTCAGTTTCCCAGCCCAGGTAGCCTCTGTCTTAAGCATATCATCTGGCAGAGTTCCCAAGAATAGTGCATATATTTTCCTTATACGGCGACCGCCACCCTTCATATAATCTAATAGTATACATTCTTTTGATATATCTATAGCAGGTCTTTTGGACTTAATTGTGTTGGTCAATTGTATATATTTAAACTCTTGAGAGCCTTGAAGTGAATATCGGGTCTTTAGAAGTTCGAAGGGCCTCAGAGCATTCTTTACCATAACTTGGCCCAATGTAGTGATTCCCTGCGTTTCCCAGTGTCTCCAAGAACCATCTCTGCTTAAGTGCGGAAATAACCCTGATTTCCAGAGAGGAGTATGTTTATTAAACTTGGGAATGCTCTGGTTCTTTTGTATTGCTAGCCATACCACCCGGATATCTTCCAATATTTTGTAGCCTGGGGATTTGAAAAAGCGTTTATCATAGTTCCTTAACAGTATACCATACGCCTCATTACCTAATGCTAACTGATATATGGATGGGATGCTACACTGGGACTGTATCGTATCAGCAGGAAAGAAAAGTATAGCCATATCAGTGAGGAGACAAGCCCAGTGGTATAATTTTAAGTTAGGTATACCCATTCCACCCTGTTCCTGGGGTAGAGACATAAATTTAATTGATCTCCTCACCTTGCCATATTGCCAAAGGAAGTTCATAAAAATAGCCTCCATCTCCCTGATCAGAATATCGTCTATTTTAAAGGGGATTGACCTAAACTTATATAGAATTTTTGGGAACATTGCCATTTTAATGACATTGGCCCTACCTATAATTGATAAGTGGAGAGTATCGATTCTTTTTAGGTCCTGTTTCATTTTCAGCAGTAGTGGTGAGAAGTTATCTTTAATGATTTCCTGTGTCTGGGCATTAATTGTAATTCCCAGATATACTACCGAATCCACATATCTATCATCCAGTTTAACTGTTTGGTTTGAACATAATATCTGTGTTTTTGCCACATTAAGTCTATATCCAGAGACATTCCCAAAGTCGGAGGTGATATTGACTATTTCTCTCATAGCACTAGCTGGATCGACAGTGGTGACGGCTATGTCGTCCGCATATGCGAGAATTTTGGTTTCAAGACCATTGATTATAATTGGTTTAATATTAATATTGCTCATAATGCGGCAAATCAAGGGATCGATATAAAGTGCAAATAGGATGGGTGAGCATGGACACCCTTGTCTCGTCCCTCTTGAAATCTGGATAGGGTTGGAGGCCTCGCCCATTAACTGGATGCTAGCTATTGGATTGTGATACATGGCCTTAATACCCTGGAGAAAACGGGGACCAAATCCTTTGACGACCAATACTTCCCAGAGAAAGCTCCACCTAACCCGGTCGAACGCCTTCTCTGCGTCGAGGAGGATCATCGCGATCCCACCCTCCCCCCGTGCATGCAAGTCAAACAAAGTTATAGCTCTTTTGATATGGTCGGTGGTACCTCTGCCAGGGATAAAACCATGCTGCCAGGGAGAGACGAGGCCCGCGATGATCCTACCCATCCGTGAGGCCAATATTTTAGCGTAAAGTTTATTATCGCTATTAATTAGTGATATAGGTCGATAGGAACCCGGGCTCTCATTGGGTTTGCCCTTTTTATGAAAGACCACAATATTAGTTTTAGTTTTAGTCCAGGATTCAGGTATAATACCTGTATTGATAACCCCATTAAATAGATCTAGCAAGAGAGGGGCCGTTTCTTCCCTCAGGCATTTATAAACTTCAAGAGGTATAAAATCGGGCCCTGCTGCCTTGCCAGAAGAGAGATCTTTTAATGCCTGCAGAAGCTCCTCCATAGTAATTTCCTGGTCTAAGGATTCCCTCTCATTAGACGTCAGATTAAGACCTGTATCCTGCCAATTAATACCAGGATGTGTTGTATCTGCCTCCTCCTTATAAAGGACCTGATAGAATGGCCTAAAGACCTCTATGATTTCTGTTGGTTTTGTATACATCTGCTCGCCGTCTTTAATCTCGGTGATGATATTTTTTGAGGTGGCCTGTCTTATCCGAAGCGCTAGAGCCCTGCCAGCATTCTCACCTGTTTCATACATACCTAATCTGCGGGTCTGATATTCTGCTGCAGCCTTCTTTGCTAATTGTCGCTGAATATCTGCTTTTATAGTGTTTAGGCTCTCTAGGCTCTGCGACCCCTGGATCCCGTGACAGACATCCCTCCTGTGTTGCTCCTCTGCCTTCACCAGTTTAGCCAAAAGACATTCCCTATCCTCCTTCATTTTTTTCCAAAGCCATGCAGAGAAACTAATTGTCTCCCCTCTTAGACCAGCCTTAAAGCTATCCCAGACCATACCGCGGGAAGCACTATATCTATTGGCATCAAAAAAGGATTTGGACCACTCCTTCATGTGTGTTAAATAGTCGCTGTCCACTAGTAATTTCCTGTCAAAAGACCATGGCCTCATTTTTTCCCTTGGTTTAATGACAGAAAAATTCAAGACAAGCGGATTATGGTCCGAGATTAACTTCGGCAAAATTGAAATTTCAACATTACTCAATTGTGTGGCTGAGACAAAAATATAATCCAATTTAGTATATTTATTAAATGGATGTGAAAAGTATGTAAATCCCGGATCATTTTTCTTTTGGTTGCCCCAGACATCCTTCAGGCCATAAGAGTGCAATATAGAGGACACTGCCCTAAATACTCGAGGCTTACGGCCGCTGTATGGGGTATTGCCAGTGAAGTCGGCTGAGATATTAAAATCACCGCAAAATACCATGGGTGCTGGCCAGTTAGTAAGCTCCCGTTCAATGTGATCCATCACCCCTGGATCATCCAGATTAGAACCGTATACTGAGCATAGAGTAATGCCTAATTTCAATTCACAAATTGCCCATCTTCCCAACGGATCAGCTTTTGATTTTCTAGCACCTCCCAGACCTACCCGGCCCAATATGGCTACCCCCCTGATGGTTGAGGTCTGTGAGGAACAGGACAGAGTTTCATACCCCCTTATATTTAGCCAGTGTTTCTTTTTCCATGGTAGGTGAGTCTCTTGTATACACAAAATGTCGGCCCTAATTAATTTGACATACTCCTCAAATTTTTCCCTCTTTTTCCAATTGTTCAGTCCTCCTATATTGAGACTGATTATCTTAATCCTTGACATATCCCTGGAGAGAGACGAGCCAACATACCAACCAGTCACATTTTATCCTAAATCCGACATCCACAAGTTTAACCACTTTCAACAACTCCAATATATCAATAGACATGTTTATTGCATGAACTTTCTTTTTGCTTCGTTTTCCCCCTCCCCCCCCCCCCTCCCTCGAGGTTGCCCCCCCTCCCCTCCCCCCCGACCCCAACTTACTCCCAGGTGAAGCGCGCAGACTAGGTCTGTGCGTGTGATGGGTGCGGCCCTGCGCAGGACACAGTGCAATCAATAGATCCAGACTTCAACCTTTAAACTTATGTGTACCCACAAATCTCCATAACGTGACACATTTACCTATATGAAATTCAAACTTAAGCTTAAACCAATCAAGCCCCTAGACTTCAACCAGTGACATACATTAAGACCTTAGCCTTTGTTGGTTACCATTACTGAATATAACATGCTTATAAAGAGTCCAAGAACTCCTTAGCCTTGACTTCCGAGGAAAAGTATATGATCTTGCCTAGGTGGATTATCTTCAACTGAGCAGGATTAATAAAATATATCTGCACTCTTTTATCCTGGAAAGGTTTTGATTAATTGTCTTAATCGCCATCGGCGTTCCACGGTGGTATGGCAGAAGTCCGGCCTGACGAAGAAGGACCCTCCTTCAAAGGTTCTTTTAGAGTCTGGCCGGGCTTTCTCTGCAATGGACTGGCGAAGAAGAAAATTGCCTATATAGATTAAGATCGCTCTAGGCTTATCCCCTTCTCTGGCGTTTTTTCTCAGTCTGAAGGGTGTCCTGTGCGCTCTCTGTATTTCAGTGGTCCAATTCCATCCGGCGATATCTGGAAAGGCTTTCTCGAATGTTTTAACAATGAACATTTTGGCATCCTGACCTTCGGCCCCTTCCGGAATGCCCAGGACCCTGAGGTTATTCCTTCTTTGCCGGTTCTCTAAGTCCTCCAGCTTCCACTGGATATCGATGGCTTGGGCTCCCAGTGTTTCGACTTTATTCGTGGCTGCGGCCGCCTCAGCTTCAGTGGCGACTACCCTCTCCTCTAGATTTGAGACCCTGTCTCCAACGTTTACCCAGGCTTTTGACATCTTTCTAACCACTGCTTTCATTTTCCTGATTGCAGCTTGGGATTTAAGGCTGTCTGAGCGGGTTTCTTCTCTGTGTGCAGTTATCCCCTGCTGGATTGATTCCATCATCGCCATCATTGACAACTGCGCAGTATCATTGTGCCTTATATCACCCGTGGCCAAGTTAGAGTTCCCTTGCAAAGATGTCGTAGGAGAGTGGTCCTGAGTAAGTGCTGTGTGGTCCCTTTGGGGGGGCACTATTTTGATAATAGATGACGGCAATCCTGCCTCACTGTCGCTCTCTGTCTCCGGATTACTGCCATCGATATCTGAACTGTGTGGCTCGTCATCATCATCCTCTGACCAATTGGCCTCCTCTGTGACAGAGAAGAAACACTCGCTGGGGGTATTTTCTTTTTCCCCCTCACAAGGTGTGACCCCAAGGTGAGTTATACTAACTGTAGAGTTGGCAAGTAGATCCCTGTGTACCTCTAGGGCAGTACATATCTCGGCTGTTGTTGAACCCCCTTGATTGCCCTCAGTGTTGGCTGGTGGGGCTGCTAGCTCTTCTATTGGGAAATTCAATAGGGGGTTCATCGCACATTGTGAGGACATTGAGGTGATAGCCTCACTGCTGTTAGCGGCTCCGAAATCATCAGTCCTCAGTTCAGCCATTAGAGACTCTGATTGAGTCGTCGGGATCATGTCCCTGCCTGCGGCAACCTCCCTGGCCTGCTCAACCTCCACCTCCACCTGAGATGACTGAGGGAGTTGTGCCTGCGGATGAATCTGCTGTAACTGCTGCTGCTGCGGATTCGGGATGACTGGCTGCGGTACTAGAGCTGTACCTGGATCCACTTCTGAGATAATGGCTGGTGTTGGTGGAGAAAGCAGCTCAGGTAGAACAGATAGAGCGGGTAGTAAGGATGGCCCCGGTAATCCAGGCGCTGAGGCTACTGAAACTGGCTCGCTGTCCTTCAGTTTTTTTTTCCTTTCATTCCTATTCAGCATTTCCACCACACTGACAGTCGCTGTGGCTGTAGCTTGTTGGGTTCTGGCTGAGGGGGGACGCATTTCTTTAGCGGTGTTCTGCCCTGCGGGCTGTAGAGGTTTTGCCCGCCCTGATCGAGCTTCAAATGCAGAACCATCCACCTCGATGCTTGCCATAGCGTCTAAGCCTAGAACACTGTCTGCACTGCCACCATCAGCCGTGCCTTTCTTTTTTGTCTTGCCCCAGTATTACTTTTAGGAGCCATAGATAGTGCAAATATTATGAGGAGAGAGATCCTCTGCCTCACCTCAACTGTGCCTCTGCTGCGGCGGCCCCCTCCACCTCCTTGCACCAACCTGTCGTGACTGGTGGGTCTATCGAGTCTGTTTGAGCTGCTGCTGCCGTTTCTGCCGTTTCTGCTCCGCTTTCCAAGTCTCGCCGGCTTTGATCGACCCCGCCTCCGGACTCCGCGAGCTCCGTGAGCCCTGCAGTGCGCCAGCCCACCTCCAGATGAAGCTGCAGCCAGAAGCCGCCGCAGATCCGTGCAGAGCAGCCTGGCGTGGAGACCGCTGACGAGCACCATTGGTCCCGTCACGCTCATGAAAGGTATACACCAAATGCACTTTTGCCGCTTTGCCGCTGCCGCCGCTGAAATGCAGCTTTAGTTTCCCTCCTTTACTTTAAAGCTGTTGATAGTTGCATATCTATGTCATTGCATAGAGATGGGATGCGAGGTCTGTATCCCGCTGCCGGCATATGCCCCATGCACCATGGTTCCAGCCGGCCGTGTAGCACCGGTAGATTCGCCGCCCTTCTCTGTACGCCCCCTTAGCGCTCAAGAGATGCTGGCAAAAAAAAAAGAGAGGGCTTGGATATCAAGTTTTTGCCATAGTCATCAGTCACTTCATCACTTCATCACCGCACTGTGCACTGTGTCTGACGCTGCCGCTCAGCCGCTAGTCACAGCCGTCATCTTCCGCCCTCAGAATCGCACAATTGTCAGTGTTCTCCTGAAGCTTAACACCCAAAACCTACATCCTGCTATGTTATGTTATGTTGCGTAAGTTAATTGTCCTGTGCAGCAAGTTTTCTCGATGCATCACCACGGACCAGAACAGTCTCGGAACCGACATGTCACTTCCCCCTACAGTCTGGATTCGACACATCACTTCTCCTGCGTGCAGCAGAACTGTCGCATCGCCTACCCATGGTCTCAGGAACTGACGCATCTCTTTGTTTTTCGCCACTCCCATCTCTGCGACTGCTTGGCCCTGTGAATGTTGTCACAGCTACAGGTACTTTGAGAGAAACCACGCATCCATAGTTTTCTATGGGCCAAGTTGTTTGAAACATTTTTAAAGTCATATTCTTATTAAATGTATGTTGGATTTTTGTTGTTTTGGTCTTGTTGAGTTTAGATAAAGATACTTTATTTTTCTAAACTGGTGTGGTGTTCATTTGTGGTATTATCACTATATAACTGTGTGTTTTGAGTACAAATACTTTACACATTGCCTTTGGGATAAGTCTGTCTGCTCATGCCAAGCTGTCCAGAGGGTGAGCAGGAGTTATCTAAAGTGTGTATCCCTTTACCCTGACTAGAAGCAAGGGTCCCTATTTGGACAAAGATACCTACCTCTGCCAACTAGAGACCCCCCATGGATTCCAACTTGATGCGCTGGGGCGGTCATCTACAGAGCCTGTAAATTCAAGGGAGGTGGTCTCCGATCCAGAAGAGCACACATATCAATCACCTGGAGCCCAAAGCCATCTATCTCAGTATGCAAGCTTTCCTGCCAATGATAGCAGGGTCTTTGGTGTTAGTTTGCACAGACAATACCACAAGCATGCAATACATGAACAAACACATCAGAAAAAGATCACTAGCGCTGTTCAAGAAAGCTCAGGAAATCTAGAGCTGGCTAACAACACACAGAATAACTCTTCAGGCCAAACATGTTCTTGGGACTAGCAATCTCTTAGCTGAAATGCTAAGCAGAACTGGAAACAGCCTCCACAAATGGTAGTTTGATCACTCGACTCAAACTGGATGTGCTTGTTCTGGGGAAAACCAGCTCTAGATCTCTTTGCAACAAACAAAAACCCCAAATGCCATTTCTATGCAAGTTGGCATCTACATCAAAGATTGTGGTGGAATGCCTTTCGATCAGATGGTCTGGGATCTATGCCTACATTTGCTCCGCTCAATACCTCTGATGCCAAAGTAATCTTAGCAAGATGAAAGAGGATTGGTATCACCTCATTCTGAAAGCCCCCATGTGGCCCAGGCAGCATTAGCTCAGTCGCGGTTGGTACATGTGTCTGTTGAGGTACGTTTTGCAATAATATCAAGATATAGACGCTCATCGTCCATTGATACCGGGGCTGGAGGTCCGTTGATACCGGGGCTGGAGGGATGTTTTTGGCCATGCTGAGGGGGGTTAAATGGCCAGAGACCGGATTTCTGTTTAAATTCGGAGATCCAAAGTTTTTCAAAAAAATCAGGCTGAAGGTTCTTCAGGGGAAAGCTAAGACTTGGGCCCAAATCAGGGGGGCAGTGGGGCTAGATTATTTTTCCAGCTTAGCTCCCCTTTGGAACTCGCCTGGCACCCCAGAATGTTTAAGGGACAGTTTGGCAAAACCCTTGAGTGATGCAGGGCTCTTTGTTTGGGGAGATCTTTAAGTGGGAGGCACCCTTATCCCTTGGGAACATCTTCAAGATAGGGTTGGGGGAGGTCTCTCTCGGTTTAAGTATTATCAACTTGCAAGCTGGGTGAATTCTCACCCATGGAAGCAGGCCTTGGGTTGTGGTAGCATTTTAGAACACCAGCTTGTGAATAAGCCCCCAGTGAAGACAGAAGTCTCCTTTTGGTACCAAACCCTGTTGGAGGAAGTAGATGGCGATTTTAAGCTAGCCGACGAATTGTGAGGGGGGGCTTTTGCCCACACATGATTGTGCTAAGTTAAGGCAGAAATCATGTAAGATCTTATATGAAGCTGTGAAACCCGCATGGCTGAAAATAAATCACCTGTTCACCATCCACAGGGCCTACTTTACTCCACATAAACTGACAAAAATTTCAGATGGGCCACAAGTCAGCTGTAAAAAATGTGGTTTGGTCTCCGCCTCTGACATTCATATGTTTTTGGAGTGCCCTTCTCTTGCTACTTTTTGGCAGGAGGTTGGAGACTTTTTGATGTGCTATTAAATTAGACTTGTCTTTAATAATATTTGGTCTCGCAGAAAACATCATAGGGCCTGCTGTAACACTGCTTTTTAGGTCTCGCCTATCCCACTCCGCAAGTTCTCAAACCATCGGCAGATTTCAAACAGTTCACGTGAACACAAGCACGCGCTTGCCATTTGCTCCCACCCGCCTCCGAGAGCTTCACTTGAAAGGCATCCGCTCCCCCACCCCCTGCTTCACACTTCACGGCCGCCAGGCCGTGTCTCGCATTTCTCCTCCCCCCCTCCCCACAGCAATGCCAAGAGCTTGTTTAACTCACGCTTCTCCGCCACCTAGCGCACGGCCAATGCTTGTGCTTTTGGGTCCATTTTACCTCCAGGCTTTCTACAATTGATAACATTGCCCCGAATTTTCTGTAAAACGATACATCGCTGTCACGCCGCTATGTCACCTGTGAATAGATGCAACGTGTGTCGATGCGAGAATTATGTCTGCAACAGATAAATCGAGTAACTTAGGCAGTGACCTCGTGTTCTAGTGTCTCCTTGAAATACGACTCTAGTTTAGGCTGCTTGATTATATATCTCTTCTGTCAGGCAGGTTCTACCTCAGGACAGCATTGGTTCTTCGCAGATGCCATGTTTCTTCGATTGACGTGCGCCTTGAGCGTTCTAATTTGCCTTTGAGCGCTTCACTTCGCTAATATGCAATTTTTACTTGCTCCATTACTCACCGCATTACGGGCATTTTCCTTTCCCTGCTATTCTCAAGAAGCCGGATTTACTGCTCTTTCTTGGAAACCATTCCCAATTACACTTAGTCAGAAAGGACATTTTGAGAGGGCAGAGTTGTGCTCTGTAGGTCTGTCGATACCGTTGTTACCAAGTGCGCGTACCGTCACCGACCAATCCCCTCGAAGAGCCTGCAGCAAACAACAATGCGATGCTAATGTTGTCATGCAAGGAAATGATCACATGCAAATAAACCGAAGGCACACTGGATTGGAGCAGGGCTGTGAAATAATTCCATCGATGTTTGGCATTTGTGTTCTAACAATCGACTTCCACCTCCTCATTTCTTGAGGCAAAGGAGGAACGGTGGCAAGTCAGAGAACAACAATCTGCACATGTGTAAAGCAGAAAGAATCCTAGGTTTACACGCAAACTAAAAAACACCTTAAATGACAAATTCGGAGGGCCATAAGGAAATAAAGAACTACTGCACCTCCGATAAGGAAGGTGAGCCACTCTCATATGCTGGTCTATAAAGCAAAAATGAAAGCAGAGAAAATGTCTTTCTTCTCTGAAAAGATTCATAATCCTACCAACATTTCAAAATAACTCTTCTTTGTTGTCTCTGAACTTCAACTTTCGCCTGTCATAAAATAAAATAAAAACGCCATCAGCGACAATATTGACCTGTTTCCTCAGAGAACATTACTACTCTCCGGTATTCCATCATTAAGCATTGAATTCATTTGCTTGCTTCACCATTAAATCTATTTTGCAGCCAGTAAGCCATCTAGATTACAACACACAAATTACATAGGAGGAACTCCATAGCCTACAACTAACAGCTGATCTTTGGGTTCCTGAAATGAAATGAAATAAAATATTACGGGCGCCTCAGTTCCCATTTTAGCTAAATCTTTGCAAAATAGGAACTACTGAGACCTGAATGCAAAGACAAAATAGCGGCTAGATAAAGTTCCTGCCTGGAATGAAGTCTCTTGAGATTTCTGTAGCATCGCCAGCCACAGTACCATACATGCCAACCCTCCCGATTCAGGCGTGAGACTACCGAATTGAAGGCTAGTCTCCCGCCTCCCGATTCAAGCATCCAGAAACCCGATACTGAAAATCTCACCTTTGGTTTTTTTAAATGTCCCACGTCGAAAGTACGTTTACTTCCTGCATTTCTTCCCCATTTCAAATGGGGCTTTTGGATTGGCTAACTCCTGCTCAGCAGCCAATCAGCACTTAGCAACGTCATCACGTGACGTTACACCAATGAAGAGGACAGCAATACAGAAGGCAGGAAGTGCCGCGAAATCGGGAGCATAAAGCTCCTGAATTCCATTTACTTTTTGGGATGACCGCTACCCGCGGCCCATTACTGAGCTGACCATGTGATACAACCTCAACTGTGACAAAGAGTCACACATCAATAAGACAACCTAAACAGCGACTAAAAAATTCAAAATGAATGTGGAGTAATGAGGCTACTGCCTCGGTATCCAAAAACTCATCACTGTCAGAAGGAATCTGACAGACGAAAACAAGACAGACACTTTTTAGGGTATGTGGCTTTCTTCACTGCTGCCGTTTGCTGTCCTGTCAAGGTTCTCCTGGTCCGAGATCTACATTTTTCTTCCTCGCTGTGAAGAATTCCTCTGCTGATTCAGACTGGTGTTCTCCTGCTGCTGTCGGAAGATTTAAACCACCAACAGGTAAGTTTAAAGTGCTTTCATTTCCTTCTATTTGCAGTGTTCGTGCAAATATTCTTTCCATGCTGCGTAGAAACTATTTTTCCCTTGCTTGTTCATTATTTGTTTAAAGCCTGTGCTAAAGCATTCAGAAACGTTCTGCTATTATTTTAAAATGTAGATTCTTAATGTTAACTTTGTGGGCAATGTCCGCTCATTCCTATTGTCGGCGAAATGGAATTGCATATTACCCTGCCTTTACATTTAACAAAAAAAATGGAAATAGGCTCCATTTCTGAAGAAATAAAATAATATTTTGACATTGAGGTAAGACTTCTAGCAAATTATTTGTGTGATGCGTACTGATAGCATTTATGCTTACTGTGGCCAGCAGTAGTTGTGAACATTTAACGAGAATAGTCACTTTATTCGACTAGCTTGTCTTGGCGTACTTGCTTTGGGCATTAGTTTAAACTTACAAACCTTCCAAAACTGAAATGCATCGTTTTTGGTCTGGTTTGACAGTGCAGTTATCTGCATTTACCAATATGTAATTATAGGCTTTGCCCCTGCTCAGTATTAACTTCCCTCATGCTGGGCTGGGGTGTGTATCGTTCATCCTCTTGAGCCCAGTGGAGACTATTTTGCTTCTTAATCATATAGTAAATTGTACACTGAATTTGTAGTTGTATACGCAGCATTTCTTTTACTGTAGGAGACTTTATTTTAATAGTTAAGACTACAAATCAAGGCATGCAATTTATCTACAGTTAACTACTTTAGTACAAGTGTTCAGAAATGTGGCCAAATATTCTGAAAACATCAGATGCTTTCCTGCATTGAATCTATGCAGGATTGTCCTGGTCTGTGTGGTGGTGGACTGTAACCTATGTTGAAAATCCTTCATGCCTGCCCAGCTTATTCAAAGCTTTCAATTTCACCTTCTTTGAGATCTGCTTCCCATTTTCCTCACCGTGTTTTTTTGTTTTGCACATGGCCAATTTACACTTTACTTTTTAAACTTCAGTCAATGCTTTCTGTCAATTGCTCCTTTGTATTTCAACACCCTTCTGCCTCACCTTCTAGCAGGCTCACACTGCTGGCTAGGGCCTCTTAGAATATGCCAGTTCTCTAGGAGACTTCTAACAAATCATTATAAAAGATATTGGAGGGGAGTCAATTGGAACAACTGCTGTCCCTGACTGTGTTTTGCAGCTATTTGATCATTGGAAGGGCTGAGGAGGGTTCAGATTATGATGCTGATGGTGGTCTCAAGTAAGTTGGTTCTTATCCTCAACTCTGCGGTGGGCATTAAGAGCCTTCCTCTGACAAAGTTCCCTCCTGGAATGCTTTGTATGCAACAGAATAACTCTAATAAAAGATTTGACCCAAATGGCTACATGTGGATCTTCATGGCACCAATCAACCCATGATTGCCAGTATTATGAAGGCTTGAACACCAACTGCACACCATGTGCTAGCACTGACCTGATGTTGGCCATGTAATACAACTGCAGTAGTCAGTAAGACATGGTGTAAACTCTGACAAATATGAAGCTATTTATCTGGCAGTTCAAAGTGTTTACTGGTCTATTTGCACCATACTCAACAAATTCCACACCAATTTCTAAAAATAGAGGGAAACATTATTGCCACCAAGACCAAAAATCCAATTAGTTGCCCCCAGATGTGCAATTTTAAAGGCTTTTTGGAAATCAAGCACTAAGACTCAAATACCAACAGCAGTTATCTGGTCACGGTAGACTGGGTCCAAGTCACAGGTTCAGGCAGACTACAATAGAGCATGGGCAGGACTGAGTTCCGTCTGCTGACCAAAGTATGGTGTGCCCTAGGCATCCAGATGTGAAGTGCTCGTCTCAAGATGCGAGGTTTGGTGTTGTGCAGCAGTGGGCAGCTCACAGCAGGCCTTTCTGGCATTCAAAGGTCTCATAGTGATCTTTGAAGTGGGTAAACATATTAAAGTTCTCACCCACTGCTCCCCCCCCCCAAGGTGTCTCATTTCTTGCCTCCCTACCCTGATCCAAGCTTGTCTGCGGGCACAAAAGACTAGTGTGAAACCCTTTTAGTGTCTTGAGGCAGGCTGTAATATGCAAGCGCAAGGAGCAGATTTATATAGCACAAACTCAACCCGAAGGTATATGAGCGCTTTAAGTGAGCACCAGTTAGATTACACAAGGACACAAGCATTTTTTGTAGGCACGGGGAGATCACCTGATGTGCCCAGAACCACCGGATGTTAAGCCGAGACTCGAACCACACTCCCCAGCTCTAAAGTTGGCAGCTTTGGTTGTTATGCCACACCCTCACCCAAATTGCGTTGCTCATGCAAGTTATTTATGGCAGCATGAACATGAACAGGATTTGAACTTTGCCTACCATTTCAGTGTATATAGATGCCAGTGTGAAATATAAACTTTTCCTGTTATATTCCATATAGGTACCTTATAAAGGCGCAGGTCACATTAAAAGTCAGCTGTAAGCGCTTTTACAGCTAACTTTTAAAGGGCCTTTTGTGAAGCTTCCTGTGTCCGTGGTGCCGACGACGTCCTCTCTGCCCGCAGCCTCTTCTCTTCCGCCCGCAGCCTCTTCTCGCCCCGGAGCCTCTTCACTGCCTAAGGACGTCCTCTCCTCTAAGCTGGGACGCAACAGCCTCTTCTTGAAAACGCAGCAGCCTCATCCCGGGACGCAGCTTGCACTTCAACTTGGCCCACACCCCTTTATTCTGATTGGATAACAATAGTGTTTGATCATGAGTTTGAAACGATCAGATCGCACACCCAAGGGGAGAAAAAAAAAGGAAGTACGAGTGTACATTCAAAGAGACATGGCAAAAAGACTTTCCATTCATTTTGAAATCTAGAAATGGGCATGGCAGTGCATTTTGTGAAATTTGTGCGTCCGATTTCAGCATTACTCATGGGGGCAGGAATGATGTACTAAAGCATGTTAATACACCAAAACACAAATGTAGTGAACTGTCACAGACTCAGACTAAACAAATTACCGATTGGGTTGGAGGCCGGGCAACAGAGGATATTGATAAAAAGGTGATAAAAGCTGAAGTTTTGTTTCTTGGCTTCCTAATCGAACATAACATACCCCTAGCACTCTCTGATCACGCCAGTTCACTTTTCAAATTAATGTTTCCGAATTCAAAAATAGCTTCAAAATTCTCCTGTGAAAGGACAAAAGCCAGTCACATAGGTAATGGAGCTATTGCCCCATACTGTATTGATGAGGTAAAAAAGGCTCTAGAGAAGAAAACTTGGTTTGGCCTAGCAACTGACGGAAGTAATGATGGAAATGATAAATATCTTCCTGTTTTAGTGCGCCATGAAGATCCAAATACTGGGCACATAGTTACATCGTTGCTTGATATGCCTTCTATTGTGGCAGGAGATGCCCAGACCTTGTTTGACACATGCAACCACGTTATCAGAGAAAAAAATCTCAGTTGGGACAACTGTGCAACATATTCCTCTGATAACACTAATTCCATGAATGGTAAGCACAACAGTCTACTCAGTAAAATCAGGAGTGAACAAAAAGATGGAAAACAAAAAGTGTATGATGTTGGTTGTCCTTGTCATTTATGTCATTTGAGTGCACAAAAAGCATCCAAAGCACTGTCTGTCAAAGTTGATGATATGCTCCTAAACATCTATTACCACTTTGACAAAAGTGTGAAGCGCAAAGGTGTACTCCGAGAGTTTATGCATTTTACTGAGACAGAAGTCAGGAAAGTGATTAAACATGTCAGTACTAGGTGGCTAAGCTTGGGAAAGTCTGCAGAGAGAACGCTAAAGCAATGGGACTCACTAAAGTCTTACTTTCTGTCAATCTTTGATGAGGATGCTGAAGGCAATAAGAAAAAGGGAAAATCTGGTGATCGAGAGCTACGACTTGTAAAGCACTTCAAAAACCCAATGACAAAACTTTATTTCATGTTTGTTCAGGCAGTGCTTCCAACTTTTGATTATTTCAATACACTACTTCAAAGTGAGGCTCCAATGATACATGTTCTCCACTCGTCAGAAATGTATCTGTTCCAAAATTTGATGGCCAACTTTATAAAGCCTCAAGTTATGGCTACAGCTTCAGATTTGCTACAAATTGACATTGAGAATCCAGACAATCATTTGCCATTAAATGAAATTTACATTGGCCTCATGACCAAACAGGAGGCCAGGAAAGAGGATCTTCTGGGTTCAGCAGCGTACAACAAATTTCTGAATGAAGCTAAGTATATTTACATAAATGCTGTAAAATATATGATTAAGTCAATGCCTACATTAAAGGATGACATCCTCACGTCTCTCACATTCTTGAACCCGGACACCAGACTACGAGCTACATCCGAGCAAATTGAAATTCTAGTCTCTTGATTTCCAGATGTGATTGCAGCGGAAGAGTTAGAGAGTCTTCATCAACAATTCCGTCAATATCAGTGCATGGCAGACCGTGATATGCCGAAATGTGAAAGAATTGATGAGGTTTGGGAGAGCCTATCCAAATAAAAAAATTGTGTTACTAAGCTGCCTTTAGTTCCAAGTCTTGCCAAACTTGCAAAGTTTATTTTACTATTGCCGCATAGCAATGCCTATTGTGAAGGACTATTTAGTACAGTTAAAAAAATCTGTTCAGATTCAAGGCACAACCTAGGCAAGGACATCCAAGGGGGTCATGCTTCGACCTCTCTTTACGCTGAACTGACAAAAACGAGAAACACCTTAGTTGGAATACTCGTCTCAAAACTGAATGTCTTCAAGTCGCAAAAAACTGCATGCTGTCAGTGGCAGCAACCAAAACCTCTCTTGCAGGCAGCAAAAAAAGCCACATACACAGGCCTCTCTAGTAGGTCTTAGAACTCTATCAAAATAGTTCCTAAGGAAGTGTATTTTATGTAAAATATGATACACTGATGAATATCACTCTGCTCAGTGCTCCAAGAGTTTGCAACACATTGTTGCTTGAATATGTTTATTTCTGAAACCTTAATAAAATGTTATTGCAAACAATTGATTGCTTTCATGTCCTTATTTGCTCATGGTAGAGGTTTAATAAGTAAACCTCCCAGGTTCGTTCATTCATTGAGTATGTTGATTTCTCTGATTAAATCATATTGTGAATTAGGCTCTAAAATGCCTTCAAGCATTTGGCTTTATAGGTTCTTGTTCAATGTTGAATATGTATTTTAGTATTGGAGCTTGGTCGCTGTTTCGGGATTGCCTGTTTAGCTGTTGATTGCTATGCACACATCTCTTAGCTCAGACGACTACCAGGCATTAGATGTGGTATTTTTGTATTTCTCCCTCAGGTTCCATAGAGTTGTGCTGCTTTGATAAATCGGACTGTGCTGGTAGTCTACCATGGCTGTCAAAATTGCAGGTCACCATAAGCAGATTTGGGGCCGGATGTACGACTGTGGCATTTAGCAACTTACAAATTGCGCTCAATTGAGAGTCACAATTTGCAAGTCGCTAAATGCCATGTACAACAGTGTCTGAGATATCTACATAACCTCATGCACTTTACTCTTCACAGTCAAAAAGGAGGTGAGCATTCGTCTAGACAAATTTGCTTGGAAATGCACCATTTGCCCACTCATTTAAAAAACAAAATCTCAGGGGGAGTACCCCCCCCGAATCTCCCTTGGGTAGTTCGGGCTCGCGCGCTCGCTGGGGTGCTACAATACAAATTTTACAGCGCACCACGTGCAAATCTCACCAGCCGCCACTGACATTTACTGTTATGCCTGACCCGTTTCACGTTACACTTTATTGAGGTCGTTGCACACGCGCATATTTCTCCCTCTTAGCGAAGTTGAAATGTTGGCATGTATGCAGTACTGACCCTGCTCAGCAATGTACAGTGTGCCAGAATGGGAAACACTATAGCCTAAAAGCGTATTACTCAATGTCTGATGTGAGTTGCTAATCCTGTCTTTCAATTTATTGGCGTTTTGGTACATGTATTTTCAATGACAAATTGAGTGCAAGTATCACAATCCAAATACATGTGCATGTGAGCACAACCACGCGCTCGTGCACACGCGCCGCGCTCTACTTATGCTGCCACTTCAGCTCACCAGGCTGCACACCCCCTCACCCCTCGATCGCCAATGTCCCTCCCACCCTTCCTTTGATCCCCGCCGCGAGTTCTCACAGGCTAATGGCCCTCCCCCTACCCCAGCACAGAGCGCGCATCGCTTGTTATCTTGTTACTAGCTATTTATTGTTTCCCTCCGTTTGCGGCTCTTCCCGGTTTTCACCCCATCCCTTCATCTGCATCGCCTTTAACCCATATTGCACCATACACCCCCCGAATTCACCCCTTCTCCACTGTTTTAACCCCCCCCCCCTTATTTTCATCTCCTCCCGTGGTTTTGGACTTGATGCTTTCGTCTGCACGTTTCTGGCCCCTAAGTGGTTGCATCTCAGCCACAGACTTCCTGGCTCGCACGCATTACGTTAAAAGACCAACAGTGTATTTAATGCTGCCAGCTCCCTCAGTTTCCTACCAGGGCACCCCATCACAGGGCATTACAGCACCTCATCCCTCACCTCTCGTTCCTAAGCCTCCCACAACGGCCATATTAGAAGCCGCTTCTCATTCTTGTGCCTCACCCCTCCGCCCCAACAGGTTCTGGCCCTTGTGTCACAGCATTGCCGTCCCATGCCTCACAGTCTTACCACTGTGTAACATAATCACACCATGGGACACTCCTCCATCAAGCACTTCGTATCTCAGTCACCCGAGAGGCATATTTGGTGCTTTTTTAGCCGCCTGTGTGTTACTGCACAAGCCAACACATCAACAGGAATAGTAAGGTGCTATGAAAATAAAGATATACATCCAGTTCATGCCACCCTGTTAGCCTATTGCAATTGCGTCACATTGCATGGCGATACTGCATCTAGCGCTTCGCATCTCACCAGAAACCTCTAACTGCGTCAGAGGTGACATCAACAGTATATGTGGTGCTTCCCAGCCTTGGGAGTGGCACTCAGCAGGACACACACACAACCACACACACACGCAACCCCCCCCCCACACACACACAACCCCCCACACACAACCCCCCCCACACACACAACCCCCACACACACAACCCCTCACACACATACCCACACACACACATACCCACACACACATACCCACACACACAACCCCCTACACACACAACCCCCCACACACACAACCCCACACACACACACACAACCACACACACACAGCCCCCTCACACACTGCCCCTCACACCCCCCCACACACACAACCCCCCACACAAAACCACACTCACAAAACCACACACACACAAAAACGCACACACACGCAAACCCCCACACACACAACCCCACACACACACACAACCCCACACACAACCCCACACAACCCCCCCACACACACAACTGCAAACAACACACACACACAACCCACTCACACACTGCCCACTCACACACTGCCCACTCACACACAACCCACTCACACAATGCCCCCTAACACACACACCCACACACACAATCCCACACACACACACAACCCCCCCCACACACAACCACACTCACGACCACACACAACCACACACACACCAGGATAGCAAAACATAGCAAAACAAAACATAGCATAGCATAACAAAACATAGCATAGCATAACAAAACATAGTATAGCATAACAAAACACAAAAAACATAGCATAACAAAACACAACAAAACATAGCATAGCACAACAAAACATAGCATAGCATGACAAAACATAGCATAGCATGCCAAAACATAGCATAGCATGACAAAACATAGCATAGCATAACAAAACCAAGCAAAGCATAACAAAACACAGCATAGCAAAATAAAGCATAGCATAATAAAACACAACAAAGCATAGCATAGCATAACAAAACATAGCATAGCATCACAAAGCATAGCATAACAAAACACAGCATAGCAAAACAAAGTATAGCATAATAAAACAACAAAGCATAGCATAACAAAGCATAGCATAGCAAAACACAGCAAAACATAGCATAACAAAACACAGCATAGCATAACAAAACACAGCATAGCATAGCATATATAAAACAAAGCATAGGATAGCAAAACGTAGCATAGCATAACGCAACAAAGCATAGGATAGCAAAACAAAACATAGCATAACAAAACATAGCATAGCAAAACAAAGCATAGCATAATTAAACACAGCAAAACATAGCGCAGCATAGCAAAACACAACAAAACATAGCATAGCAGAACAAAGCATAGCATAACAAAATTCATCAAAACATAGCATAGCATAACAAAACAAAGCATAGGATAGCAAAACTAAACAGAGCATAGCACAACAAAACAAAGCATAGGATAGCAAAACATTGCATAGCATAACAAAACATAGCAGCCTCACAATGTGGTTGCATCTCAGCCACAGACTTCCTGGCTCGCACGCATTACGCTAAAAAACATTTTACATTCACATAGAGCCTTTCCTATGCAATTTCAAAGGTTTCCTACTCTGTCCAACTACCATTGCTGCGCCCTCACACACTCTGCACCCACACACACTCTGCACCCTCACACACTCTGCACCCTCACACACTCTGCACCCTCACACACTCTGCACCCACACACTCTGCACCCACACACACTGCACCCTCACACACTGCACCCTCACACACTCTGCACCCTCACACACTCTGCACCCACACACACTCTGCACCCTCACACACTCTGCACCCTCACACACACTGCACCCTCACACACACTGCACCTTCACACACTGCACCCTCACGCACACTGCACCCTCACACACTCTGCACCCTCACACACTGCACCCTCACACACTCTGCACCCTCAAACACACTGCACCCTCACACACTCTGCACCCTCACACACTCTGCACCCTCGCACACACTGCACCCTCGCACACACTGCACCCTCGCACACACTGCACCCTCGCACACACTGCACCCTCACACACACTGCAACCTCACACACTGCACCCTCACACACTGCACCCTCACACACTCTGCACCCTCACACTGCACCCTCACACACACTGCACCCTCACACACTCTGCACCCTCACACACTCAATACAACATACACTCCAAA
Source organism: Lissotriton helveticus (assembly GCF_964261635.1). NCBI lineage: Eukaryota > Metazoa > Chordata > Amphibia > Caudata > Salamandridae > Lissotriton > Lissotriton helveticus. Next base: position 311,880,752 of record NC_136065.1, on the reverse strand, counting down.
TACCACTCAGTGTCACATAATTACACACCACATAATCACACTCTACTGAATTCAACACACACTCCACACAATACCACTCAGTGCCACATAATTATATGCTACATTATTACACTGCGCTCAACGCAACATACACTCCAAATACCACTCACTGCCACATAATTACACTGCACTCAATGCAACATACACTCCAAATACCACTCAGTGCCACATAATTACACCCCACATTATTACACTGCCCTCAATGCAACATACACTCCAAATACCATTCAGTGCCACATAGTTACACGCCACATAATTATACAGCGCTCAATGCAACATACACTCCAAATACCACTCAGTGCCACATAATTACATGCCACATAATTACACTGCACTCATTGCAACATACACTCCAAATACCACTCAGTACCACATAATTACATGTCACATACATACACTCTACTGAATGCAACACACACTCCACACAATACCACTCAGTGCCACATAATTATATGCTACATAATTACACTGCACTCAATGCAACATACACTCCAAACAATACCACTCAGTGCCACATAATTACACAGCACCCAATTACGCTCTACTGAATACAACATACACTCCACACAATACCACTCAGTGCCACATAATTATATGCTACATAATTGCACTGCACTCAATGCAACATACACTCCAAACAATACCACTCAGTGCCACATATTAACACAGCACCCAATTACGCTCTACTGAATACAACATACACTCCACACAATACCACTCAGTGCCACGTAATTATATGCTACATAATTACACTGCGCTCAACGCAACATACACTCCAAATACCACTCTGTGCCACATAATTACACACCACATAATTACACTCTACTAAATGCAACACACGCTCCACACAGTAACACTCAGTGCCACATAATTACTCGCCACACAATTGCACTGCACTCAATGCAACATACACTGCAAATACCACTCAGTGCCACATAATTACATGCCACATAATTAAACTGCACTCAATGCAACATACATTCCAAATACCACTCAGTGCTACTTAATTACACGCCACATAATTACACTGCACTCAATGCAACATAAACTCCAAATACCACTAAGTGCCACATAATCACACACCACATAACTACACTGCACTCAATGCAACATACACTCCAAATACCACTCAGTGCCTTATAATTACACGCCACATAATTACACTGCACTCAATGCAACATACACTCCAAATACCACTCAGTACCACATAATTACACACCACATAATTATACTACTGAATGCAACACACACTCCACACAATACCACTCAGTGCCTTATAATTATATGCTACATAATTACACTGCACTCAATGCAACATACACTCCAAAGACCACTCAGTGCCACATAATTACACGCCACATAATTACTCTACTGAATGCAACACACACTCCACACAATACCGCTCTGCGCTACATAATTATATGCTGCATAATTACACTGCACTCAATGCAACATACACTCCAAACAATACCACACAGTGCCACATAATTACACGCCACACAATTACACTCTACTGAATACAACATACACTCCACACAATACCACTCAGTGCCACATAATTATATGCTACATAATTACACTGTGCTCAATGCACATACACTCCAAATACTACTCAGTGCCACATAATTACACGCCACATAATTACACTGCACTCAATGCAACATACACTCCAAATACCACTCAGTGCCACATAATGATATGCTACATAATCACACTGCACTCAATGCAACATACACTCCAAAGACCACTCAGTGCCACATAATTACACGCCACATAATTGCACAGCATCACTGAACGCCACAGCATCAATCTGTGCAACCATTCAACAACAACTGGCTCCAATATATTCTCTCAATGTTTCAAGCTTTATTACAAATGTCACAAAAAGATGTTAATGTTTTACTTCTGTGCTTGGATTTTTGTCACAATAAAATACAATTAACATAATCTTCACAAAAATTATTTACAAAAGTTTAAGCTATTGCCATTATAAATTACCATAACTTTTATTTAAGTATTAATTATTAAACAATTTAAAAGCCATTGTTATTTGTAATATCAATACATCTAAGTCACGTAAATACAACACATATTGCATTACAAATGCTACAGGTGTCACATTTGTGAAAGTTAAAAGTATTGGCATTGTAAATGGCAAAGCTATTAATTTCGCTATTTTCAAAACCAACACATAAATTAAAAAATTGTCATTTACAATACCAATAGCTCAAAGATTCCTAATGCGAGACCTATTGCATTGCAAGTGCTTGTTTACTCTGTGTTGTTAGCCAGGAGGCAAATTTGTATAAAGTGGACGGAATCTAGCCCGCCTACTTTTTCGGACTGGCAGTGATCACTTCTTGCAGTCTCTAAATTGGATTCAGCTAGACAAGGAAGTAGCAAAGGGAAGGCATTCTGGAATCTTTTGCAACTTAGAAGGGGCTCTTAGATGACAAGGAGAAATCATGTTTTATTTTTTGTTTGTTTTTCCCTTTCACCCATGATTATGCTGTTAATACTCTTCTGGCTAAGCCGTGTGAGGTCAGATATTATGGCCAACTACCGGCAAAAGTCAACTAGCCTTTGAGCTTGGTAGAAGAGGTATCTCAGTGGTTCCTTCATTTGATACCCAGGGTAGATCTGGTACTAGTAGGCGAGGCGAGGCGAGGCTCCGCTCCAACTGCCTACTCCCTCATTGCTGAGAGTGAGTACAGACGCCCAGGGTAGACATTAAAGTGAGATAGACGGTGAATGAGGAGAAAAAAAAAAGATATAGACGCTCATCACATTTTCACTTTCTGCTCTTGTACAATCATCAAACAGTTCAAGCTAGGTATCAAAAGTTATCTAAAATTCAACTTAGATCGCACTGAACAACTCAGAAGAACTGACTAACTGTTGGACTCAGAAGGACACACTCATAAGGGTGCTTTAGTCACGAAGGAAACCATCACTCAATGGTTTTCAGCTGCAATCCAGTTCTACCACTCAAAAGCTGGCAAACCCGTCACAGCAAAAACCAGGGCACTCTGAACTAGGGCAGTTTCCACCTCAACTACTTTGTTTGCGTAAGTGCCTCTGGAGACAATGTCATGCTGCGACCTGGAAGAGTGTGCATACATTCATGCAGCATTATTGCCTGGAATTGGCACAGCACAGTGATGCAGCAGTTTGACAGGTCTTACTACACCACTTATTTCAATAAGGGAAGCCTCTTTTGGTTCCATGTGTTTGCTTATGTATTTATGCAAATTTTAATGCGTGATATATAGCTGGGTTTGGTGGCCTAGTGGACTAATGTGTCCACTGTAGGGGCCTGTGTTTGACTTCGTGGTCACAGGTTCAAATACTGATGGATCTACTAAGCTTTTCACCCTTCTGAGATCGATAAAATGATTACCATTGAGTTGGGTAACAATAAACTTCTGTTAGTCAGTGCCAACATATCCTTCTGGGAGAACAGGCACTTTACAAATACACATGTTATGCTTATGTTATATATATGTACATTAATTTATTAAATTGCCTATGAATATGTAATGTATATATTTTCTACCCACCATTATTATTATTATTATTATTATTATTTATTTTTGTAAAGCGCGTAGTCACCCGGGGGTATCCCAGCGCTGGCAAGATCCTATCTCCTGAAATAGGAGGAACAGAAGAGAAAAAGGGAAAAAGAGAGAGGAGGGGAAGGGAGGGCAAAGAGGATCAATGTTAAGGAAGAAGTAGGATTCACTGGGGAAAAAGGTGAGTTTTAAGCCGTTTTCTGAAGCGGAGATATTGTGGTTCGAGTCGCAGGTCGCGGGGAAGCGAATTCCAGAGTCGAGCGGTATGGATTGAGAAACGTCTTCCTCCGGACCGGGCTTTCTTGAATCTGGGGATAGCGATGAAGTTTTCCATGTCCGATCGGAGGGATCTTGAGGGTTTGTAGGGTGTGATGAGTTTCCTAAGGACAGGAGGGCCTTGATTTTGTAGTAATTTGTGAGCTAGACACAGGGCCTTGAATTTGACCCGCTCCCTTATGGGAAGCCAGTGGAGGAGTTTGAGGGCCGGTTTGGCCGAAGCTCTGGCCGGGGTCTTTGTAAGAATCCGAGCCGCGGTGTTCTGGATTCTCTGGAGCTTGTTCAGCGTCGCTTCGGGGGCGCCCAGATAGATCACATTGCTGTAATCAAGCCTCGAAAGTACGAGGCCTTGAATTAACAGCTTTTGGGAGTTGGTGGGCAAGAGGGGCAGGACTTTCCTTAGCGATTTCATGAGCCCGAAACAAGTCCCGGCTACTTTCTTTGCCTGCACGGCAAACGTGAGGTCGGTGTCGAGCCACACTCCCAGACTTTTCACTTCTTCTTTTGGTTCGGGAGGAGGGCCCAGGCAGGCTGGCCGGCCAGATATTCGGGGGGAGTGTAAGTCCTTTCGAGCCGAAGAGCAAGACCTCCGTTTTCGAGCCATTTAATTTTAGGGCTGAAGTGTTCATCCAGCTTTGGACCTGCGCCAGGCAGTTATATAAGTCTGCCGGTTGTTGACTGGGGTGGGATAGTGATACAACTAATTGTGTGTCGTCAGCATAACTGACGACGCTCACTCCAAATGGGATGATGACCTCCTCCAATGTGGACATATAGATATTAAATAATGTGGGGCTCAGGGAGGAGCCCTGGGGCACGCCACATTGGAGGGGAACTTCGGAGGAGCGGGCGTTATTCTCCCAGATCTGGTAGGTCCGTTGATCCAGAAAAGATGAGAGCCAGGCTAGGGCCGAGCCGTCTATACCAGCTCCCTTGAGTCTTTTAATGAGGAGTTGGTGGTTGACCATCCGCTATTTGCGCTAATACTATAAGGTATACAAATACAGTAACTGCTTGAATTCTGAGTCAAGCATGTGCATCTATGAAAGATACAATTCTGGAGACGAATATACAGTATTGGCATCTTTCATAGATTCACATGCAATCCACCCTCCCCCCCTGAGAGGCTCCCCTTGTAGCTCGGGATTATTTTATTCCCACTTCTGCTTGAAAATCTGAGGGATCCAGCCTCTCTTGGGAGTGTTCTACAGGGTGCTATTGCCTGATTGGCTAAAGTTTGAAGGTTGATCCTTTTTTAAAGGGCATTGATAGGCTATTAAAGTGATTGTTAATTGCCATGATAGCTTATGAAAATGATACATACTGCTTTATTATGGTACTGATTTTCCGTCCGAGTCGTACACGGGTCCGGACGTCGAAGTACGATGCGAACAAGCGTGAAATCTCCGTCTGAATCGTTTCCGGGTCCGAACCGCTCCATACGACTCGGTCACATGCAAACCGTGGCATGCAATGGAGACATTTCACGACCGAGCTAGTACGATGCTCGATTCGGACAGCCGGATCGAGTTGGAGTGTCCAGCTCGCAATAGCTCCCAGAGCTGCACTTCGGGTGTCCTCGTCGGACCCCCCGTCACCCGCAGTCTTACGACTCAGACACAGGGGGAGACCCATGGATCTCCCCAACACAGGCATGTACGGTGCGGATGGCACCAACACATACCCACTGTAGGGGGCGCACTTGTCCGTGACGTACCCATTCAGTCAATGGGAGCCCATGTACAAGACGTACAACCGGCTCCCATTGACTTCTATGGGAGTCCGACCGAACCGAGTCCGACAGCATACGGCCGCCTCGTACTCGCTCGGTCATACTGCAGGAGTCCGGATCGGTCGGAAAACACCCCGGATTCGGCTCGGTCGGAGTGCTTTCCGACCCAGATCGGAATCGGACCCTTATTAAAAAAAAAATTGTTATTCGGGATAGAAAATACAGGTTTTTGCACCATCTAGTGGCATGGCCCCATTAGCTACATCAAAAAAGGATGTCAAGTCTGCATTTTACTAACTGACAGCAGAACAATCGCGGTTTTATGTAAGTAGCAGACACCGTGTATTAGGAAGCAATATTGCGAGAGTAGGTTTAGCACTATTCAAATGTTGATTGACTTGAGTACAGATTTTGACTGGACACCAGTTGTGTCCTTCCACTGAAAGAGTGCAGGTGTTACACTTTTTGCCTTGTGGCAAAGCTTATACTCAATATAGCAAGACTGAGTTGGTTATGGTGAGAAGCCAGTGATCAAGGCTATAGGCATGATTTGTTTATTATATGAAATGTTATGTCAAACGTGGTAGGCCTGACTAATTTATTGTGAAGAACATGTGTTAAAGCAAATACGTATTTAATGGCGGATTGTGTAAAAGTTGTAGATAGGTATTTTATTTCAGGGAATCTCGTAGATTACCATACGAGGTAAGGTATTTGGTGCTGGTTACCCACTATGACAAACCCTTAGGGTCGAGAGTTCACTTTGAGAATCCTTGTTATGTCATTCTAGATAGGATTGTATATTGTTTCTTCAACTAACTTTATACATATTTATTATTTAAGACCTTTATATCGATAGTTGTCTTCTGGGAAATCGTATGCAGAATATAGTAAGCCTGTGTTAGTTATAGTGATAAAGGCAATCATGAAGGGTTCATTAGAAAAAGGTTTGTCAGTGGCCATATGACTAAACATCTTATACTGAATGTTTACAGCAAACACCCTAGACTCAACGTATTTATTGCGAAAATCACATGTTAAAGCCAAGTGCCTTCAAGGGTGGATTGTTATTAAATGTATGTATTTATTACAGTGGAGTAGTGTGGCTCACTGGTTAGAGACAGCAGGCCTGAGAGCAGAAGTCAGCCCGGGACCAGGGTTCAATTCCCGACGCGGCAGGGTCATGGACCTTGGTCAGCGGACTTGATAATTCTCGCTTCGGTGCTTACTCTAATCAGGGGTTCCACTCGGCAACTCTGGGCATTAGCTTGCCTAATCTCCACAACTGCCCCACCAATTCCGGGGATGCCTGGCTCCACCTTGGGGACTCCCAGCAAGGGACCATCCCACAGGGAAAGCCAGGACGGGTTCCCCAGAGTTATACAGCGCCGGGACGCCCCGTTGCTGGGGCAGCTGTGCGCTTTACAAGTATACTACATTTACATTTACATTTGTATTAACTGTATTGTATTAAATGTACATAGACCGGTATTGCACTGCATGGATTCTCACAGACTATAGTAAGCAAGGATTTTGGTTGTTGATTTCCCTCTCTGGTGTTTCCTCCTCTGACAAACCCATTGGCTAGAAAAATTGCACTTTGACAACTATAATTTTATGTCTATTTATAATGTTATGACTGTGTGCCTGGCTGTTTTTTTATGACAAAGTTTGTGCAAAATTCATTTGGTCTGAGTCGATTATAGTACATGTCAATAAAAAGGCTATGGGCTATTGATTGGTTCTTTGTGAAAAATAAGTCAGATGCCTTTGGTCTATGTTTGCCATCAAAGGTTGCAGAAAGGTCTTGAGCTGAACAATGTATTATTAATTGCATTTATTACAACCAATAAGCCTTTAAAAATAGATTGGTATTACACTGTGTTGAAGAGAGCGGACTGGTATTTCGTTACATTGAATCCCACAGACTACTATTCTTTACAAAGTTTTTGGTGCTAGTTACTGTCTCTGAACAACGCTGGAGCTGAAGAACTGCAGTGTGATAATCCTTTTTGGACCTTTTCAGAGGGATTGTATATAGTTTTGGAAACTATGGGGCCCGATTCACAGAATGAACTTAAGACTCAATCCTAAACTAACTACTATTTTGGTATTCACAGAATGCACTTACTACTTTTGGCATTCACAGAATGAATTTACTACTTTTGGTATTCACAGAAGTTAGGATTTTGTCTCAAGTTTGTCTTAAGACAAACTTAAGACAGACTTAAGTTAGGATTTTGTCTTAAGTCTGTCTTAAGTTTGTCTTAAGACAGATTTAAGACACAATCCTAACTTCTGTGAATACCAAAAGTAGTAAGTTAATTCTGGGAATGCCAAAAGTAGTAAGTGCATTCTGTGAATACCAAAATAGTAGTAAGTTTAGGATTAAGTCTTAAGTTCATTCTGTGAATCGGGCCCTATAATTTTACATATGTATGTAATTTATATTATGACTGTGTGCCTGATGGTTGCTAGCTGGTGTCTACAGTTGGGTATGGTGACAAAGCCTTTCATAAAGGTCTGATTAGTTCACCACAAAACGTTATGTCAAATGTCTTCGGTCTGATCTGTTTATTATGCTAAGTTATTACAAAAGCAGTAGCAAAAATCATGTGTTAAAGCTAATGCACAAGGTGCATCCACAGCATTGTGGCGGCGGTGCTATGAGCACCGCCCGCCACAATGTTGTGGATGGGGGATGCCTCCACAACCGTGGCGGTGGCATCCTAATTGCCGGAGCAAGACCGCCGCACCACTGGCAGCCGGACCCAGCACCGCTGGGGTGGCGGGCGGACTAAAGTCCACCCGCCATCCTAATAGACCCCTATGTTTTCAAGAAATAGGGGTGCACCAGGTAATGAAGTCCACTAGCCAGCGAATAGTATCAAGAAAGTTCTTTATTTCAAATTCACAAATCAAATTGGAAATACGACAAGCTCAGCCAACGCGTTTCATTCCCTCACGGGGAACTTCATCAGGGCTTATATGACAGTTCCAAAAACTTTCAAAAGCTCAAATAGTCGATGCGGGGGTTCAGTTTCAGTATGTAGTGCTGGAACTCACCGGTTTACTTCCAGCCTACAAAAGCCTGTATTCAGATGGTGTGCAGTCATTATATCAAACTTTTTTTATCGACTTACTTTATTATCGAGTTGCAGATATCGAATGGACAGAATATCGACTGTCAGAATATCGACTGTCAGGTAAGTAATATCGAATTCCTCAATATCGAAGTTAGTAATATCGAACTAAGTAATATCGTTTGCAATAATATAGATGTTAATAATATCAAAATTTATAGTAATGTTATGTATTTTAGTATGTGTTTTATATGTATGTATTTAACATTTCTTGTTATATTATGGATTAAATGTTTAGAAGTTATAAAAAAAAATGTAAGGTAATTTTACATTTTAGTTTTGTAGCGGGTTGCGGTTTATAGGGGAATAGGGTGGGAAGTAATTTAATTATAGTAAATTAAATAATATTTTCTTGTAAATTATTTATTATTTTAAATTAATTTTTGTGTTTTTGTCCCATAGTGGGTTGTGGGTTTATAGGGAAATAGGGTAAAAAGTAATATAATTTTAATTAATTAATTAATTAATTAAATAATATTTTAGTATTTAATAATGTGTATTGTTAATTGTGTTCATTAATTCATTATTAATTCATTATAAATGTATTAATAATAATTAAAAATAATTGGTAAGTGTGTTAATTATGTTTAAAAAGTTATTGATACTTATTAATTGGGTATTAATTATTAATAATTAAATTGTTAATATGTTAATGGAGTTTTTTTAGGAGTTTGTTGAGAGTTGAAAGGGGAATAGGGTGGGAAGTAATATCATTTTAATTGATTAATTAATAGTTTTGTGTTTAATAATGTATATTGTTATTTTTGTTAATTACTTATTTGATAATTAAATGTCATTTTTACCCTCCCGCTATCCAACACTTTCCCTACTGTTGCACTCACTGGAGTGTGAATATTAATTTTTACCCACCCGCTATCCAACACTTTCCCTACTGTTCCACTCGCTGGTGTGGGAATAGTAATTTTTAACCACCCGCTATCCAACACTTTCCCTAGTGTTGCACTCGCTGGAGTGGGAATAGTAATTTTTTCCCACCCGCTATCCAACACTTTCCCTACTGTTGCACTCGGTGGAGTGGGAATAGTAATTTTTACCCACCCGCTATCCAACATTTTCCCTACTGTTGCACTCACTGGAGTGGGAATAGTAATTTTTATATACCCGCTATCCAACACTTTCCCTACTGTTCCACTCGCTGGAGTGGGAATAGTAATTTTTACCCACCCGCTATCCAACACTTTCCCTACTGTTGCACTCACTGGAGTGGGAAAAGTAATTTTTATATACCCGCTATCCAACATTTTCCCTAAAGTTGCACTCGCTGGAGTGGGAATCGTAATTTTATGCTCTACGCTATGCAACGTTTTCAGTATTGTTATATTTAATCTAGTGTTAAATAATATTTTTTATAGTATTCATTTTAATGTTTTAACTTATTATGTATAACTTATTTTTAAATTTATATTATAGGTTTATTTATATATATATGTATGTAATTATATTTAAAGTTATGTTTTTAACATTTCATAATTAAAAATGTTAATTATTTTTTGATATTATTAAGGTAATATATATAAAAAAATTAAACTGTATGTTTAAATTTGTTTTACATTTCATTTATGATTTTTTTTAAGGTAATTCATTTTAAGTATATTTTTCGTAATTATCTTTATTATTTAATTAATTTTATATTACTTTTAAGACATTTAAAAAATTCCTTCGTTTTGCAAACAATGGGGTCTATTAGGATGGCGGTCTGAAAACATCCCTGACTGCCATGGTAGCGGGAAAAGACCGCCCGCAAGGACCGCGGCATAACCGCCAGTCCAATTAGGATGCTCTGCAGTCAAAATCAGACCGTGGCGGTCAGATTCTGGCAATTAACATAGCGGCAGTCGCTGCTGCCAGCAGCACCGCCGTGTTGTTAAAAGGAGCATGTCCAGCATATTCCTGCACTACGTGACAGGCACTACAGAGTGCCTGCCACCTGGTACAGAGACATGTAGGTACCTCCCGAGTGCACCCACACACCCCCCAACACATTGGGGGCCCGCAATGGGCCCCCGGGAGACATTCTCCATATGCCTTTCCATGAAGGTTCCACCACTGCGGAAAGGCTGGCTACCACCGGCATCATAATCGTGCCGGCGGTTTTGGCCCTGATCTGCCACAATTGCAGCGGTCTAGCTCCGCCTCGGTCATGACCGCGATGCTAATCGGACCGGCGGTTTTCCGTGTGTCAATCGCGGGCGGATGGCCGCCGCCGGTCCGCCATCCTAATAGACCCCTATATTTTTAACATAGATATTTTGGATTCGATATTTTTACACTTACCTGTTTGTAGATAGGAAGTCGATATTCTGATCCTCGATATGTTTACCTCGATATTTTGGTAGGTCGATATGTTCACATCGATATTTTGTCAGTGATCCTATTCAGACACCTTATATGTCAACCATGACAATGATCAAGAGTTCAAGTGGTCAGTATAAAAGTTCTAGTCCAGTGTATTGCGCTGGGACAATCCGGAGTGTTTTCAGGTATAATAAAGCCTGCATGAGGAGACCGTAATACATGTTCGTCCGGTCTGCACTCCGTAAATACGGAGCGCAATACACTGGACTAGAACTTTTATACTGACCACTTGAACTCTTGATCATTGTCACTGTTCACATATAAAGTGTCTGAATGCAGGCTTTTCTAGTCTGAAAGTATACCGGTGAGTTCCAGCACTACACACTGAAACTGAACCTCAGCATCGACTATTTGAGCTTTGAACGCTTTTTGAACTGTCATATAAGCCCTGATGAAGTTACCCGTGAGGGAATTAAACAGGTTGGCTGAGCTTTTCGTATTTCTGATTTGATTTTTGAATTTGAAATAAAGAACTTTCTTGATACTACTCGCTGGTTACTGGACTTCATTACCAGGCACACCCCCATTTCGTTGAAAACAACTTTGGATCTGGAGCACAGAGGCGTCACCCAACGGCTGGCACTGGGGTTTATTGTGCAGGAACATTACATACAGGAACTAGCATGAGGTGCAGAATCAGGGGTCCGCCGTTGTTATTCTTGACATTTAAAATGATACACTATGTTCAACACTTACAAGACAGCCAACTGCTGCAACTTTTAGTTTTATTTATATGGGAAGCATCCATTACCCCGCATGTATTACTCCGCATGCTATTACCCCGCATTTTTTACACCGCAAAATGTTTTACAACGCAGGGCATTACACCACAAACTATTACAACGCATTTCCCAAAGTAACGCCCCCCTGGAGTTAGAATAGTAAATTGCGTTGTAATGGGGAATTCATTGTAATGGATTGCATTGTAAAGCCCTGCGTTGTAAAAGATGTTGCGGGGTAATGGCACGTGGAGTAAAAGTGCGCGGGGTAAAGTATCCTATTCTATTTATATATTGCAAGCATAGGCCTCCAAGATTCAGTGGTGGCATGTTTTATTTTTTCAACTTGTATTCTTTTCATTTATTTTCCACGTGCAGTTTGTATGTCTGCTTCATAGAAGATGGATAGTTGGGTGAATGTTAGAGTGAGTGAGTGAAAGAATGTGTGAGTTCATGGAGTGTGATTTTTTGTGTGGCAAAACTTTTAGTTATAAGCCTGACATATTTGCATTGCCAATGCTTATTATCATTTTATTACATTTTCCTCCAGGAGCTCTCGGTCCTAAAAGGTGCTAGGCCCGAGACAAACGGCTCCAGCTGTTCTCCCCCTGTGGCAGCCATGACTTCTTCATTCAGTCCCCCTGCCATGCACTCCTCTCCCCTGCTTCATTCTTCTCGTATGAGGGCGGTCTGGGCCCAGAGCCTGGGAATGCCCCAGGTCCCCGCATGGCTCCACTGACCTTCACTGTCCCTCACACCAGAGCCTTTCATCACAGACTCCACCTGTGAAGGCTTCTCTCTACCTCACACTGACACCGGGGGCAGCGTGCCAGGGCCAGGCTGCGGCCAATGCCAGCCTTACAGACCTGTCAAACTGAGTGAAAAGGTCAGGCAGGTGCCAGGGCTCCCACTGCATGGGATGGGTGGCAGCATATCAGCATGAATACAGAGGAGCAGGGCGCTTGAAGGCAGTATGGTGCCCGCGGCCAGATAGTGGTGTAGTTAATTTGCACGCCTATGGAACACAATATACGCCATTAGTATGGTATCATAGCTGTCTGTAGTAGTCTAGGGTATGACTTGACAAATGTTTCTATCGGAACCGGAGTCAGTGAAGGTTTAGTGCATTTGAGCAGGCAGTAGCATTAATGTGCCCGTTACACTGAGTTGTGGGCACACATTTACTGCATGTTTGTGTGTGTGCTTGTCTGGTACAAACAGCGGCACAGGTCAACTTTTGCCCGAAAAAACTTTTTGATTTACAAGCCCCATGCGCCACTTTTGCGTCACTTTTAACATGGGGAAAGTGAGGCAAAAGTGGCGCAAGAGGCTTGCAAATAAGCCCTCAAATGTTCACTCGATCAGTACGCCAAAGAGATCCCTTTGGCCTCGAGCGCCATCCCATCTTAATTTATGCCAAATGGGGCATAAGGTCCTCGAACATTACAAACACTCATAGGTTTTCATGCAGCGCCAGATGAACTAAAGTATCATGAACTTGGAATAGCACATGCTATACCAGGTTTGACTGCAGCGAAATTGCACATTATACGCAGCTTGCCCTTGTGCAGTTGTCCTTGCTATGAAATTTGTACTGAAGTGTTCACCTCCAGCATAGATCCCACACAAGGCACCACTGGATTTACTGATTTTTTTAATCCAAGTTCTCAGTCTACTCATCTTTTAAAGATTCATCGTTTTGCTCTTTAAAAATCCCACAGAGCTCATGCAGGCTACGGAATTTCTACCAGCATCTCAGTGAGGTGGCACTACACACAACTCAGTCACTGCCTGCAAGCACCGCTGGGTGACTCAGTAGTCACCCCACTGAGCTCCTCGGGAGCCTCACCTACACCTCACTGAGCTCCTGGAGAACTTTTTTAGGTTTCGACCTGGCGAAGGCACGCAGTGCCCCGCTCAGGGCGAAATCTTTTGAGTTACAGTATGGATATTCGGACAGCCTCTGTTTCCCATTGGCTAGCTCCATAAATGGACGCTAGCCATTGGCAAACAGAGGCGTCCGTCATCCCGCGAGGCGACTCGTGGGCGTTCCTGGGATGTTTTTCTCATCCTGCCCCTTCCAACAACGTCATGCGGCTGTGGGCGTGTGTTTTTTTTTTTTTTGGCCGCCTTTCATTTTGTCATTTGCCCCGACCTCTGGTGAGTGCTTGCTGCTGTCCTGCCTTCCTCCGTGTCCCCCCTCCCGCCGTCCCCCCTCCCGCTCTCTGTGTGTCCGTCCCCCCCTCCCGCTCTCCGTGTGCCCGTCCCCCCTCCCGCTCTCCGTGTGCCCGTCTGGATTTCAGAGCAGCGTGCTGCCCAGCTTAAAGCACTTCAACGCTTCACTGGAGAATAGCCACGCTTGATTGATGGTGTGCGTAGCGCATTTATGCCAGCATATGCTTCAGAGCGTGGCACTATCATACGATTGAAATGTAACAGCTACAGAATTTGGTAAATTAATACAGTCGTTTTTTGCTGCACCATAACTATTACATGTTATGCACATCTTAATCTCGACACTCCAGCCCACATTCAAAAATACAATACTCGGGAAACAAGAAGGTAGACCCCCCTCTTTCATGTTTTCGCATATCACCCCAATAAGTCTATGTATGCCGACATTTCAGAGCGTGAAATTCGGGGATTTCGAAAAAATAATTAGAGGAATGCATTTTTCCCCGGGGCTTCCACTGAAGCTGAGACAATTTCAGGCAGGAGATGTCTAAAATCAAAACATTTTTAGCTTTAAAAAATTTGGAGTCTCTCGCCAGAATTAATGCTCCGATTCTTTGTTGAAAATGAATTTTGGAGCTTTCGTCAGACGTCTTATAAAAAGCAGTGGATGGCCATACAAACATGTTAACCGGATTTCACTATACTCTCTTAATGTTATGTTTATTGCCCGATAGTTAGGCGCTTTGGTGCAGTTGCATCAGTAGTGACTAGAGGTCACACACCAGCACAAGAGAAGTGTGCGAGGCAGCAGTACAACGCTCTGCGAATATATGTCCCGATCGCAGCAGTAACACCGGACACTGCTTCTAGAGGTCCCTTTTACCCAACGTTGGCTTTGAGTGTACAAGTCTGCTACACAACAAGCTGCTCCTGGAGGTCCCGTCACCAGCGCTATGCACAGGACTGCAACACCACACGCTTCTCCTAGAGGTCCCCTCGCCGGCTCCAGCGCTGTGTATTATTTATTTATCCAATTTTATATAGCGCGGACTTTACCCATGTCAGAGCGCTTTACAATAAAGCCAAGTATGTTACTAGAGGAGATTTACAAAGTTACAGGATACAAACAGAATAGTTGAAGAAATGACATAAAATAAGAGGTGGCACTCACAACTGAAACACCACACACTGCTCATAGAGGCCCCCTTCACGGGCTCCAGCGCTGTGTACAAGAATTAAACTCCACACGCTGCTCCTATAGGCCTCCTTCACGGGCTCCAGCGCTATGTACAAGACTGCAACACTACACACTGCTCCTAGAGGTCCCCATAACTGGCTTCAGCGCTGTGCACAAGAATGAAACACCACACGCTGCTCCTAGAGGTCCCCATAACTGGCTTCAGCGCTATGTACAGGACATCAATACCACATGCTGCTCCTAGAACCCCCATAACTGGCTTCAGCGCTATGTACAAGAATGAAACACCACACGCTGCTCCTAAAGTTCCCCATAACTGGCTTCAGTGCTATGTACAAGACTGCAACACCACACACTGCCCCTAGAGGTCCCCATAACTGGCTTCTGCACTATGTACAAGAATGAAACACCACACGCTGCTCCCAGAGGACCCTCCCCGGCGCTATATACAAGACTGCAACACCACACGCTGCCCCAAGAGGTCCCCATAACTGGCTTCAGCGCTATATACAAGACTGCAAAACCACATGCTGCTCCTAGAGGCCCCATAACTGGCTTCGGCGCTGTGTACAAGACTGCTACACACATGCTGCTCCTAGAGGTCCCGTCACCAGCGCTATGTACAAGACTGCAACAACACGCACTGCTCCTAGGTCACCTCACCAGCTTCAGCGCTATATACAAGACTGCAACACCACACACTGCTCCTAAAGGTCCCCTTCCTGGCTCCAGCGCTATATACAAGACTGCAACACCACTTGCTGCTCCCAGAGGTCCCCATAACTGGCTTCAGAGCTATTTACAAGAATGAAACACCACACACTGCTACTAGAGGCCTCCTTCACTGGCTGCAGCACTATGTACAAGAATGAAACACCACACGCTGCTCCTAGAGGTCCCCATAACTGGCTTCAGGGCTATGTGCAAGAATGAAACACCACACGCTGCGCCTAGAGGTCCCCTCACCTGCTTCAGCGCTGTGTACAAGAATGAAACACCACACGCTGCTCCTAGAGGTCCCCATAACTGGCTTCAGCGCTATGTACAGGACGGCAACACCACACGCTGCTCCTAGAGGACCCCATAACTGGCTTCAGCGCTATGTACAAGAATTAAACCCCACACGCTGCTCCTAGAGGTCCCCATAACTGGCTTCAGCGCTGTGTACAAGAATGAAACACCACACGCTGCCCCTAGAGGTCCCCAAGACCGGCTTCAGTGCTATGTACATGAATGAAACACCACACGCTGCTCCTAGAGGTCCCCTCCCCGGCTCCAGTGCTACATACAAGACTGCAACACCATACGCTGCTCCTCGAGGCCCCCTTCACCGGCTCCAGCGCTATGTACAAGAATGAAACACCACACGCTGCCCCTAGAGGTCCCCATAACTGGCTTCAGCGCTATGTACAAGAATGAAACACCACACGCTGCCCCTAGAGGTCCCCAAGACCGGCTTCAGTGCTGTGCACAAGACTGCTACACCAGACGCTGTTCCTAGAGGTCCCGTCACCAGCGCTATGTACAAGACTCCAGCGCTATGTACAAGCTTGAAACACCACACGCTGCTCCTAGAGACCCCCATAACTGGCTTTGGCGCTGTGCACAAGACTGCAACACCACATGCTGCTCCTAGAGGTCCCCATAACTGGCTTCAGAGCTATGTACAAGACGACAACACCACACGCTGCTCCTAGAGGTCCCCATAACTGACTAAAGCGCTATGTACAAGAATGAAACACCACACACTGCTCCTAGAGGCCCGCTTCACCGGTTCCAGCGCTATGCACAAAACTGCTACACCACACGCTGCTCCTAGCTAGAGGTCCCCTCACCGGCTTCAGCACTGCTTACAAGAATGAAACACCACACGCTGCTCCCAGAGGTCCTCATAACTGGCTTCAGTGCTATGTACAAGACTGTGCTAGAGTGCAGAGTGCATAGGGAGTGCAGAGTGCATAAGGAGTGCAGAGTGCATAGGGAGTGCAGAGTGCATAGGGAGTGCAGAGTGAATAGGGAGTGCAGAGTGCAGAGTGCATAGGGAGTGCAGAGTGCATAGGGAGTGCAGAGTGCATAGGGAGTGCAGAGTGCATAGGGAGTGCAGAGTGCATAGGGAGTGCAGAGTGCAGAGTGCATAGGGAGTGCAGAGTGCATAGGGAGTGCAGAGTGCATAGGGAGTGCAGGGTGCATAGGGAGTGCAGAGTGCATAGGGAGTGCAGAGTGCAGAGTGCATAGGGAGTGCAGAGTGCATAGGGAGTGCAGAGTGCATAGGGAGTGCAGAGTGCAGAGTGCATAGGGAGTGCAGAGTGCATAGGGAGTGCAGAGTGCATAGGGAGTGCAGAGTGCATAGGGAGTGCATAGGGAGTGCAGAGTGCAGAGTGCATAGGGAGTGCAGAGTGCATAGGGAGTGCAGAGTGCAGAGTGCATAGGGAGTTCAGAGTGCATAGGGAGTTCAGAGTGCAGAGTGCATAGGGAGTTGAGTGCAGAGTGCATAGGGAGTTCAGAGTGCATAGGGAGTTCAGAGTGCATAGGGAGTGCAGAGTGCATAGGGAGTGCAGAGTGCATAGGGAGTGCAGAGTGCAGGGTGCATAGGGAGTGCAGAGTGCATAGGGAGTGCAGAGTGCATAGGGAGTGCAGAGTGCATAGGGAGTGCAGAGTGCATAGGGAGTGCAGAGTGCATAGGGAGTGCAGAGTGCATAGGGAGTGCAGAGTGCAGAGTGCATAGGGAGTGCAGAGTGCATCGGGAGTGCAGAGTGCATAGGGAGTGCAGGGTGCATAGGGAGTGCAGAGTGCATAGGGAGTGCAGAGTGCAGAGTGCATAGGGAATGCAGAGTGCATAGGGAGTGCTGAGTGCAGAGTGAGTAGGGAGTGCTAGGGAGTGCTAGAGTACAGAGTGCATAGGGAGTGCAGAGTGCATAGGGAGTGCAGAGTGCATAGGGAGTGCAGAGTGCATAGGGAGTGCAGAGTGCATAGGGAGTGCATAGGGAGTGCATAAGGAGTGCAGAGTGCATAGGGAGTGCAGAGTGCAGAGTGCATAGGGAGTGCAGAGTGCATAGGGAGTGCAGAGTGAGTAGGGAGTGCTAGGGAGTGCAGAGTGAGTAGGGAGTGCTAGGGAGTGCTAGAGAGTGCAGAGTGAGTAGGGAGTTCTAGGGAGTGCTAGAGAGTGCAGAGTGAGTAGGGAGTGCTAGAGAGTGCAGAGTGACTGCAGAGATTAAGCTAATGGCAATGTAAATGACAATGCCATTTATTTATCTGTTTTCAAAACCAACACATAAATACAAATTTTGTCATTTACAATGCCAATAACTCTAACTTTTCCAAAGGCGAAACCATTGCATTGTAAATGCTTGTTGTTATTAAGTGCAGTGGATTTCTCACTGAGGTTCCTGCAGGGACCGACCCACTGAGCTCATTTGTGTATTTAATGGAGTTCCGCCTCGCTCTGGGTATCAAGGGGAGTTCCGCCTCGCTCTGGGTATCCAATGGACGCCCATTTTCCCCAGGGTATCCAATGGATGTCCATTGTCCTCAGATTATCCAATGGAGTTCCGGCGGTACCACAGAGATCACTCCCCCCACATACAGGGCCTTATTTTCAAGATTTTCCCATAGGGCAGCGCCGCAGGCCTTCCTGCAGCGCTGCCCTGCGGCAAAAGAAAAGGGCTGGATTGCACCGTATCCATCCTGTCCTTTCTCCCTGCACTGACGCATAATAGGCTGCCATGTGTCAACGCAGGCATCCTTGCGCCGTGGTGCAAGGGTGCCTGCGTTGCAGGGATGATTGTTTTTGTACAGGAACGGACACCTTCCTGCACAAAAACAATCATAAGAGGCTTTTCCCCTTTCTATGTGTGCTTTCTGCAGCACACATCGAAAGAGAAAAAAGAAGGAGAAATAAATGAAATCCTCCTTGTTGTGCCTCCATGAAGTTTTTGGTGCTGCCTCAGAGTTACGATTCCTCGTAAATCTGGGGCAGTGTCAAAAAGCCAGGGGTGTTGCTGGGAACGCCCCCAGCAACACCTGTTGCACACCTTTTTAACACAGAAAACAGCATGAAATGGAACAATTTTTACGAGGCCGCATTAAGTCATGCAAAGTGGATTAGAACTGCCTTGTAAATATGGAGCAGACCCCTGCGCCACCGGAGTATCGCAAAAAGTGATGCTCCGGTGGCGCAGCCTCATTGTAAATGAGACCCACAGAGTAAATCCATATCTATATCCTCCTGTATTCTCCGTCCTGCGTTTCTCATCTCCTGTCTCATCGTGTCTTTCTTTCTCTTTCCTCCGCTTTTATTCTTTTCCCCTTTAACTTAATTTTACTCTTCTTCTGTCTATTGTAGTCTATTGTTTTGGTTTTGTTTTCTTTTGATTCCTGACTGCTTTTCTTTTTTCCACACTCTTACTCCCTGTTTCTATTTTTCAACCACATATTTATCTCCCTTTTAATGCTATCAACCTTCCTGTTCCTCAGATCTCAGATTTATTCTCCATTCTCTTACGTTTTCCAAACTTTCTTTCCCTCTTTCTCTTACTCTTTATCTTTTTATCTCTCTCTCGCTCTCTGTCTCTCTCTCTCTCTCTCCCCTTCCCTGCCGAGGGCCCTCCTCTCTTCGATCATTAGAAATGCTTTCTAATTTGGGAACCCTGATTAGACTCCCTGGTCACTTTGACATCCGAGCCAAGCTGTTAAGCCAATCAAATTATTGTATTTCGATTCAAAATTAGAACTTCCATTCACAGTAGGGAATGGGTGTTGTTAGAATTGGGGGTCTCTAGTTGGCACAGGTAGGTACTTGTGGCAAATAGGGACCCTCTCCTCTAGTCAGGGTAAGGGGTACACTCCCAAAATAACCCCTGCTCACCCCCTTGGTAGCTTGGCACGAGCAGTAAGGCTTATCTCAGAGGCAGTGTGTAAAGCATTTGTGGACACATACAGTAATCAAGTGACAACACTACAAATGGACACCACACTGGTGGTATATCAAAAATAGTTAGCTTTTATATAAAGACTTAGCACAAGACCAAATAACGACAAAAATAATCCACAATACTATCAGCAATAAAGAGTTCTTGTTAAAATGCTTAGTTTTAGTGTTCTGTGCGATTCGTACCCTTTGTCCGGCTCTCACGGTGATGAAAAGAACACAAAGAGTCTAACAAGCGCAGCGGACGCTTCGGTCCGATACGTTCAGAATGTTGTGCGAGTCGTACACAGTACCTTTTCGTGATGCGTCCGCCACGGGCGATGTAAAAAGAAAGCGTTGCACGGTGCGTTGTCCTCCAGTCACGGTGTGAGCTCCAGCTCGTTGATATCGTCTGTACGGGTTGTTGAGCCCAGAGCTGCGATGATTGAGGCGGACGGTGCTTGGTGCGGGGGCGTTCAGCTTACTTTGCGGCGTATGAGCCGTACTGCGGGATCTGCGATGTACAGTCTTTGAACGCGGTGCGAGGCGGCAGTGCGACGGGAACGTGCGAAGCGTACCCAACTCAAGGTGCGATCGTAGACTTGAACTCAGCGGCAGTCTACCCGTCATTCCGACCAGTGCGGCTCGATGAAGTGAAGCGATGTACGTCGTGTTGTCCTCCTGTCACTGTGCGAGCTACGGCTCGTTGACGTCATTGGTATGAGTCGTTGGGCGCAGAGCCGCGTTGATTGAGGTGGATGGACTTGGTACGGTGCTTTACAGGACACGAGTTGATCGTACGAAGCGTACACAGCTCCCTGCCTCGGCAGCCACGGAAAACAGCGTTTCCAGCAGCTCTCCTCAAGGCGGGTAAATTCCACTGGTCCTGGGACTTCGTTCAGGGGCAAGCTCTCTTACAAGCCCTTGGAGATCTTGGCATAAGTGAAAATAAAGTCTTTAAGTCTTTCTCCTCTCCTTCAGCAGCAAGGCAACCACTGCAGGCCAATCCCCCAGGTCAGGGACAGTATTCCTCCTTCAGCTTTCCCAGTTCCTTCTCTTCAGGCAGAGGTTTCTTCTTGTAACTTCAGAGGTTTCTGAAGTATCTTTGTCTGATCTGGATCTGATTTCTTGGGAGCAGAGTCCCAATACTTATACCCCTAAATCCTTTGTTCCTCTGGGGCTGAGGGGCCCTTGCCCAGCCTAAACCAGTTCTGGAGCACTCTGTGGGCATGACTCTGACTTTCTATTCAGGGAGCAGGCTAGAGACATCAGACACTCCACAGGAGGTGGAGCCAGCATTGTGGTGGAAAGGCACAGTCCTATTCAGAGCCCAGGTGCACTCCTCCCACCCATCTGGATGTAAATCTCTCTATTCACCACCGGGCTACCTAGCCCTGCCCTTTGGAATTCCCCAGCCCTGTCACTCACAGAAACCAGACAGCAGATACACATCCTAGCAGAGGCGGGCTTGAAAGGTTAGGCAAGCAAATACCTACTTTCTAAAAGTGGTGTTTGCAAACACAGAATATTAAAATAAACTTTACTAAACGATGTATTTTATTATTCTGAGTTCAGGCATACTAAACTCGAATTTCTACCATGTTCTCTGAGTCTGTTATAGTTATAGAATGTAATCATTCTAACAGCCAATTCTGGCCTATGGAGAACAGGTAGCCTTGCAATAGTGAAAAACGAAAATCGCTGTAATTCACTATTAGGACATGCCACACACATCAGGGCTTATCCTACCTTAAACTTACAATGCACCCTGCCCTTGGGCCTACCATAGGGGTAACTAACATGAAGGTAAGGGAAGGTGTAGGGACTGGCAAGTGGGTGCACTTGCACAGTCAGCATGACAGTACCAGACTGCATGCAGGCTCTGCAATTGCAGACCTTAGACACATTTTACAAGGCTGCTTATGTGGGTGGCACAACCAGTGCTGCAAGCCCACTTTCAGCATTTGGATTACATACCCTGGGCACACTCAGTGCACTGTACTAGGATCTGACAAGTAAACCAAACAACCAATCAGGGAACCACTAATCAATACATCAATTTACAGTAGGGAGCACTTGCACTGTGGCACTGGACAGCAGTGGCACAGTGCCCAAAGCACCTAACACCAGCAAAAACACATGAGGCAACAGAAAAAATGGAAGGGAGACCCACGCCAATGGTGCCAGGTCTACCAGGTGTATAATCCCATCCCCTTATGAAACTTGTTTATAGACTTTAGAGGGGCTGGCCCCCAACAGAACTAAGTAGTGATGCTGGAACAATTTTCAGAGGGGGGGTACTGCCGTCACTGTTGCTCCTCCCACTCTTCCATTGCCCCACATGCCAATGGTCTTCCTTTTATGGGGGAGGGGAGGCGAACCAGGCAGCAAATTCCTGCCAGCCTCTCCACCTTAAAAAAAGCATAATCACACATGCACGCACCTACAAAATTACATGGCAGCAGTGGTCACGTCCGTGCACATTTAAAAAAATGAAAATGTGGCCATGCTGCACAGTATCTTGCGAATGCTGTCCAGCAAGACCATTGCAAAGCTGGAGAAACCTATTGGCTTTGCCAGTGTTTGTGTGTATATTTTTGTGCATACTCAGAGCCAAACGCACAACAACAAAAAAACATTATCGCTGATAGGAGACAACTCTAGTTTTCTTCCCAGATGGAGTAGGAATGTTTTGGTGACCGAAAATGTAATTCTGTTGAGGTAATTTATAGCTGGTTTATATCTTCTCTAGTCCCAGCCGTTCATTCCCACTGAGTCAGAAATATTGATCATGGGTACCAAGATTGACAGATAAGATACCAAACTATAGCCTAATTCTGTAGACCCTCAGCAGATCCAACACTTATATTCAGGAATCTTGGGGGCATATTAGCAAGAACAGCGTTAAAATTATCGCCGTTTTAGCGGCAGGAAACTGCAGCTAAAACGGCGATAAACGGCGATAATTGGCGCACATCTAACCTGGGCTTCTATTGGAATTCTATAACGCATATTAGCAAGCCCATTATCGCCGTTTTAGCAGCAGTTTCCTGACGCTAAAACGGCGATAATTTTAACGAGGTTCTTGCAAATATGCCCCTTCGTTTCTGGCTGGACTGTGAATCCTATCTTGCCCATCAAATTTCTCTTTTCATGAAATCTTGCGTGCGCCATCCTTGAGTTTTGCAGCATGTTTATCTTTTTTTTACCCTTCACTCAGTATATAGTAGTGCCCAATGCATGTATCCCTTCCTACTTTGATTTCTGTAATGCAACTTATTCTGGTCGGCATACGAAAGAAGTTGTGAGCCTTCAAAAGCTACAGAATTCTGCAGACAGAACAATTTTAAATCTCATAAACTATGAGGGAGTGTCTGACAATATCCGGCAGTTGCACTAGCATCCTGTAGAAAAATATACTTTTCAAAACAGCTTGCAAAGAGCATACGATCTTTAATGGTTCTGGTCCTGAATTTCCAATGCAAAAGAATAAGATGTATATGCTGAGTTGCCTTTTTCTGGTCCCAAAACCATCTTCTCTTTCCCTAACTTCAAATAGGAGAGATAAAGGCGGCAGCTTAGCTTTTCAAGCCAGGGCCTGGAGAAAAATCCCATTTTCATGCATTCTGAGAACAGGCTGTTACGGTTCAGAAAAACATTTAAACTGGTTATTTAACTGGTAATTTAGTTTTAATGCTGTAATTTCAGGCTGTTTCTCTAACTATAGGACGAAGAGATTCTCTCAGATTGTATGTGTGCTTTAAAAACACTTATAAATAAACATAGAAATAAACGCAAAATGGGAACTCCCATTTATAATGATACTTCCTTATTTTAAACTCAGAGATAAGTTCTCCCATTTCCCTTCTCCCTATGCAGGATATTCTCTGATAGGTCTTGATAAATCCATACTTCATTTCTTTGGTAGCACAGAGAAGCCTGAGTTCTTGACTCCTGCCCAGCCTTCTCCTTCAGATGAAATGAAGACATTTTGACCAGAATGCCCCATAGCAGAGCTCCCCATGTCACATTTGCTTCTCCACTCAGAGCGCCTTTCTAATACCGCCACTGAAGTAAATCTTTTCTTTAAAGGTTTCTCTGCAGAAACATGCACCAAACCAATTATGTCTCCTTGTTGTGCCTTTTGTTTTACTTCTAAGTCTGATTTTACACTTAAAAATACCTATCTTCCAGGTCCTCTCGCATCTGAGGCATTGTTATGCTTGCTTTAACCTTTGTCACCATCAGATTTGGTATTCCCTCTTTAATTTGTATTAACTAGTCTAGTGCTGAACTTCAGTTTGTATTTATTTCAGAGATTATCTTATCTCCACTTCTAGGCTCTTGAATTGCTGGGCAAAGGTCTTTCGCCAATTATTTTGTAACTTCTGGAAGTAAACTGTCAGATCTGTCTCTAACCACTTTATTTATTGAAGTGTTTCAGTGGAAAGCAGCAGAAAAGCCACAAGAAGTCTATACACAGTCACATGAATAAATACAAATAGTGATATGAAGGACAACCAGAGGTGACACTCAATGTGCTTGAGTACTGTGGAAGTATATTTTTGTACACACCCCTTCACAAAACCTCAGTTATCATGTGTATTAAGGAGAGTCAGTATTCTAGGCCGTGGTATACGAAACCACCGTATATATATCACAGTGCCTGAATCCTGACGGACGCCCTCTCCAGCACTGCTTTGAAGTGCCAAACATTGCCCCCAATCTGGGTAGCCAGAGCACCAGCACCACACACCACTATCAAGCAGTGGCGTAACGAAACTTGAGAGGGCCCCCTTGCAAGCACATGGAGGGGCCCCCCTCCAGCGTCACCAGCATTATTTTCAAAATGATCACTATAAACACACGCTCTACCAACAGTGTCAAAGAGAGTAGTTTGCTACCTGTCAACTAGAAAGCACTTGGAGGCTTGCCAGGGGTATGATGTGCTTTATAAATGTAACTGCAATGCAATACAACTGACTACAGTAGTAGAATGTAGTGATATGTGCTCATGTTTGTTCCTGTCACTGTGTATGAAAACATACTTGTTGTCCTGATGAAGGTCAGGTAGACTTGTGCCACTTGTCGAAATGTTGAAATGTCAACATGAGAAATTGACCATGATGAAAAACTGTGGAAACAGGATTGTGTGGTGGAAATGGTCTGTCACAAATTCATTGATGCGTTTGTTCGTCACACAATTGTGTTTAAGTATTGCGCCCAGAGATGTAATAAGAGATTAGTCTTTTATATGTGTATATTGCATCACATCATTTGTATTTGGAATGTAACTGTTGTATACACATATGTGATGGAAAATAAAATGTCTCTTTAATTGTTCATATGCCTGGGAGCTGGTGGCTGAGTAACACTGTCCAGATTATTTCACATTTGTGGGAGCTTCTCACAACAGTAAGAGTGAATGACTGAAGTTATTTTCCCTGGGAACTGCTCATTTGATGTCACTGTTTATGGTGACACAGCCAGTGCCAGGGCTGGGGACCAGGTGGTGATGAAATATTCACTATCATCCACTGCCAGGATCAGTCTACAGCCCTATCTGGCAGACTGTCTCTATTCTTCCATCCACAAATAGGAGAAGCAGAGTGGTTTCTTGTCCCCATACAGTAAAGCACAGCAGACACACTCTATGCTCACCCTAACCCTAATCCCTTACTCTAGCTGTCCACAGGCAGTTGGCCTTATATTAAAAGGTAAGTACTACAGCTAGCAGTTTATAATCCAACATTAACAGAGCGTGATGTGGTGAAGACTCCATTAGGGAGGCTTCCTGCACTGCAAAGGTTCCAACACCAGAGATTAGAACATGAAAATTAAAAGATTTCACAGTTAATTACATGTTTTCCAAAATGGCATGAGACGAGCATCCCTTCCTTGTTCCGATCCGTAGTGCAGTGTACCAATGCTTTACCACCCCAGTTTAGGACACAAACTACTTTCAGGTTACCATTTTCTCAAAGCAAGTGGTATTGATTTGCAAAGCAGTAGCTTCACTCTTTGAATCACAGATAGGTCTGGATGGGAAGGGGAGCAGTGGGGCATTGGTCTTGCCAGTCTAACCTAACCCCCCCCCCAAATCCATTTTTACCAGTCCCTTACCATTTAAGAGACTGGGATTACATTTTAAGTAGGCATTCTGTGAATGTGAATGCAGGGATGGTGCGTACGCTGTCTGGCATGTCTTCCTCCCTGAATTCACAACCAATCGCAATGCGTTATAAAAAGAATCCTGCTTGTGCATATTAATGAGTCCGGATTTTTTGTGATTCGTCACAGGTCGTAGTTTTAAGCTGCAACTTATTTCTGTATCAGTCACAGAGCAAACCGGTGGCGAGTTGCATAGCCATCGTTGTTTCAAAACACTACTGCTTTGCAACCTGTCCTTACACATTGGGGCCTTTGTTCATTGCTTGAAAACAGAAAGTGCAATATGTGGAAAAAACATATAGTGTGGCAATCCCATTAATCTTCATGGCCCTCCCACATCCCGAATTCTGAAATCAGGCCTGCTATGAATATTAACAGTGGAGACCCCAGGCGGTCGTTTAAATAGACCAGGACAGTGTAACCGGCACTTCTTTAATTTGAAAGGGGGTGTTAGGGACCCGTCTGAACCTGCTTTTTAAAGCTGCCTAGCAGGACTCGCAGGATGTGTCTGGAGCCTGCCCCTGATACTGTAATTACAGCGGAGGCGGGCTTAGTCTGACCGGCCCGGTCGCCCGCCTCCTCAGTTTCCAGTCACTCCTGACCTGGCATATGTTAGTCCATTCCAATACTCCCTCTGCAATTCGCATCGGTGGGGGTGACTTATGATTAAGATTTTTTGATTGCACATTGCAGCCATCATCCATGAGTTGGTGCGCAACCACTGTTATATAGTGTTTTAGGACCTTAGTGTAATTTTCCCGATTCATGCCTATATATAGGTATAAATCACCCTATCCTTATATAGGCTTAGAAATCATAACCATATTAAGACATAGTTTAAGTAGTCCTAATACGGCTTGGCTACTTCCACTAGTTCTGAAAATCTACAACGATTTCTTGGAAAAACCCGCCTACAGCAGTCAGGAACTTCCCCCTGCATGAATATTGATTCATACAAGAACTCATGGAGTTTTCAAAGAACTAAGTCTTTGATGACGTTATTATGTCGAACCTTACGTCAAACTCGGCACCTTCAAGGTATAAATATGCCCACACTTGCCCAAACAGACACACAGTGGTTTGGAGCAGTTCGACTATCTACTTGCCCGACGCCCTGCTACATCAAGTGCCGAAGGAAGCCGACCCTCCAGCAGACGCACTGAGAGACGCTGTCTTTTCTCTTGCGAGAAATCCAGCTCCAGTGTTTCCAACCTACCCTTGCGGGTTGTTGGGAAATAGAGTCCTGAGAGAGAAATACCAGACCTCCTTCATTCTAAACCAAGGTACGGAGCTGATTAAATCCTTAGAGAATTCTTGGATTAGATTCTTGGCAAAAGAATACTGAAACTAAGCTACGCCTCACTTACTTCCTCCCTTGTACTAGACCTAGGTTAGTACCCCAGGGTAGGTGTATTTTAGAAGCACCAGTTGAGTACTTTTTAGTCTTTATTTATTAATATATGTATTCTATGTATTTTTTGGCTTAGAAACCATATCATGCTTTTACAGTATTATTTTATAATACTCTTCGTACTGTACGCATTGTACTTTGCAACCAGTATTACGATTGTAGCAGTTCATTTCCTCTGCATGAGAAAGAAGACTGTTCAATAAATACTCTTTTATTGAAAATGCCCGTCTCTCTATTTCTCTGCACCTCTGGTGAAACGAAGCAAGCACAATTGACTGAGTGAAATAACTATCTATTGTTTCAGCGACTCTAGAGATAGATTTCTTATTCTTGGGAAGCAAAGTTGTCATGTTTATGCGGTTATCAGAAACTAATCCCTTCTTGTGTATTCGAGAAAGTTTCTAGTGATCTCTGAGCTATCTGGCACTCACAATTAAGTCTAGTATATTCAGTAAAGACCTAGTCGACTTCAGTCCTACGTCAAAGCTATAGGATATACTTATACTATCTTAATGCGCAGAGCCTATTGGGACTATAGGAACTACACTACATGGCGCCCAACGTTTGGTAAGGCGATAATTTAACGCTAGATACTAAAGTAATTCAGTTGTGCTTTTCACACAGACCCCTTTTTACCGTAAAATACTCCAATAGGCGTCTGGAGTGAGTTAAAGGATAAAAATATCCGCCATAACTGAGTAGGACGAAAAATCCTATGTATTAGTTTTTGGTTTGTTCAACGTTGAAGGATACAGTGTTCCAAAATATTGTGCACCTAATCTTTGTTTCCTTGAAACTTGCTCTGCAAACTTTCGGTCAACAAAATGACGGAGAGTGACGACGAAAGGAAGAGAGCTGCACTAGCAGCTCAGGCAGTTTTAGACGACACAAATCTCCACAAAATGACGCGGATGCTATACTCATCCCGGCATATATAAGGAAAACAATCACTATAAAACTTATAGAAAATGGAGTATCATCAAGAGGTGGTAAAGTAATATTTGTTATAAAGGCACATGAATATCGGCAGACAGAGGTATTCTATTCATGGATTCTGTTTCCTGCAGCAAATGCAGTAACACACGAGTTCCACTACTACAAAGTAGAGGACAGTGGCGTCACTAGGGTTGGTGTCACCCAGTGCGGGTAACTCATGGTGTCACCCCCTCATGACTTACATCATGAATCCATGATGCCCCCCAGATACCCTTACACAGCTTTACAAAGGGACTAAAATGCACATGGCACCCGCGTGTCATGTGCAGCTACACACATGTCCTGGACAGTACAGGACAAACACACTACGCATGGCACCAGTCTACCCATGCCCAGTTAGACACAGGTTTACTGGCAGCACAAGAACCCTACATGCCCGTTCAGGGTTACACTGTTTCCGGGCATAGCATGTTACATCTGCACAGACTCAGAAAGATGCGCACAGTAACTTATGGAAACATGACACCCGTGTGCAACTCATAGCCAGTGGGCAGTACGTTACACTTGCACACAATAGCGCAACTACAGACCATAGCAGTTTACTGGGTATATCGCACGCTCAGACACAAGGAGCACAGGTTGTAATCCTCAAAGGACATACTTTCAAACACAGCGAAGGGAAGAATGGGGGTGCCACTTACCAGCTGCAGAGGAAGACAAGCGTGCACCTGGCGCTGCGAAACCCTGGTTCACTTTCCTGGGTCGGTTAGCCAGAGTTCAGCCTGCAGGGACTTCTTTTTCCTTTGGTTTTCCTGAAATGATTCCTCTTGCCCGCATCGCAAGAATCTCAGGGGCGGAATCTATCCTCCCCTTTCTTGGTGTTGGGTCGGGTAAGATTTTTGAGGCCTTGGAGTGTTTAGCACGCCACTTTTCTCTTGTAGCACACTGTTTGCTACCTCTCACATTTTGTTTGCTTTAGATACTTGCACAAGTGCCACCATTGCCTACTTAACGTTTGTTCTTGTGCTTGAGTGTCTGCCAGATTATGCAGTATTATACCTCTAATTGTACTGTTTTCTCTTGTAACCTGTACACATGTCACTTTTTCCTCCTGTATTGCACCGTTTGCTACCAACCTCATCTATTTTGTTTGCTCACAATTGCCACTTTTGCAACTTAACGTTTGCTTTTGTAAGTTGTTCACTTGTTATTTTCTAATCATCATGTAACAGAGCTCCTATTTTTTTTTTTTTGCAGAGTTTTATATAGCGCGAACTAGACCCGAACCGAATCAGGTATCAGAGCGCTTTACATATCACCAGTTACGTTACATGAGGACACACATTCATTTTTAGGCACAGGGAGATTAAGTGATTTGCCCAGAATCACAGGAGGTTTTTGGCGTCGTTACCGAGACTCGAACCCAGAACCCCAGGTCCGAGGTCGAGCGCCCTAGCTTCTTTCTTCTATGCTGAGTGATCTTGAGCATTACATTTGCCAGGAGGGGGAACTGGTGGAGAAGTTGCAGACTAGTGTACTAAAAGTGATTTCACTACTACATTGGGTCTTGCAGGAATCACAAGCAAAGACAGAGTATTTAATTTTTCTGGTACTGCCTATTAGGCCAAACTGTAGTGACTCTCACTGTCTGAAGATGCCTGTGACAGTCTTAAGGAGGAACATCCATTTGTGTTTCTTCAGTAAATACCTTCTTTAATTATCTGATTCTAAGTTCTGTCCCCCTTGGAGATTCAGTGTCACTATGTGGAGGGTTTTACTAGAGCAGCTATCAAATCCACTAAAGTAAGAGAAAACCGAGTATTATACATCCTTGATTGTTTAAAAATGGCACAGTAGTAAAGTGGTTCATTTGTACTAGATTTGACTGTCTTCTGGGATGTAGAGAGCTAGCTGGGTGGTACTTAGTCCACATATATTTGCTGGGCATGATTCTTGCTGGTCAAACTTCCTTTTGCTTATGAGGTGGTCCCAAGCAAACAAGTGAGCTTAGCATGAATATCACCGTTACAATTATAAAGATGGCACTTAGAATGTTTGATTATAGCCAGCCCCTACTAAAGAGAAGAAAAGGATTTCTGATCTTTCATCTTGAATGCCCGTATTTCGTTTGAGTTTTTTCACTAAAAAGATGTCCAGATCAGTTACAATTGGGAAAAATAAAATAAATAAAGAGCATGGGGGCGGGACCATCCTCTTGGACATGTCTCGGATCAGGTTTCCGGTTGCAGGATGACTGCGTACTGGGGAAAGCTTCTAAACATTTTTTTTTTAAACATCTCACGTTCCCTGCTTCAGAACCCTTCCTATACTTGGAAACAGAGCTCACATTCTTGATTGGATTACAGTGTCTCCCCTTTCTTTATTTATCCATGAAAGGTTCTACACAGACAGGGACACAATGTGTTTTTTCCCCAGTCAGACAAGGTCCAAACCTCTTTGGGTACAATAGGGGCTTTTGTTCGACATGGTTTGTTTATATAATGCATTTATCACAATTAGGGACTGAATCTGGGGGTGGGAAGCATAAAACCCTAGAAAACACAGCTCAGACCACGGACCTGATAATTCTCGCCTCGGTGCCTATTCCAATCATGGAGTCCCACTCTGCAACTCTGGGCAATAGCTTGCTTAATCTCCACAACGGCCCCCACAACGCTAAGGATGCCTGGCCTCCACCTTGGGGGTGCCCAGGAGTGGACACCTCACAGGGAAAGCGAGGATGGGTTCCACAGCGGTATTCGTACAAGCGCCTTGAGACCCTTGCGGGTGAGTAGTGTGCTATCCAAGTATCAATCTACATTTTTACATCTAGTACCTTTATGTGTAATTGTGAGCCTTCCGCTGATCAAAGATGTCTGGAAAATAAATCCTGCTGATGAGTAATCCACCCATCCACTCGGTTGTCAGTTCTCAAATCGAACCTTGGTGCTCGTCACTTGTACAATAGGTCCATAGCGAGTCTGTTAACGTTCTTTAATCACTGCAGTGCAATCTATAGTAACTGTGCGACATGCACCACTTTGTCCCATGATCCGGTTATGTGCCGTGAATATGGATTCTGTTAGTTTCACCAGCCACTAAGAATATAACAAGAAAATGGCATCTAACTGGTCTTGCGGCAATAACAATCAAAGTAATTAGGCAGTGTGGACCAACAGGTAATCCAGCTAACAGCAGGATAATAACTGGCTTATAAAACTATGGCAGTGAGCCTCATTTAACCTTTCCCAGGGAACCTGGATATAACCTTTTCAGAAAAGGGATACAAGTCCTGACTGTACTGATTCCCACAAAAACCTTTCCACAAAATGTTGGGCATGGTGGTCCAAATGTCAAAAGCGTAAGTGGGTTCCTACAGTCTATTTAAAATAAATCTGCTAACTGGCTAAAACCACCAAACAGAAAATATATAGAATACAGGCCCTTATTGTGAAGCGCTCTGACGCCTTCGGGTAAAGTCCGCGCTATATAAAAAATAATAGATAAACTTTTTGGGGCTCGAGGATCGCTACTGCAGGAAGGCTGGGGAGGGGCCCTCTGAATGTCTCACCCTGGAGCGTTAGGAGAGGCAGGCAGGACTCGGCGAAAGCCATCCGTCACTGTGCAGACAGGCATGGGCAGCGCTGCCTCTGCTTCAGCATTCCGCCTCCCAGGATAATATGCTGCTCTGTGCTCCGACTGCAGGAAACAGGAGCCCTCGTTGCCTGGCACGATGAGCAAGGAGGCCGGCGGGCTTCTGGAGAGCATTAGCAGCCCGCGCTGTTACTTGCAGCATTTGTATTTTTAAAACGTCAGGTCCGGGTCCACGTCACGGCGTCATTGACGCCAGGATGCTAATTAGGACAATAATTTTGGCCGGGGGCCGGGTAAGGTTCAACAGACAGAAATATTATTTTGCATTTTGGTGTCACGGACTCCGCGAAACCAAAATGCAAAATAATATTACTGTCTGTCAAACCTTACCCGGCCGCCGGCCAAGATTATTGTTGACACGGACCATGGTGTCACCCCTTTGGGATGGTGTCACCCGGTGCGGTCCGCACCCCCCTAGTGACGCCACTGGTAGAGGAACCTCCAGCGGAATACGTTCCTTTCGAGGACGTTGAAATTCCACTAACTTACCAAGAGCATCAGCTCTGGTTTAATGGCATCCTACAACATCAAAATCACAATACCAGGCTCGGTCCACTAGGTAGACTAGGAGCAACATGGCCGGTACTAGCCAGCTATACACCACATCCTGACATTGAAAGGATGACAGGTCCAGAACTATTAGCTCAACTAAAACAGCTAATAAAAATACACAGACAATTGGTTCAATATGTCATGCGGACTTTAACAGTCCAACCTACTATAAGGATTCCACAGCACACCCCTCATCAGGGGAACACAAACACAATTACACCACAGACTATACAGTCAGTCATTGGTAAATTACCCGCAAGACGGTAACAAATTCTGTTCTGTTTAGCCCAAAAAATTACTCAAATAGAGGCAGTATTCCCTGATAGTACACCTCATGAGAAACACAGGATTCTGACAATCTGTTTACCAATGGGGATTGCACCACACGTAGAGGACTGCGACACTTGGGGGTACAGTCTTTGCTTCAATCTACACAAAAACACATGGTGTTCCGTCTATGGCGGTAATACCAGACGTCCTTAGACAGATTCAAAATGAATACAGACCAGAACCTGCTTTAAATCTTGGTATGAAGTTACTGAAAGATTTCAAACAGGTCTCGGCTATACTGTTAGCCAACATTAAAGGTGAAGCAGCATCCGCGGCGATCCGCCAAAAACTAAAAGAAACAGATATTACTGAGCAACCATATGAGCTTGCCAGAATTATTGAAAAATCCTATGAAGAACTAGACAGTGGACTTGAATGAATCCATTCAAGTTGAAACTGCCGACACCAGGGTTAGTGTACCCCATAAGTTATATGAAGTAACACTCCGGATGGAGGGGGACATAACTAGAAAAATAAAATTACTCTTTTGGGAGAAGCTATCTAACGGTTATGACATTCGTCTAGCTGAACAAGACTAGCCACCTGAATTTGTCAGGGAGTGCCCACATGGCGAAGAGATAATTATGCCAGGCCCCAGCACTATACAAAAATCATGTAGGATATGATGAGGATTCCCCTCACCATAAAATCCAGTTGAAAACTCAACCAACAATGTAAAGGCAATATCCTGTAAAACAGGAAGCTAAAAAAACAAGTCAGGGAGATTTTAAATCAACTTGAATACCAAGGGGTGATTGAAACATGCACCTCATCCATGAACAATTCTTTGTTTCCTGTCTCCAAACCAGACAATTCATATTGTCTAGTTTTGGACTACAGACATCTAAACTCTGGTTGCAAAACTTTTGCAGTACAAAATGCACATAGTGCAGCACTGATGAATAACATTGTGCGCAAAAAATATAAAACAACCCTAGATATTTCAAATGGTTTCTTCTGTCAAAACATTGCACCAGAAAGCAGGTATTTGGCCGCTTTCTCCATCATGAGGACACAGCGACAATTTTGCCATCTCCCCCAGGGATTCAAGAATAGTCCATTTTTATTTTCAGCCAGAGTAACAGAGTTACTACAAACGTATGATGATGAGGCATTATCATATGTCGATGACATCTATCTTACAGACAATGATTTAGACGTGCACATGAAAAGAGTGAACACCATAATACTTGGGTTCACTTCTGAAGGGTACAAATTCAATTTTAAGAAATCACGAATTGCCCACCTCAACGTCCTATTCTTAGGATACGAGTTATCAAGTGAAGGCAAAAGCCTGGCAGCCAACTTTCTAGAGAAATGCGCGCTGCTTCAACCTCCAAAAACACTGAAAAACTTACAGTCAATTTTAGGTTTCCTGAATTTTGGAAGAACTTATGTTCTAAATTATGCAGAAAGGGTTAGACCTCTCTACGAACTAATAAAACCTGATTTCAAATCAACCAATTGGACTCAAGAACACACAGAAATTTTGCGTTCAGTACAAACTGACATGTTAGCAAAAACACAGTTACAAACACGCGACAGCGTGCGCAATCTTGTGATCCGAATCATCCCAGGGAGATGCGGATTTACATACCTAACCTTTAACGAAGGTGAAAAGGTACCAATAGCTTACAAATCACACTTGTACACACAAGTCGAAATGAAATTCACTTCAACAGAAACAATTCTGACAGCGGTTCAGACTGCTGTAGCAAAAGAGAGAGCCCTCTCACAGGGTAAGCGCATTAAAATCGTTACACCTGTACCTGCCTTAGAGGCAGTAACAAAGGCAAGCATTCCAAATGCAAAAGCTCTACATCCAAGATGGATACAATGGGTTAATTCTCTTGCTGCAACAGACGTTGACTACGTTTTCGACCCTATTTGAAAACACGAGAGTTTCTACAATACGAACTAGAATGTCCTCTGCCGACTGAAATTCTACCTCTAGAACATTACGGCTGTATAATCTATACCAGAGGTCTTCAAACATTTGGAAGTTGAGCCCCCCCAGCTGAATTTTTTTAGATGTTGGGCCCCCCAACACCTGACAAAAATTTCTGGAATCTGGTACACTACATAATCGACTGCCACGCGCATATCCCGTGCCATATCCGGCAAATAATGTTCAATCTTTTTCAAACCTCTGCGCTTTGTGGGTGGCAGAAGGGCCCATGTGAGTGCATGGTGAGCCATGCAACAGTTTGAGAGTAGGGTAAGAGGAGTGACTGCAGGGTGGGTGTGGTGACCATATGAATTTGTGTGCGGATGTAAGTAAAGAGTGGGACAAATGAATGGAAGGTTAGTGATGGGCTTACTTGAGTGAGACTGCAGATCAAGCAGTGAGGGGGGCAGTTGAGTGAAGTACCACATGAGTGCAGGTT
Organism: Lissotriton helveticus; assembly: GCF_964261635.1. Lineage (NCBI taxonomy): Eukaryota > Metazoa > Chordata > Amphibia > Caudata > Salamandridae > Lissotriton > Lissotriton helveticus. The sequence goes on along the minus strand of NC_136065.1, from coordinate 311,845,175 downwards.
GAGTAGTGTGCCTGTATGACTGCAGGGTGGGTACAGGGTGAACAGCGCAAGTGCATTGTGAGTGCAGAGCGATCACTGTGAGTGCAGGGTGAGCGGGTGAATGGAGTGAGTGCATGGGATCAGTGTGAGTGCAATGTGATCGCTGTGAGTGCAGGGTGAGCGTGAAAGTGAAGGGCAAGAATGAGGAGCGAGTTGTCTGAATGCAAGGTGCATTACCAGACACTTGAAATAACTTAGCATGTTATTGACGGCAGCGTAGAATTTCAGTGCCCTCAGGGCATGAAATTAGAGAGTGCATTGTTGTTATTTCGCTTTTACATAGCGGTTGATACAGCACGTTTTGTCATTTCATGCTGCATAGGAAAACAGACCCATCTCTCTTTCTAATTCTCTCCTTCATTTGATCTCTATCACACTCTGCCTTGTAGTCCGTTCCTCTCTTTTCTTTTTTATCCGACTTAGTTGCTCTTTCCCTTTCTCTCTCATGCTCGCCATCATCAGCGATCCTCACACTTGACACCTGATTTACGCGACTAATTTATACATGAATAAGCACTGGTGTGGGTTAAAAACAGACGAGGATAGAAACATACACCAGGTGCTTATGAACGGCCCCCCAAAAGTACAAGAAAGAAGAGTTGTTCTGCTTGCAAGTGACATACTCTTCGTTTCATATATTGCTGCTGTCGGTGCTGTGCCACTAAAAGTAGTTATGTTTTGAAATATCTGTTCCCACGTAGAGTAATGTACTTCTGCTGAACAGTGCCTGATATATTGAAAATCAGTTCATTAAAAGTATTGCTTGCTTTTGAACAGGGCAGGCACTTTGCACTTGAATATATAAGGTTTTATAGCGACTTGCCAGTTCTGTCCCATTTAAAGTATTGCAGTCTTTATTTCAAGCCAGTGTTTGCTGGTAGCCCCACCAACACTTATTTTAGGTACTAGCACTTATTTTTTCTTAACATAATTTGATCCCAAGTAAGAGAGAAAATGCAACACGCATTGGCATAGCCAATAGGTCTCGCTTTTGAGACCTTATAAGTATTTAGTTATGCAGCACAATATCCTTGTTGCGACAACATCAACTGTTGCATGGCTAAACACTTATAAGGTCCCAAAGGCGAGACCTACTGGCTATGCCAATGCTTGTTTTGTCTTTCCTCCCAGTCTTCTACTGTGTTTCAACTTAATTTCCAATATGTTGATTCTGGAAACTTTACTGTGCTATGGTTCACCGTGATGAGTTGGTGGTAGTTGAACTGGTCTTATGTAGGTATTTTACCTTCTTGATTTTTCTCATTGTTTGGTGCAGTAGTGTATCTAGCTTTTTAGATCCAGGATCAATTTATATAGTTCATGTTTCGCGAAAACACAAAAAAATCTATGACTTGCTAATTTACCTTGCTGCAAACATCTTAAGTTGCACTTAATGACTGCACAGGTATCTAAAAGGTATTTCAGTCCCACAGGATTGGGACATAACCATAGTTCTACATAAGTTATTACTTACCTAGAAAGTCTCCCCCGTGACTCCTATTCATCTCACAGGGGTGCCGTTCTGCATAATACTGGTCTATGTACCCAAAACCGTCATGGTTTATGAATTTTACAAAAGGGCGAGTGAGTTTTGTTAAACTACTGCAACATAAGAAACTAACTTGACAGGTCAGACTAGCACCTCAGTAGAAGTCCTGAAAGTCTTCGCACATGATTAACCAAGAGAGCTTCTTAAACACCCATTTGAGCCACCAGTTCACCCTACAGATGAATGACCTCTGTGGCCAATATCTTAACCATTTATGGCTGTGCCCAACCTTTTAAGCAGGAGGAAAATTAATGTGAAAGTGTGAGGTAAAGGGGCAGGAAGTTCTGGTGGTGAATGCGAGAGGCATGCAGTGAAATCAACATAACGCAGCCTTAGTATTCACCACCTCGACCATTCTTCTGAAAAATCTTTAGTACCGCACTTTTTTTATTCTACAAATTAAGCACTGTTTCATAGAGCTGAAATGCTTCAGCTGCAGTGGGAGGCAAAGAGTCTCCTCTGAAACAGAATGCAAAGAACAGGACTGTCTGTTTGTTTGCTTTCAGTTTTAGCGGAGGAGAGAGACTCCTTGCCTCCCACTGCAGCAGAAGCATTTCCAGCTATACTAATTAACCCCCTCCTGGGACGGTTAATGTGTCTTCTCAGTAACATAACAAAAGCACGGGCACATAGTGCCTCGTCAATTTACCTTCCCTCCTCCAACCGGAGCAGACTTGCAAGGCATGACAATGAGACAAACAAAGGTCAGGTTTTAGGGTGGAGTGCGCGCCCCCCTGAGATGGTGTCGCGCCCCGCCGGGGGGGGGGGGGGGGGCGCCCCACAGATTGAAGAACTCTGATCTATACGGACGGATCAGCACAGCCCGCAATTGGGGGTAAACAAGCCTATAGTGCTGCGTGCGTGATTGTTAAAGGTCGCTGGCGCAAAGGTAAATTTCGACCTATGGTCACTAAAACTCAATCACTCGGAGACTGTACAGCTCAGCGAGCTGAACTACAGGCTTTTAATATGGCGCTTGAGAATACCGATCGCGAATTCCCCACACTCATAGTGTGCGTTTCGTATTACTGCGTCCAGTCTTACAATGAATATCTGCAGACCTGGGTTCAAAACGTTTTCAAGGACTCTAAAGGTGGCACAATTAAGCATAAAATGCTTTGGGAACAAGTAGTTCTTTTGCAAAAAGAACTACAAAAAACTCACATGATTCATACACTGAGTCATCAGTGTGATGGCGTTCACGTTGAGGGAATTCATTGGCTGATGAGGCCACGAAGGCAGCTGTGCAAACAGCTTCCGTAGCTGCAATCACTCTTTCAAAAACAAAAATAGACGGTGAAACAATGCTAGCAGTGAATGTCTCAATGAAAGGCAGCTATGCAGCGTTACCTCTAAATTATCCACTCGGATATACATACATAATTGATGCAAACTCCGTTCCTTTTGCTCGAATCCCTGGAGTGGGGGATAGAGTAATTCCAAACAGGAACCAGAGAAGTGCTTTGGTTCACGAAGCACATATGGGAGAGGGTCTGACACATCAAGGGATTATAAAATTAAGTATGGGCGAATTTTGCGGTTCTGCAGTCCGCGAATTTGCGCCAAATCGCAAAAAAGTCCGCGAATTCGTGGATTTTCCTGTGAAATCGCGGATTTTTTTGCGATTTCCATCTACTCAACTGGAGTACTTTCTACTGGCTAATCAGTAAGTGCTACCTCGTTGGGTAAATGTATAGTGCTTTTCCTACACTGCAGCTGCATAAAGGGCCAGAAATTTTGTCTCCACTGACCATGTGTGCATGTAACCTTGCCACCGCGCCAAAAGGCGCCGAGGTCCCTTGAGTGAGCTGTCCATCATAGTTGGGAAAGGGCGGGAAGACGTTTGATACCGCTAGTGTGTTGTGCGGGGCTTCTATGCGTGTCAACATGCCTCTTGTGTATAAAGGGTCAGAGAGTGAGCAGGGCAGCAGGTGAGGAGAAAGTAGCCTCCTGGTCACAGGAACTACACGGGGATTGCGCTCGAGAAACTCATGGATTCAAAGACCTCCCTCGAGTATTACAGCTAATTTTCAACGGCAGATATGGGGTCAAAGCACACTTGCCCAGCCTCGACCGTGCTCACTAATGTTTTGGGCGATTAAAACGTTACTGAATTTGAGCTTCAAGTCGGGCATCTGCTTTATTTATATCTGTAAGTGCTTCCTGTTGAGGTTTAATTTTTAGGTCTCACCTATGCCTTTCCGCAAGGAATGGATAGGGGAGAATTTTAGTAGGCAAAAAAGTTCTCAAACCATCGGCGGATTTCAAACAGTTCACGTGAACACAAGCACGCGCTTTTCCCCCACATTGACTTTCATGCTGGTTTACACTCCCAATTACCCTACCCCTCCCACAAAGCAAGCCAAGAACATCAAAGCGACCGGCCGCTTTGAGTCCATTTGCCACCCACCATCCCCACCAGCCCCCCTCTCCCAGCGCTGCCTTTCCTCTGCCGGCTACTTTTAACTTGTTTCAACGTGCCTTTTAACCACTTCGCATTCAGCAAGCGACCCACCGGAGCCGATTCAGCCTCTCTCTCATTGTCATGCAGAAATTGCCGTGTTTTTCCTCTTGATCTTGCCAGCAGCGCTACCCCGTCACAGAAATGAACTCTACATAGTGTCGTGTTGTATGAATAGCATGGCCTATAGGGACCTTTACGTCTGGGGCAAAACCATTTTGCCCAGACAAGGGGAGACCGCTGTTTGTTCTCTAACAAAAACAGAACCCTTTTGAAGCCCCTCACTAAGGATTCCACTCCAGGAATTCTAATTCCCGCTGTGTCCTCCAAAAAGGCCTGTGGCATGGATTGTTCCGGAGTCGCACCATCATTCACGTGCAGAGTGTTTGCTTGCCCGCTCCACAATTTCTCATGCATTGTCCGAGAGTCAGGGCATTTCACACACAGGGAAACACACTGGTAATTTTAAGGGAGGTCTGTGCAAATACCACTGCCGAGACAAAGCCTCACATCCCAAACACAAGTGGCGTATGGCGGGAAATCCTCGATATTAATCGGGGTCTGCACAGAATATCATTAGAGCCTGTTTACAGGTTAACTGCAGGCGGCGTGTCTGCTTGCAGCTAGACAAACGACACAGAAGTGTTCGCTTTCATTATCCAACAACGCCACAGAAAGAAAGAACATTAGCATTTAATTCTAAAATTAGGGAAGTGCAGATAATTTAGTATTTTGAAATCTGTGGGAAATTTTAAGAATAACACACACTGTGGGCGGCTCTTTAGTACTGCTAATGCCAAAATTCTTTGTTTGAGTGTGGCAACCGTAAATAGTCCCTAAAAGGATGAGGCGATGACAAAATAATGAACAATCAAAATAATGATGTGTTTGGTGCAAGATGTGGCCTTCACTCCTATTCATGCTTCCATTGTATAATAAATGCTTTAATCTTTCTATTCAGTGGTAAAGCAGAATGCTTAGTGGTTGCACTAGCACGCATGCGCAGGTTTTTATCATAACAACGCGCATACAGGAAACATTCAAAGCAACAATCAAGTCCATTGCACTTAGCTTCTCCTTTAGTGCCATGAGCATTTGCACCGAGAAGGAGGGGGTAATTGCAAATGGGAATATTTAGTATGTTTGCTCAATTACCGCAAAAAACGTGTGCCCACAAAAATATACCAGGTCACTGCCACCCTCTCTGAGGCTATAAATAAGCATACGTTTTCCCTGCAATAAAAGCTACTTAAAAAATCACGATGAACTAAATTACTTACTTACCTTTACAACCTTAGGCATATCAAGTACGTACTTTGGATTTTTCAGTTAACTCATCCCGGCGTTATCACAAATTAGAACCTCGTTGTTTTGAGTCATGTGATTTATCTCTCTTATTATACATTCTTTTGGTTGTTGGTGGATAATTAAAATTACAGACGACGCATGTTTTTCTCTCTGCGTACATTTTCCCACTAGTTGGGGGATGTGGATGATAGATGAACTTCCTGCCGCACATACTTAAAAAAATAATGGCTTTAAGTAAGCTACAAAAGCTGACATGCAGATGAATTATAATTTCATGTTCCTTTATGCACCTTACCAAGAGAAATTGTGTAAACTGCAGACGTACTAGTACATTGAAAACTTGCATCACTCTTTATCTAGGATAGCTGATGTCTCAGAGGAAGGCAGCATCTGACATTAGATTTAGTATTTGTCTTTAATGTGTGCGATATTGTTAAGTACCTATATATTTAAATGCTAAGACAGAATTCCACCCATAAAATATAGTTCATCTTAGCTAATGTACTTGTTATGTTTCCTTTCTTGGGTAGGAAGATTGTCTTAAATTATGTATCTGTCTTAAATTATGTGTGTTTTTGTTTTGACCACGTGTATGTTGTAGAGGCGATAGTTGATCTTTGTCCGACACGTTTAATGAGATTAAATCAATTGTTAATCAAATTAAAATCAAATCAAACTGTTCGTTTGACACATGAGTGTTTTGTCGTGCTCCTTGGGTTTGCTGTCATTTTGAGGAGGGTGCTTGTCATCTGCTGTGGCAGTGTTTGTGTTAGGATTTTCAGACACGTATCACCTTCCATGCAGCTGTTGAATGCGTGTAACGGTTACGAGACAAGTAATCTCCCACGTGCGTTTGTGGCCAATATAAATGTGTGTTTTATTTATTTTTTATTTTATGAATAGGACAAAAATCGGAGAATTTGTAGGAGTCATTTTTTCAGTTCCCCATGGGTATCAGACAAGGAATCTTTCTGACTTGAAAGAAACAAAAGTAACTTCCTACAGAAAGGGATCGTTTGCAGCCCTACTCATGACTTTGGCGGTGAATAGAATAATTTTTATGGTGAATGCACTAGTCTTGGATGAGTTGGGCGTAAAATTCAAATGATTTGGTTACTGACTGTAACAAAGCATTGGGGGGAGTTGAAATGCACCTCCCCAGGCGTCTTTTCTGTGAAATTGCCTATCCCACGGTATGTTAAATATACCATTGCCGAAGCGTGGTGATGCACCCTACTGTTTAAATTCAACGGTCACCCCTGGAGTGTATAGAGAGCAAAACATATTGATGACAGTGCATATGCAAACACATATCCAGAAGATATAATTTATTTGTGCAGTGCTCCGTTTCGTCTCTGTAAAATAATTAAATTACATTATCCTGCACACTTCTGCGGAACGTCACACCTACGAGACTTTTTACCTTAAAGTTAATTTTTACACGTGGGAATTTCCACTGGAGCTGTGCCTCCCTTAATCTTATGCGCATGTTATCGCCCTCACTCTATCTATCACCCTCACTCTATCGCCCTCACTCTATCGATCGCCCTCACTCTATCTATCCATCGCCCTCACTCTATCTATCGCCCTCACTCTATCTATCTATTGCCCTCACTCTATCTATCGCCCTCACTCTACCTATCGCCCTCCCTCTATCTATCTATCGCCCTCACTCTATCTATCTATCGCCCTCCCTCTATCTATCTATCGCCCTGACTCTATCTATCGCCTTCACTCTATCTATCGCCATCACTCTATCTATCTATCTATCTATCTATCTATCTATCTATCTATCTATCTATCTATCTATCTATCTATCTATCTATCGCCCTCACTGTATCTATCTATCGCCCTCACTCTATCTATCGCCCTCCCTCTATCTATCTATCGCCCTAACTCTATCTATCTATCGACCTCACTCTATCTATCTATCTATCGCCCTCACTCTGTCTATCTATCGCCCTCCCTCTATCTATCTATTGCCCTCACTCTATCTATCGCCCTCACTCTATCTATCGCCCTCAGTCTATCTGTCTATCGCCTTCACTCTATCTATCTATCGCCCTCTATCTATCACACTCACTCTATCTATCTATCGCATCACCACAGCATCACTCAGCACCACCACAGCATTACTCAGGGGCACCACAACATCACTATGTGCTACCACAGCATCACTGAACGCCACATCATCACTCGTCGCCACCACAACATCACTCAGCGCCACCACAGCATCAATCTGTGCAACCATTCAATAACAACTGGTTCAAATATGTTCTCTCAATGTTTCAAGCTTCATTACAAATGTCACAAAAAGATGTTCATATTTCACTTCTGTTCTTGGATTTGAGTCACAATAAAATACACTGAACATAATATTCACAAAAGTTATTTACAAAAGTTTAAGCTATTGCCATTATAAATTACAATAACTTTTATTTAAGTATTAATTATTAAAAAAAATAAAAGCCATTGTTATTTGTAATATCAATACATCTAAGTCACGTAAATACAACACATATTGCATTACATATGCTATAGGTGTCACATTTGCGAAAGTTAAAACTATTGGCATTGTAAATGACAAAGCTATTAATTTAGGTATTTTCAAAACTAGCACATACATAAAAAATGTGTAATTTACAATATCAATAGCTCAAACTTTCCTAATGCGAGACCTATTGCATTGCAAATGCTTGTTGTGACAGCAGCCTCGTGCCAGAATGAATCCTTCCCTGCATAGTTATCCACGAAGATGCCACCGTTTTGTGCAATACCTCTACTCAACTGGAGTACTTTCTACTGGCTACTCAGTAAGTGCTACCTCATTGGGTAAATGATAGTGCTTTTCCTACACTGCAGCTGCGTAGGGTAGAAGCTTTGTCTCCACTGACCATGTGTGACTGTAACCTTGCCACAGCGCCAAAAGGCGCCGAGGTCCCTTGTGTGAGCTGTCCATCATAGTTGGGAAAGGGCGGGAAGACGTTTGATACCGCTAGTGTGTGGTGCGGGACTTCTATGCGTGTTCACATGCCTCTTGTGTATAAAGGGTCAGAGAGCGAGCAGGGCAGCAGGTGAGGAGAAAGCAGCCTCCTGGTCACAGGAACGGGGATTGCGCTCGAGAAACTCAGGGATGCAAAGACCTCCCTCGAATATTACAGCTAATTTTCGATGGCAGATATGGGGTTAAAGCACACTTGCCCAGCCTCGGCCGTGCTCACTAATGCTTTTGGGCTGATTAAAACGTTACTGAATTTGAGCTTCAACTCGGGCACCTGCTTTATTTATGTCTGTAAGTGCTTCCTGTTGAGGTTTAATTTTTGTGACAGGAGCCTCGTGCCAGAATGAATCCTGCCCTGCATAGTTATCCACGAAGATGTCACCGTTTTGTGCAATACCTCTACTCAACAGGAGTACTTTCTACTGGCTAATCAGTAAGTGCTACCTTGTTGGGTAAATGATAGTGCTTTTCCTACACTGTAGCTGCGTAGGGCCAGAAGCTTTGTCTCCACTGACCATGTGTGCCTGTAACTTTGCCACAGCGCCAAAAGACGCAGAGGCCCTTTGAGTGAGCAGTCCATCATAGTTGGGAAAGGGCGGGAAGACGTTTGATACCGCTAGTGTGGGTGCGGGGCTTCTATGTGTGTTCACATGCCTCTTGTGTATAAAGGGTAAGAGAGCGAGAAGGACAGCAGGTGAGGAGAAAGCAGCCTCCTGGTCACAGGAACGGGAATTGCGCTCAAGAAATTCAGGGATGCAAAGACCTCCCTCGGGTATTACAGCTAATTTTTGACGGCAGATATGGGGTTAAAGTACACTTGCCCAGCCTCGACCATGCTCACTAATGTTTTGGGCTGATTAAAATGTTACTGAATTTAAGCTTCAACTCGGGTACCTGCTTTATTTATATCTGTAAGTGCTTCCTGTTGAGGTTTAATTTTTGGTCCACAGGAAGCACTTACAGAGTTAAGGCAGGTGCCCGAGTTGAAGCTAACTTTGTAACCATTTTAGAATGGCACCAGCAAGCACTCTGGCAGCTTGCCAGCGGCATTCTAAAATGGTTACAAAGTTAGCTTCAACTCGAGCACCTGCCTTAACTGTGCTTCCTGTGGGCCAAAAAAAAAAATCTGACCGCTCGCGAATTCGCAAATTTTTCGGCAATTTTGCGAGATTTGCAGATTGCGAAATTGCTGAAAATTCGCAAATTTTGCGAGCGGAGCGGATTTTGCGCCCATACTTACTTAAAATCTCTAATAGAATTAGAAGAGATGTACTGGTGGCCAGGAATGAGCGTCGAAGTTTACAAATTCAGAATTAATTGCGATGTCTGTTGCAGAGATCATAGCTTTGAAAACCACCAGATACCTGACTACAGTGTAGCCAGCCCAGTTCAGACACCATTGTTAGACAGCAATAGACAATCTACATGCAAACGTCACCATGGACGAATGCGGTGCCACAACTATTAGGACAAGATTCATTTGGATATGGCCCCAGCACTCGGCTGATGCCAGATCTGTTATAAAAGATTTGCGAGTCTTTATCGGCACATACGCAATCGGCACCTACATTCTGACCAGGGTCCTGCGTTTAGCTCTCGAGCTTACAAAGAGGCCATGGCTAGCTTGGGCATTGCATTGCGGTACTTCAGTCCATTCCATCCTGAGGGAAATGCGGTAGTGGAAAGAAAAAAAGTGACATAAAGCAATCTATAACAGCTAGGGTATTAGGTTTGGGTGACGGGTGGGTCAAACATCTCATAAGTGTCCAACGTAGTCTTAATAATCTGCCAAGAAATTCTCTGGGGTGAATCACTCCATAAGAATTACTATTTGGTGGTAGAATGCTCATCCAGGATCTTGATTGTCAAACTTCAGTGGTGGAACAGAAACCCTTAGATATCAAAGACCGTTTGGCTGTTTTACAGGACTTAAATGAAACAAGAAGAAGTCTGAGTAACACAACACAAAAGCCAACGACCACTGAAGAAAAGCCACCTGTACCAGCAAGGCCTGTCTGGATTTCAAAGATTGGGGATCTAGTCAGGGAAAAGATTGTGGTAAAGAAGGAATTTGGGCCTTCTTACAGAAAAGTAGTACCTGTCTTAGCAATCTTTGAAACAAGATCAGTGTTACTACCGCCGCTTGCTGGAAAAAGGGAGAACCGAATCGTGTCCATCGACCTGGTCAAACCACATCATGCGGCCGATAATAAGTAGTAGGCCCAGTGGACTTCCAAGAAGTAGCAGACGACCAAATCTGGCTACTATCCAAGAGGTTCAAACTGAAAGACTAATCACCTTTGATAAACCTACAGTAAGAAAAGAAGGACTATGTAACAAAGTCATGGATCTTGTGCCTCTTGAAACCCAAATAACAGTTCGTCAAGAAACACCAGTCTACAATGATATAGCCCCTGACTATATTACTATGACAAAGGAAGAAACAGCTCCAGCGATTCTGAAAAATCTGGATGCAATCCCAACAATTGACAGAACTGCCTCTGGCTATTTCATCAACGTTGATGCATTTTCTGAGGATCCCAGTGAACCTGAAACTACGCCAGTTAATAAAACTTTCACGAAAAAAAACTCTTTCATCAACTTGAAAATACATATCTGGTTTCACCATGGGTTGAATTTTGGATTGTGTTAGGTGTACTTTTTCTCCTGCTCTGGCTCATTCTTGTTTTAAGTTTGGGAAAAATGAAAGATGGAAAATACAGTACAATGGACACAGCAAGTAAGAACATCAACTTGCTCCTGCAACCTTACAAATCACCTCATCGTGAACGTAGAGACCTGTCATCAGTGAACATCACAGCCGTTCCTATATCTGGTGCTATAGCATGGGACACAACAGATTATGACATTTATGGCCCGGTGGAGCTGTTGGAGATTCCACACCAGTTTAAGGTTTCTTTGAGTGACTTTGTTTCACCCAGCACATTTTCTGCAGATTGGGACTTTGAAACTGTTAATAATATGATGACAGATTTAGAAATGTCAGCTAAATTCACAAAACATGAATACTTAGAAGGTTCATCAGATTATGAACAAATGTATTGTTTTAATCATTATGGTCACCATTACTTGCACAAATCTGCAAACCCTAGAAATGTTTTTACTTATAATCAATGGGAACATTGTCCAACGCCGCCAAAGGGCAGCTCGAAAACATTTTATGAAAAGTTTCCATACTTCTCAGTTTTTAATGTCACAAATCCAGAAACGTTTTATTTAAAAAATATGAATAAGACAGGAATGAAAAACATGTTGACTAATACTAAACAAATTTATTCTGCGAACTTTTATGCTCAGCTGTCTACATTAGGTTTTAACTTTTGGAAAGACAACATTGAGACACAAAGTGTTTGGGGCACAAAAGACTGGCTGGTGCAAGGTTTAGAAGCCTTATTCAGAGCCTGCATTATCCCAGAACAAATAATGTTTTTAAATGACACTGTTTAACAAACATCATGTCTTGGCTTAGCTAAGATAAAAGAATTAAACAAACCGTCCATACCTAAAGCCACAACTGACAGTAATTTAACTTCAGATGAGGCGGTAGACGTAAAACAGATTTTACAACACAACAGAACTAATCCTGATTGGAAAAAATGGTTAATCTGGCCCACAGACACGAATAACTGTCAAGATAGATTCCTGAACAAAACAGAAGGGTTCAAAATGAACAGGCCAGATCCAAGTTATTCCCAGAGACAACATCCAGGGATAGTCACCACATACAGTGTAGGAAAACTATGCCTTGAGTGGCTACAGAAATCCACACTTCCAGAAATTAAACAACACTTAACTTTACTCAAAGAAGGCGTTGACTTACGAGACTTCTTACTTGGACCTTGTAAACAACGTCAAAAACGTTTCATATACACCGGTATATATTCTGCTTGCAATGAAGCATGGAAAATCTTGCAAATGGAAACTGCAGAAAAGTTACGAGAAATTGATCGTATTAATTAGGAGAAAACGTGAAGAGCCAATTTTCCTTCAACTATCTGAGAGTAGGGGATTGGGGAGTATCCGATCTGGGAGGTAAGCCCATAGGGTGATTTTGGGCAAGTGGTCCAGTCCAAGAGGACTGATTTCGCCTTTTGGGCTATGTTGGTAGGAGGGTGGTGCTCTTTACTTAAAAAGCGGAGAATTTGGGCTACCAGCCATCATTTTGAGTACAGACGGATACAATGGCTGGTAGCATTGTAGAAAAGGAAGATTTCGTTGAGCAATTTTTGTGGCAGGTTTTTTTTTTGCAGTATCAGGGAGGATCTGCGAGTGACGGGTGTGGTGTGGCTGCTACAGGAGGCAAGCAAACAGTTCTGATCTGCTGGAGAATGCGCCAGGAGAGGTGAGCAGGGGCCGAGCAAGCCTCTGAGGCAGGCCTCTGAGGGCGTGGCGGGGGTTTTACTAAGACAGACTCACCTGAGGCCTGGGCGGCCTGCAGCTTCAGAGGTAGGCAGGCACGAGCAGGCAGTCGAAGACTGGGAAAGGCTGGATAGCCAGGCAGAGGCAGCAGGGGCTAGTAATAATTAAATGATGGCTGGGGGCGCCGCACAGTAACGGTCTCCATAGCTGCCAAGGTTTCTAATTGCTTATGTGTGACATTGTCATAATTTCAGTGTAAATATGAGTGACATTCAATGACTATGAGTGACACTTTCTTGCGAGCAAAATCAAGCGATGAAAATGAGGGAAACATATAAATATCAGAAATTACACATAATTGAGCAACATGAAGCTCTAAGATCATCTTCGTATTGCTGAAAGCACCAGAAATGGAAGGCTCCATGAGACCAGGCGGTACCAAAGAGGATGGGAGAGGCCCCAGTGAAGATGATCTCAGCTGCCTGCATATAAATTATCATAGTAACTCAGAGTCACCAGCACGAGTTTTCAGAGACGGAAACACTTGAATCCACAAGGAACCTTGAAGCAGCGAAAAATGTGATTCTCTGCTGGGCCTGCCAATGAGTTCAATCAATCAATCAATCATGGACATTTATATAGCGCACTACTTACCCGGAGGGTCTCAAGGCGCTTGGGGGGGGGGGGGTGCTGCTACTGCTCGAACAGCCAGGTCTTGAGCTTCTTCCTGAAGGAGAGGTGGTCTTGGGTCAGGCGCAGGTCGGGAGGGAGGGAGTTCCAGGTCTTGGCGGCCAGGTGGGAGAAGGACCTTCCTCCTGTTGTCGATCTTCGGATGCGGGGGACGGCGGCGAGGGCGTGACTGGCTGATCGGAGGTGGCGTTTGGGAGCGTAGAAGTTGATGCGGTTGTTGAGGTAGCTCGGGCCTTGGTCGTGTAGGGCTTTGTGTGCGTGGGTGAGGAGACGGAAGGTGATTCTCTTGTTGACGGGGAGCCAGTGCAGGTCTCTCAGATGTCCGGAGATGTGGCTGCGTCGGGGGATGTCGAGGATGAGTCTGGCTGAGGCGTTCTGGATCCGCTGGAGTCTCTTCTGGAGCTTGGCGGTGGTTCCGGCGTAGAGGGCGTTGCCGTAGTCCAGTCGGCTGGTGACGAGGGCCTGGGTGACCGTCTTCCTGGTCTCGGTGGGGATCCACCGGAAGATCTTTCGTAGCATGCGCAGGATGTTGAAGCATGACGAGGAGACGGCGTTGACTTGTCTGGTCATGGAGAGGGAGGAGTCCAGGATGAAGCCCAGGTTGCGTGCGTGGTCTGTCGGTGTGGGTGCGGTGCCCAGGGCGGGGGGCCACCAGGAGTCGTCCCAGGCGGAGGGCGAGGAGCCCAGGATGAGGACTTCCGTCTTGTCTGAGTTCAGTTTCAGGCGGCTGGTCGTCATCCATTCGGCTACATCTTTCATCCCTTCGTGAAGGTTGGCTCTGGAAGCGGCGGGGTCGTTGGTCAGTGAGAGGATCAGCTGGGTGTCATCGGCGTAGGAGATGATGTTCAGGTTGTGTTGGCGTGCGATGGGCGCGAGGGGGCTCATGTAGACGTTGAAGAGGGTGGGGCTCAGCGAGGATCCTTGAGGGACGCCGCAGATGACTTCGGTGGCCTCTGACTTGTACGGTGGTAGGCGGACTCTCTGTGTTCTTCCGTCGAGGAAGGAGACGATCCATTCCAGTGCCTTTTCCTGAATTCCGACGTTGCTGAGGCGCTGCACTAGGGTGCGGTGGCAGACAGTGTCGAATGCCGCGGAGAGGTCTAGGAGGATGAGGGCCGCTGTTTCTCCGTTGTCCATCAGGGCTCGGATGTCATCGGTGGCAGCGATCAGAGCGGTCTCGGTGCTGTGGTTGGCTCGGAAGCCAGACTGTGAGGGGTCGAGGGATCCATTCGTCTCGAGGAAGGCGGCCAGCTGTTTGTTGACGGTCTTCTCGATGACTTTGGCTGGAAACGGGAGGAGCGAGATGGGGCGGTAGTTCTTGAGTTCGGTGGGGTCCGCTGTTGGTTTCTTAAGTAGAGCGCTGAGTTCGGCGTGCTTCCAGCTCTCCGGGAAGGTGGCGGTGTCGAAGGAGGTGTTGATGATGTCCCGCAGGTGGGGTGCGATGACAGCGTCGGCCTTGTTGAAGACGTGGTGAGGGCACGGGTCGGTCGGAGATCCGGAGTGGATGGAGTTCATCATGCGGACGGTGTCATCGGTGCTGATCGGAGTCCAGGCGCGGAGGGTGGTGGTGGGTGGCGTTGCTGCGGTCTTTGTGTGCGATGGTTGACTACTGAAGCTGTTGTGTATGTCTGCGATCTTGTTGTGGAAGTAGGAGGCGAGGGAGTTGCAGAGGTCTTGCGATGGGGTGATGTCGTTGTTACCGGCGTTGGGGTTGGAGAGCTCTTTCACGATGTTGAAGAGTTCCTTGCAGTTGTGTGCGTTGGTGTCCAGTCGGTCCTTGAATGCAGTTTTCTTGGTGGCGCGGATCAGTTGGTGGTGCTTCCGGGTGGCAAGCTTGAGGGTGGTCATGTTGCCCGCGGTAGGTTCCCTTCTCCAGACTTTCTCGAGGGCTCGGCAGTTCTTCTTGGAGCTCTTGAGTTCGTCGGTGAACCATGGGGCTTTCTTGCTGCCGGGTCTGCTGGGCGGGGTCCTCAGAGGGGCGAGTTCGTCCGCGCAGTTGCTGATCCACTTTGTGAGGTTGTCGGCGGCCTGGCTGGGGTTCGCTGAGCTGGCGGGAGGGTGCTGACTCAGGGAGGCGGTGAGCTGGTCGGCTGTGATCTTGTTCCAGCTTCTTCGGGCAGCCTGTTGCTGGTGGTGGTGGGTCGTCGTTCTTCTGAAGGTGAAGTGGACGCAGCTGTGGTCCGTCCAGTGGAGTCCTGTGGCGTGGCTGAAGGCGATGTCTTTGCTGGATGAGAAGACGGCGTCGAGTGTGTGTCCGGCGAGGTGGGTGGGGGTGGTCACCAGTTGCTTGAGTCCCAGGTTTGCGAGGTTTTCCAGCAAGGTGGTCGTGTTGCGGTCGTCGTTGTTCTCCAGGTGGAAGTTGAGGTCCCCGAGGAGGATGTAGTCGGCTGAGGGGAGGGCGAGCGGGCTGATGAAGTCGGCGATGTCCTCGCTGAATTGTGTGCGTGGTCCCGGGGGTCTGTAGATGAGGGTGCCTCTGAGAGTGGTCTTCGGGTTGACGTGGATCTGGAAGTGCAGGTGTTCGGCGGGTGCGATGGTGTCGTCGGTGTTGGTCGTGATGCGGATGGTGTTCCTATGAATGATGGCGATGCCACCTCCTGTCTGGTTGACGCGGTCTCTCCGGATGATCTTGTAGCCGTCCGGGATGGCGATGGCGATGTCGGGTGCTGAGGAGGCGTGCATCCAGGTTTCCGTGAGGAAGGCGACGTCTGGGTGTGTGGTGTCGAGCAGGTTCCAGAGCTCGACGGCGTGTCTGTGGACGGAGCGGGTGTTGAGCAGGATGCACTTCAGGTGGCTGCTGCTGGAGTTCGGCTTGGTGGGTGCTGGTGCCGCGCAGGTCCGGGTGCAGGAGAACTTGCAGGCCTGGCAGATGAAGGGACCGTGGGTGCGTCTCGGGGTGGCTCGGTAGCATCCAGGGGTTCGGCCGGCGTTGAGTGCGTTGAGGGCGGCGGCGTCGTACGTCCGGCGGGTGGGCTGGGGTCTGCGGGGGCCAGGGGTCCTGGCACTGGGCGCGGTCCAGGCGCGGACGGGCGCAGACGGGCTTACCTTTGGCGCACCTTCGGCGCTCATTTGGTGCTCCCGCTGCGCGCGTCCGCTGCGCGGTCGCTCAGGGGGCGTCATAAGAGGGGAGCCGGGAGGGAGGGTGTGCGGGGAGGCGGGGATCGCGGTAGCCAATCGGCGTGCGGGGGGGCGGGGTCTCGTCGAGATCCGGCGGGAAAAGCTGGGGGCTCGGCGGCGGCCCTGCGGTGGCTGGGGCGGCGCTGGGACGGCCCTGTGGCGGCTGGGGTGGTTCAGCGGCGGTCCTGTGGCGGCTGGGGCGCCGTGTAGATCGAGGCACAGGCAGCAGGTAGGAGGAGCAGGCGGGGGGTGTGGGGGCGACCAGGCCGAGGGCGCAGTGGTCGCTCCTGAGCAGCGCTGTGGGTCCCCTTAAGAGGGGAGCCGGGAGGGAGGGTGTGCGGGGAGGCGGGGATCGCGGTAGCCAATCGGCGTGCGGGGGGGCGGGGTCTCGTCGAGATCCGGCGGGAAAAGCTGGGGGCTCGGCGGCGGCCCTGCGGTGGCTGGGGCGGCGCTGGGACGGCCCTGTGGCGGCTGGGGTGGTTCAGCGGCGGTCCTGTGGCGGCTGGGGCGCCGTGTAGATCGAGGCACAGGCAGCAGGTAGGAGGAGCAGGCGGGGGGTGTGGGGGCGACCAGGCCGAGGGCGCAGTGGTCGCTCCTGAGCAGCGCTGTGGGTCCCCTTAAGAGGGGAGCCGGGAGGGAGGGTGTGCGGGGAGGCGGGGATCGCGGTAGCCAATCGGCGTGCGGGGGGGCGGGGTCTCGTCGAGATCCGGCGGGAAAAGCTGGGGGCTCGGCGGCGGCCCTGCGGTGGCTGGGGCGGCGCTGGGACGGCCCTGTGGCGGCTGGGGTGGTTCAGCGGCGGTCCTGTGGCGGCTGGGGCGCCGTGTAGATCGAGGCACAGGCAGCAGGTAGGAGGAGCAGGCGGGGGGTGTGGGGGCGACCAGGCCGAGGGCGCAGTGGTCGCCCTCGGCCTGGTCGCCGGGAGTTAAAAGTTGTGGGTAACTTACGGTAAATAACAGGACCGAGCCATCAATGCGGGCGGGGGCAGTAGACACAGTGGGCCTCATTTATGAGGCCGTGCATCACTTTTACGCCGCCGGTGCATCACTTTTTGTCACGCACCAGCAGCGTAAAAAATGTGCCTTGTTGCACCATATTTACAAAGTGCCGCATCTAGGTAGATGCGTCACTTTGTAAACCCCTGCGCTACATTATGCCTGCGCCAGGTATAATGTATGCAGGGGGGGTGTTCCCACGCAGGAAAGGGTCATAGAAGTGACGCAGTGAAATCTATAAGATTTCACTGCGCCACTTCTAGGACACAAATGCGCCAATTTCTTACGCCTGCCTCACAGCAGGCGTAAGACTGACGCAGGCCCTTTCACATGGGGCTTGCCCCATGTGTAATGACCCGTTGCTGAAGTTGCGTCACTTTTGTGACACACCAGCAATGCGTCACTTTTGCGCCATACAGATACTTCAGAAATACTGATGTATCTGTAACTCCTTGCGCAATGATGCGTCATACTGTAAATATGACGTATCATTGGTGTCGCAAGGGGGGACGCAGTGAAAAGTGACGCATCACTGTTTTCACGCAGCGATGCGTCACTTTTCATAAATGAGGCCCAGTAAGCGCAAATAGTACATGCATAAGGGAGACTACATACAAAGTGCCACTACCAATAACAGACAGGTCTCGATCTCGCATACAGCCTGAACGACAGCGAGAGAAAGAAGCCAAGTTGGAACTTGGGTAAAGGGTTGCAGAAGAGGGCTCACACATGACCCAGCAAGAGCTCAAAAGTGGGCATAAAAGTTCTTACAAATCACAAAAGCTAGAAGCAGGAACATTGGACACGTACAGGCTGAACCAGGGCCGACCATAGACTAGTTAAGGCTTCAGTCCCGGAACAGTGAATTGTCAGTGAAGTCTAAGACCACAGGGTGTAGTGAATAAGTTGGGAACGGAGGAGCACGCTTTACAGGTGGCAGAAGGGTAATTGAGTGCAGTTGCAGACTGCTGAGATCAAGGTGTGTCAGATGAAACGGAGTTGCAGGCAGCCCTTTTCTCCTCGCATTAATGGGGTAACAATAGTTGTATTTCCCTCCACTTAGAAAAGTGAACTTTCTAAAAATTAAGTAATTGGAAATGTAATTTATGTAATTTTATGACACATTCGGTGGTGGTGGCAAGTGGCTGGCAAACATTAACAACTTACTGCTCAGTTTTTGATCTTCAGCCAGCGTGACTGGCGCTTCGGTGACAGCTCAGCTGGCTTGCTCAGGCCGTGAGCAAGCTACCCCCGTGGTAATCAACCTTAGTCGGTCCTGCTGCCCGGTGCACCATGCCTTAGCCGGCTTTTCATTCCTGAGTCCTGGCGTCTCTTTCTCAGTCGTCACGCCGTCACTCAGCGCACTTTTAATCAGTGGCGTCACTGGGGTTGGTGTCACCCGGTGCGGGTAACTCATGGTGTCACCCCCTCACGACTTACCGCATGGACCACCTCTGTCGGAAATGTACGGCGCTAGGTACTGTCTTACTCCCTCTAGCTCTCTCTCTCTTTCTAGCTCTCTCTAGCTCCCTCTCTCTGTCTTACTCCCTCTAGCTCCTTCTGTCTCTGTCTTACTCCCTCTAGCTCCCTCTCCCTCTGTCTCACTCCCTCTAGCTCCCTCTCTCTGTCTTGCTCCCTCTAGCTCCCTCTCTTACTCCTTCTAGCTCTCTCTCTCGCTGTCTTACTCCCTCTCTCTCTGTCTTACTCCCTCTAGCTCCCTGTCTTACTCCCTCTAGCGCCCTCTCTCTGTCTTACTCCCTCTTGCTCCCGCTATCTCTCTCTTACTCCCTCTAGCTCCCGCTCTCTCTCTTACTCCCTCTAGCTCCCTCTCTCTCTGTCTTGCTCCCTCTAGCTCCCTCTCTCTGTCTTACTCCCTCTAGCTTCCTCTCTCTCTGTCTTACTCCCTCTAGCCCCTCTCTCTTACTACCTCTAGCTCTCTCTCTCTTACTCCCTCTAGCCCCCTCTCTCTCTGTCTTGCTCCCTCTAGCTCTCTCTCTCTATGTCTTACTCCCTCTAGCTCCCTCTCACTCTGTCTTGCTCCCTCTAGCTCCCTCTCTCTCTTTTACTCCCTCTAGCTCCCTCTCTCTGTCTAGCTCCCTCTCTCTCTGTCTTGCTCCCTCTAGCTCCCTCTGTCTCCCTCTCTCTGTCTTACTCCCTCTAGCTCCCTCTCTCTCTGTCTTACTCCCTCTAGCTCCCTCTCTCTGTCTTACTCCCTCTAGCTTCCTCTCTCTCTGTCTTACTCCCTCTAGCCCCCTCTCTCTTACTCCTTCTAGCCCCCTCTCTCTCTGTCTTGCTCCCTCTAGCTCTCTCTCTCTCTCTGTCTTACTCCCTCTAGCTCCCTCTCACTCTGTATTGCTCCCTCTAGCTCCCTCTCTCTCTTTTACTCCCTCTAGCTCCCTCTCTCTGTCTAGCGCCCTCTAGCTCACTCTCTCTCTGTCTTACTCCCTCTAGCTCCCTCTCTCTGTCTAGCTCCCTCTCTCTCTGTCTTGCTCCCTCTAGCTCCCTCTGGCTCCCTCTCTCTGTCTTACTCCCTCTAGCTCCCTCTCTCTCTTACTCCCTCTAGCTCCCTCTCTCTGTCTAGCTCCCTCTAGTTCCCTCTCTCTGTCTTACTCCCTCTAGCTCCCTCTGGTTCCCTCTCTCTCTGTCTTACTCCCTCTAGCTCCCTATCTCTCTGTCTTACTCCCTCTAGCTCACTCTCCCTCTGTCTTACTCCCTCTAGCTCCCTCTCTTACTCCTTCTAGCTCCCTCTCTCTCTGTCTTACTCCCTCTAGCTCCCTCTCTCTCTGTCTTACTCCCTCTAGCTCCCTCTCTGTCTTACTCCCTCTAGCTCCCACTCTCTCTCTCTTACTCCCTCTAGCTCACTCTCTCTCTGTCTTGCTCCCTCTAGCTCCCTCTCTCTGTTTTACTCCCTCTAGCTCCCTCTCTCTCTCTGTCTTGCTCCCTCTAGCTCCCTCTCTCTGCCTTACTCCCTCTAGCTTCCTCTCTCACTGTCTTACTCCTTCTAGCCCCCTCTCTCTTACTCCCTCTAGCCCCCTCTCTCTTACTCCCTCCAGCTCCCTCTCTCTCTTACTCCCTCTAGCCCCCTCTCTCTGTCTTGCTCCCTCTAGCTCTCTCTGTCTTACTCCCTCTAGCTCCCTCTCACTCTGTCTTGCTCCCTCTATCTCCCTCTCTCTCTTACTCCCTCTAGCTCCCTCTCTCTGTCTAGCGCCCTCTAGCTCACTCTCTCTGTCTCACTCCCCCTAGCTCCCTCTCTCTGTCTAGCTCCCTCTCTCTCTGTCTTGCTCCCTCTGTCTCCCTCTCTCTGTCTTACTCCCTCTAGCTCCCTCTCTCTCTGTCTTACTCCCTCTAGCTCCCTCTCTCTCTGTCTTACTCCCTCTAGCTCCCTCTCTCTGTCTAGCTCCCTCTAGCTCCCTCTCTCTCTCTCTTACTCCCTCTAGCTCCCTCTGTCTTTCTCCCTCTACCTCCCCCGCTCTGTCTAGCTCCCTATAGCTTCCTCTCTCTTGCTCCCTCTAGCTCCCTCTGTCTCCCTCTCTCTGTCTTACTCCCTCTAGCTCCCTCTCTCTGTGTCTTACTCCCTCTAGCTCCCTCTTTCTCTGTCATACTCCCTCTAGCTCCCTCTCTCTCTGTCTTCCTCCCTCTAGCTCCCTCTCTCTCTCACTCCCTCTAGCTCCCTTTCTCTCTGTCTTCCTCCCTCTAGCTCCCTCTCTCTCTATCTTACTCCCTCTAGCCCCCTCTCTCTGTCTAGCTCCCTCTCTCTCTGTCTTACTTCCTCTAGCTACCTCTGTCTCCCTCTCTCTGTCCTTCTCACTCTAGCTCCCTCTCTCTCTGCCTTTCTCACTCTAGCTCCCTCTCTCTCTTTTACTCCCTCTAGCTCCCTCTCTCTGTCTTACTCCCTCTCTGTCTTGCTCCCTCTAGCTCCCTCTGTCTCCCTCTCTCTGTCTTACTCCCTCTAGCTCCCTCTCTCTCTGTCTTACTCCCTCTAGCTCCCTCTCTCTGTCTTACTCCCTCTAGCTTCCTCTCTCTCTGTCTTACTCCCTCTAGCCCCCTCTCTCTTACTCCCTCTAGCCCCCTCTCTCTCTGTCTTGCTCCCTCTAGCTCTCTCTCTATGTCTTACTCCCTCTAGCTCCCTCTCACTCTGTCTTGCTCCCTCTAGCTCCCTCTCTCTCTCTTTTACTCCCTCTAGCTCCCTCTCTCTGTCTAGCGCCCTCTAGCTCACTCTCTCTCTGTCTTACTCGCTCTAGCTCCCTCTCTCTGTCTAGCTCCCTCTCTCTCTGTCTTGCTCCCTCTAGCTCCCTCTGGCTCCCTCTCTCTGTCTTACTCCCTCTAGCTCCCTCTCTCTCTGTCTTACTCCCTCTAGCTCCCTCTCTCTCTGTCTTACTCCCTCTAGCTCCCTCTCTCTGTCTAGCTCCCTCTAGTTCCCTCTCTCTGTCTTACTCCCTCTAGCTCCCTCTGGTTCCCTCTCTCTCTGTCTTACTCCCTCTAGCTCCCTATCTCTCTGTCTTACTCTCTCTAGCTCACTCTCCCTCTGTCTTACTCCCTCTAGCTCCCTCTCTTACTCCTTCTAGCTCCCTCTCTCTCTGTCTTACTCCCTCTAGCTCCCTCTCTCTCTGTCTTACTCCCTCTAGCTCCCTCTCTCTCTGTCTTACTCCCTCTAGCTCCCTCTCTGTCTTACTCCCTCTAGCTCCCACTCCCACTCTCTCTCTCTTACTCCCTCTAGCTCACTCTCTCTCTGTCTTGCTCCCTCTAGCTCCCTCTCTCTGTTTTACTCCCTCTAGCTCCCTCTCTCTCTCTGTCTTGCTCCCTCTAGCTCCCTCTCTCTGCCTTACTCCCTCTAGCTTCCTCTCTCTCTGTCTTACTCCCTCTAGCCCCCTCTCTCTTACTCCCTCTAGCCCCCTCTCTCTTACTCCCTCCAGCTCCCTCTCTCTCTTACTCCCTCTAGCCCCCTCTCTCTCCGTCTTGCTCCCTCTAGCTCTCTCTCTGTCTTACTCCCTCTAGCTCCCTCTCACTCGGTCTTGCTCCCTCTATCTCCCTCTCTCTCTTACTCCCTCTAGCTCCCTCTCTCTGTCTAGCGCCCTCTAGCTCACTCTCTCTGTCTCACTCCCCCTAGCTCCCTCTCTCTGTCTAGCTCCCTCTCTCTCTGTCTTGCTCCCTCTGTCTCCCTCTCTCTGTCTTACTCCCTCTAGCTCCCTCTCGCTCTGTCTTACTCCCTCTAGCTCCCTCTCTCTCTGTCTTACTCCCTCTAGCTCCCTCTCTCTGTCTAGCTCCCTCTCTCTCTCTCTTACTCCCTCTAGCTCCCTCTCCCTCTGTCTTTCTCCCTCTATCTCCCCGCTCTGTCTAGCTCCCTATAGCTTCCTCTCTCTTGCTCCCTCTAGCTCCCTCTGTCTCCCTCTCTCTCTCTGTCTTACTCCCTCTAGCTCCCTCTCTCTGTGTCTTACTCCCTCTAGCTCCCTCTCTCTCTCTGTCATACTCCCTCTAGCTCCCTCTCTCTCTGTCTTCCTCCCTCTAGCTCCCTCTCTCTCTCACTCCCTCTAGCTCCCTTTCTCTCTGTCTTCCTCCCTCTAGCTCCCTCTCTCTCTATCTTACTCCCTCTAGCCCCCTCTCTCTGTCTAGCTCCCTCTCTCTCTGTCTTACGTCCGCTAGCTACCTCTGTCTCCATCTCTCTGTCATTCTCACTCTAGCTCCCTCTCTCTCTGTCTTTCTCACTCTAGCTCTCTCTCTCTCTGTCTTACTCCCTCTAGCTCCCTCTCTCTCTGTCTTACTCCCTTTATTTCCCTCTCTCTCTCTCTTACTCTCTCTAGCCCCCTCTCTCCCTTTGTTACTCCCTCTTGCTCCCTCTCTCTCTCTGTCTTGCTCTCTCTAGCTCCCTCTCTCTGTATTACTCCCTCTAGCTCCCTCTGTCTCCCTCTCTCTCTTACTCCATCTGTCTTCTCTGGATTTGTATAAACAAGAGTGCGAGAAAGAGGTGGCACTGTAGTGAAGAGCAAGCTGAAATTTGGAACTGGTTCACTGGAAAACTTAAGACTGCAAGATACTGAAAAATAGGAAACCATGCACCCTCAGATGAGCTAGGCTGCTATAGAGTTGCCTTGTGAGCAAAGAAAATTGCAGTCATGCATTGCAGATCTGCGAGACGCTGGCGAGTGTGAACAGCATGAGGATGGAACAAGCTTGCACAGGGAGCGACAGTAAAGGTGAGAGCAGAGGCGAGGCTGCAGTGCAGATTGGTGTCACCCCATGTGTTGGTGTCACCCGGTGCGGGCCGCACCCCCCTAGTGACGCCACTGCTTTTAATTGCGCTTCTGCACAATGCGCGTGACACAATATTTGTATGGTCACCAGCCCCACCCTATGACCCACCCTGAAGATGCGTACTCGCGGCGCGTAGACATCTGCGCGCGCTGCGCACCATAATTAATAAACAGCCCCACTGCCTCAGAGTGGTTTGGACCCCGGACATGCGCACCACCATTTAATTAATCAAGACACCGGGCGTGCGGTCGGTGTGCACCACCATTTATGTTCATATGAAGAGGCTTGCAGGTTCTGCCTCCGTTGAGTGAGGGGGCCCCTGGAGCGAGGTTCGGCGAACAGCGGACATGCGCACCACCATTTAATTAATCAAGACGCCGCCGGGCGTGCGGTCAGTGCGCATCACCATTTATGTTCATATGAAGAAGAGGCTTGCAGGCTCTGCCTCCGCTGAGTGAGTGGGCCCCTGGAGCAAGGGGATCCCCCTGCAACACGGGGGCTGCGGGGGCCTGTTATCAAGTATGAAAGGATTTCGCAACAATTACATGGATCATCTAAGTATAATCCCTTGTAGGTGCTTAGTATAGAGGGATAACAGCTACATATGAGCTCTAGAAATAGGAACAGTATTGCACTAATAAAGTTTAGTTCATTAATGTTAGACATTGGCTTTTTCAGTGGGTTTATCCCCAGAATTTCTGCCTTTGGGCCACTTGTTTTTCACCCTGTTTTTGTTGGTTTTAGTACTCTGGGCACTTTACCACTGCTGATTGTGCCAATGTGGATATGCTCTCTCTGTATATTGTGAATATAGATTGGTGTTTCCATGATTGGCTTATTTGACTTACTACTAAGTCCCTAGTAGAGTGCCTTGTGTATTTCCCAGGGCCAGTAAATCAAATGCTGCTAGTGGGCCACCGAAAAAATCCCTGACAAATATCTTTTCTAATCCGAATTTACCAAACACCGGAATTAAATGCGTTCTGTTAACAACAGAAACGCTTTTCATATATGCCTCTTTGTTTAAATTGGGGTCGCATCATCTTAATTATTGTAACACACATAGGGTAAATGTATGGAAAGAGCCTTCACTACAAGATGGCCGCCTTAGTAAATCGGACTTCAAACATAAAAGTTTAGGAATAATGAACTCGAAAACGATATGCCTCCTGATGTGATACCAAACATCAGAGTTAGCCCAATGCGATCTTCAAACAACCGAAATAGTGTCTCAAACAAACAACGAACAGGCACAATGCTATATAACGCAGCCGAGATATAAAGAAGACAGACAAGGCATACAGGACCACAACTCCTGTGATCCTTTGGGGACCCGGAAGCACGCTGGCTGCGTTTGGACGCGCAGCCACGAGAAGGAGTGAGATTCCTCCTCTGTTCGGCATAGAAGTACCGAACAGGTAAGCACTTCTCAAATTAGCCGTAATTTTCGATAAATAAACTCGTGTTCTGAGTAAAAATGGCTCTAAGTAACAGGCGTTCCCCCCTTCTTTCAATTTCAGATAGAACCCACTGAGAGCACCCTGTACACAGTAGCCTGCGCCTTCAATGCAAGTAAGATAAACATATTGGCGTTCAAGCATTTTCATTGTTGGAAACTCCTTGAGAGAGAGCACTTACGATGTCCTCCTGCTTTTTCTCTATAGGCCAGGCAGTCCATATCAATGTGAAAAATCTGAAACTCTTATACACAAGTAAGTGGACGAGAAATAAAGACAGGTAGAATGACCATATGTCAAAACATAGCGATAATAGCAGTTTTTGTATTTGGTTTTCCCTAATTAGATTTGTTTTGCGCCGGGGTTGATTGAAAACCACCACACAAGTTCTGAATAACAGAGGTAAGATAAGGAAGCTAGCAGTGGTGTAGGGAGTGGTAAGCAATGCCAATAATTATAATAATCCTCTAAAGAAAGGCTTTCTTTCCTTTCTTCACAGCTTTTGTCCTGATGAGAACTCCACAAACACCGGAAGTTCGAAACGCGTAGACTGTTAGAGCCATAAGACTTATAAAAAGTTGTTTAGAATTGCTCTAAATAATTGTCTTTAAACAAAAGGATTAATCTATGGCATGCTGTGAATATTGTAATTCCAGTGTAAATATATGAATGTATGATGTCTGTGGTTGTATGAGAGGGTACGTCTGAATGAGTGATGACTGGAAAATGTATATAAGATAATGTGTTGAACTATTTTTTATGATAATGTATATGTTGTGTATAGAAGGTCTTGTGAAATGTGAAAATTGGTGAAATAATAACCAAACTCATGAAGTAAAGAATTTTTGCAAAATAATAAAAAAAGATTCAATCAAACATAAATATGAAAACAAAGCATATTGTTTAACTCGTATGTTTTGAGTGGATTGAGATTCAAATTATAGAACAGTAGTGGCACTCCTTTTTGTTTAATATTAGCTAGTGGGCCTGCAGCACTGATTGTGCCTCCCACACAAGCAGCCTTTAAAAGGTAACTCAGACCTGCCACTGCATTGTCTGCTGGCAGTCTAGTACTGTCATGTCAACCTGGCAAGTGCACCCACTTGTCAGGCCCTAACCTCCCCTTTTATTACATGTGAGTCAATTCTAAGGTAGGCCCAAGGTAGCCCCGTGGGCAGGTTGCAATGTATGTGGAAGGTAGGACATGTACTGAGGTGTGTGACATGTCCTGATAGTGAAATGCAGTGTAATTAATTTTTCACTATTGAAAGGCTACCTGTCCCATAGGACAGAATGGGGATTTATTTATAACATCTTATAAATACAACTTCCCATTGGGAAGAGATGGAAAGAAAGAGTTTAGTATGCCTGAACTCAGAATATAAAAATGCATCTTTTAGTAAAAATTATTTTTTATTGTTTAAAAATACCACATTTAGAAAGTGGGTATTTTCTTGCTTAGCCATCCTGTGTGCCTCTGCTTGTTTGTGGATTAACTGTCTGGCTTTTGAATGACAGGGGCTGGGGATGTGCATTCTCGCAGATGGCCACGGGGGTGGGGGAGTTGATGTGTGTCCTGCCTTTCGTGGATGAGTCAGGACTGGGCTGAATATACCTGGGCTGCATTTAGAATAGGGGAGGTGATTTCTCTCACACCTCAATGGTCCTGGTCTGCCTTGGACAATGCGGTCTCCACCTCCTGCCGAGCAGCTGCACCAGGGAGGACGGACCTGATTTTGGCTGGGCAAAAGAACTTCTCTGCCACCAGACAACAAAATAATTTGTGCTATAAAAAGTGGAGCTCAGTCCCCTGTCCAGTCTCAGGGTACAGACCCTGGGTTGGAGGGTCAGTGTCAGGATGTCATCCCTGACCTGACTGAAGGGAGAGTGGAGAAACACTGAAAGGCACCTGGGGCTACTGTCCCCACTCTCTGATGCCACAGAGGTTCGAGAGGCATATGGCCTGGGTCTCATCACTGACAAGTGTCAGTGGCCACTGTGGCTTGCTGTCCTGGTAGACAGAGTGGCCCCGGGGGGGGGGGGGTAGGAGTCACACCCAGGGGGTGGACTGGGACACACCACTGTGTTGACCATAGGGGTACTGTCTGCCTGCTGGGACACACCTGTGAGAAAGCTAAGGTTAGGTGCTGCACAGATAGGGTCCCCAGGTGAGAAGGAGGGTTCCCCATGGGTTAGCTTAGTGGGCCCTATGAGTATGGACAGAGGGATCCAACTAGGTTCAGCAAGGCATAGAACCAGAACGTGCCCCACAGTTGTGGGCCAGGTCTAGGTTCTACCGCCTCAACCGGGGAAGTCCATCAAGGGATTGATGAGTCTTCCCTGGCTTTAGGTTGGAAGGGGGTTATGTTAGACCTGGCTTTTTCAGCAGGTTTATCCCCAGACTTTTTGCTTTTGGGCCTTCTGTTTTTGACCCTGTTTTTGTTGGTTTTAGGACTCTGGGCACTTTATCACTGCTGATCAGTACTAAAGTGCATATGCTCTCTCTGTAAATTGTGAATATGGATTGGTGTTTTCATGATTAGCTTATTTGACGTACTACTAAGTCCCTAATAGAGTGCATTGTGTGTGCTCAGGGCCTGTAAATCAAATGCTGCTAGTGGGCCTGCAGCACTGAATGTGCCACCCACACAAGCAGCCTTTCAAAGGTAACTCTGACCTGCCACTGCAGTGTCTGTGGCAGTCTAGTACTCTAGCACCCACTTGCCAGGCCCTAACCTTCCCTTTTATTACATGTGAGTCACGCCTAAGGTAGGCCCAAGGTAGTCCAATGGACAGGGTGCAGTGTGATGTATTTACTATGGGTACTGTATCGATCCCCCTATTTCTGACCCTTGTCTGGTTAATAATTAACTAGCAGCCATTCAACTGCACAAAAACCCGTTATCTGATTAGCCACACAACGGCACAGAAACCCGTTATCTGATTAGGTAGTAGCGCATGCCATCTCATTAGGCAAGCACTATTTCTCCAGCCCCCTAATAGGCATACGGAGTTCTCAAAACAAATCAAACCTACAGCGACCTGGGAAATCCCCGCAGCCATTGTTTTGATTTAGCCGAGAACTTCAGTAAAGAATGTGCGAACGACCAGTTCGTATGACATCCTTATTGACGTATTTATGTCCATCCTTACGTCAATCTCTGCACCTTTCAGGTATAAATAATACCGACATTGCCTTAAGCAAACACACGAGGTGGTGACAAGATTGGAGCAGCGAGACTTGCCGAGGAGCCCAGCTGACAGCGAAGCCCACAGACGCTGCCCCTCCTTTCTGACGCGCTGAGAAAGAGACGCTGCCTTTTCTCCTGCCGAGAAATCCAGCTCCGGCGCTTCCAGCCGCCCTTGCAGGCAGCTGGGATATCAAGCCCTGAGACAGAGATACCAGCCCTCCAGCCTTCTAAATCCCAGGTACTGAACTGAATAACCCTTGCAGAGAATTCTTGAAGCAGACCCTTGGCAAAGCAAATTTAACTTAAACTGCTACTTATCTACTCCCGCCCATGTATTAGGCTTAGGTCAGGTACATTGGGTTAGGCGTAGTTAGAAGCACCAGTTGAGTACGATTAGTCAATGTATATATGTATGTATCTATTTTATCCATTTTAAGTATCATATGGCTAAGAAACCATATCAATGCTTTTACAGTATTATTTTATAATTCTGTTATTACTGTATGCACTTTACTTAACTATAAGTATTGCAATAATAGCGATTCATTTCTCTTGTAGGAGAAAAGAGACTGATCAATAAATAACATCTTTTTATTGAACACGCCCGTCTCTTCCTTTTCTCTACAATCTGGTGAAACTAAGAATGCACTGAACTGACTGAGTAAAATAAGTTGTCTTTTGTTTTCACACGACTCTAGAGATATACTCTTGATTAGGGGAGAGCAAAGTTGTCATGTTCTATGGTTGTCAGAAACTAAATCCCTTCTTGTCTATCCAGGGAGGTTAAACTCCTCCTTGTCTATTCGAGAAAGTTTCTAGTGAACTCTGAGCTAGCTGTCAAACACTAAACTTTAAGTCTAATATCGTCAGTAGAAGACCTAGTTAACCTCTGTCCTACGTCTATACTATTGAAGATATTATTCCAATGCGCAGAGCCTATTGGGATAATAG
This sequence comes from Lissotriton helveticus, assembly GCF_964261635.1. Taxonomy (NCBI): domain Eukaryota; kingdom Metazoa; phylum Chordata; class Amphibia; order Caudata; family Salamandridae; genus Lissotriton; species Lissotriton helveticus. Next base: position 311,815,790 of record NC_136065.1, on the reverse strand, counting down.
GAACTACACTACATGGCGCCCAACTGTTTAGATAGGCGATAAATCTAACGTGCTTTTTCAACAGACCCCTTTTTTCACATAATACTTCAAAGACGTCTGGAGTGGGAGAAAGGTTAAATCCGCCAAACTTAGTAGGAGGAGACTCCTATGTATGGTTCTTGGTTTATTCAACGTTGAAGGATACACTGTTCCAAAATATTGTGCATCTAATCTTTGTTTCCATAGAAACCTGATCTGCAAATAAACAAAATAACTTTCTTGACAGTAGAATGTCAGAAGCTGAAGAAGAAAGGGAGACAGCTAGACTAGCAGCTCAACTCCTAGCGGATGACACAAGTCTCCTACAGCAAGACCCGGATGCAATACTCATCCCGGTCAACATAAGAAAATCTATAACTTTAAAACTTATAGAAAATGGGCTGACACCGAGAGGTGGTACAGTCATATTCGTAATTGAGGCACACGAATATCGGCAGACAGAGGTATTCTATTCATGGATAAACTTTCCAGCAGCAAACGCTGTAACAAAGGACTTCCACTATTACAAAATAGAGGAACCTCCTAATGAGTACACTCCTTTCGAGGAGGTGGAAATACCACTCAAATACCAAGAGCACCTGCTCTGGTTTAATGGCGCCCTAAAGCATAATAATCACATCACCAGGCTCGGTCCACTAGGTAGACCAGGAGCAATGTGGCCGGTCCTAGCCGGATACACACCACATCCAGACATTGAAGAAATGTCTGCACCAGATCTTTTAGCACAGCTAAAACAACTAATTAAAATACACAGACAATTAGTCCAATATGTAATGCGGACTTCAACAGTCCAACCAGCTATTAAAATTCCACAGCTGACACAAATAAAATTACACCACAGAACATACAGTCCTGTCTAGGTAAAGTACCCGCAAAACGGGAACAAATTCCATTCTGGTTAGCACAAAAAATCACTCAAATAGAGGCAGTGTTCCCTGATACCACCTCTGTTGAGAAACACAGGATTCTGACTATCTGTCTTCCAATGGGAATCGCACCACATGTGGAGGACTGTGACACTTGGGGTACAGTCTTTGCTTCCATTTAAACAAAAACACATGGTGTTCCATCCATGTCAGTAATAGCAGATGTGCTAAAACAAATTCAAGATGAATACGGTCCAGAACCTGCTTTAACTCTTGGTATGAAATTACTAAAAGACTTCAAGCAGGTCTCGGCAATATTACTAGCCAATATAAAGGGAGAAGCAGCAAATGTGGCGATCCGCCAGAGGTTGAAAGAGACAGATATAGCAGACCAACCATTTGAACTTGCCAGAATCATAGAAAAATCCTATGAAGAACTAGGAAGAGATAGTTAGGGTGGGAAACCAGTGAAACCCCAACTAATAGAAAATCCTGAAAAGGTATTTATTAAAAATAATCTAAACACTTCAAAGAAGATCTGAGATGGAAATAAACAATCCACTCCAAAATAAAAAAGATTCCAGTCCAGAGGAAGGTCTCCTCGGCGGAGAGAAAGATCTCCGGACCAAGGACACAAGTCTCCCCAGAGGGAGCCCTCTGAGAAAAAATACAACCTTAGAAACAGGGATAATCTGAAGAAACCTGATAGATATCAAGATATTGATACACGTCCCTCTCGATCTTTTCAGACTTCCTCGCAGAAATCGGAAAGAAGAGGGCGGTCAGAACACAGGGAAGAGCACGTCAAGTCCAAAGACAAGGAACCTGCTCATCAAAATAAAAAATTACAGTTTCCAAAAAAGAAGGTAGCCAGTATTAAAGTAATCAACCATGCCGAGAATACTGAGGACACAGCTGAAAAACGGAGAATGGGCTCAGACAATGCTAGACAGCGCAGCAGAAGTGAGCATAGCTCGCAAGATCCTTATGAATCATCTGGAGACAGTGGACATGAATGAATTCATTCAGGTGGAAACTGCAGATACCAGAGTTAGCAAACCTCATAAAATATATGAAATAACATTGCGTATAGAGGGGGATAAGACTAGGAAAATAAGGGATCTCTTTTGGGATAATCTCTCCAAGGGCTATGATATCCTTTAGGCTGAAAGAGACTGGCCACCAGAGTTTGTCAGGGAGTGCCCTCATGGCGAAGAAATAATTATGCCTGCCTTCTCAAATCATATTCCAATTCATAAAAAATATACACTTGCAAGAAAGTGGGCAGTAGCCCAAGCTCCTGCATTATATAAAAACCATGTGGGATGGGATGAGGACTCTCCTCCTCACAAAATCCAGTTAAAATCACAACCTACTGCACAGAGGCAGTACCCAATTAAGCAAGAAGCTAAAAAACGGGTAAAAGAGATCCTAGATCAACTTGAATACCAGGGGGTGATTGAAACTTGCACCTCACAAATGAATAATCCTTTGTTTCCTGTCTCCAAACCAGACAATTCATATCGTCTTGTTTTGGACTACAGACACTTGAACTCATGTTGCAAAACTTTTGCAGTACAAAATTCGCATAGTGCTGCACTAATGAATAACATAGTGCGCAAAAAATACAAAACAACATTAGACATCTCTAATGGATTCTTCTGTCAAAATATAGCACCAGAGAGCAGATATTTGACCGCGTTCTCAATAAATGGCGCGCAAAAAAATTTCTGTCGTTTGCCCCAGGGGTTCAAGAACAGCCCAGGATTATTCTCAGCAAGAGTAACAGAGTTACTACAAATATATGATGATGAGGCATTATTTTATGTCGATGACATCTATCTAACAGATGATGACTTGGATACTCACTTGAAGAGAGTGAACACCATAATACTTGGGTTCGCAGCAGAGGGTTACAAATTCAACTTTAAGAAGTCAAGAATTGCCCATCTAACTGTCCTGTTTTAAGGATATGAACTATCAAGTGAAGGCAAAAGCCTGGCTGACAATTTCCTAGAGAAATGTGCTGTAATCCAAGCACCTAGAACACTAATAAACTTACAATCAATTCTAGGTTTCCTAAATTTCGGAAGAACTTACATTATAAATTATGCAGAGAGAGTTAAACCTCTCTATGATCTTATAAAACCAGATTTAAAAAGAATCAATTGGACTCAAAAACACACAGAAATTTTGAGATCTTTACAAACAGATATGTTAGTTAAAACAAAATTACAAACACGTGATAACACACGCAACCTTGTGATCCGAGTCATCCCAGGAAGATGCGGATTCACGTACCTAACCTCTAATGAGGGAGAAAAGGTACCAATTGCATACAAATCACATTTGTACACAGAAGCTGAAAAAAGGTTCAGCATTAAGGAAAACATTGTTCATGCGGTTCAAACAGCTGTAGCAAAAGAAAAATACCAAGCCGACGGTAGACAGGTCACAGTCAGAACAGCAGAATCAGCTTTTGAGGCATTAACAACACCATGTAATTTACCGACAACGGCACTGAATCCAGAATGGATACAATGGGTAAATTCTGTTGCTACAGACAAAGTAAAATACTATTTTGACCCGGAAATGAAAGAATTAAAATATCTAGAATATGAGAGAGAATACCCTCTGCCAATCGACATTCTGCCTTTACGACAGTACGCCTGTGTAATATATACAGACGGTCATGCTCAACCCTCAGTTTGGGACGAGCTGGCTTACAACGCCACATGCGAAATTGTAAAAGACGTGTGGCGCGGAGGTAAATTGAGACCTCTATTTACAAAAACACACTCAGTGGAAAATAATTCAGAACAACAAACTGAAATAATAGCGTTAAAAATGGCGCTAGACAATGCCGATCGTGATTTCCCGACACTTATAGTGTGCGATTCGTATTACTGCGTCAAATCATACAATAACGATTTACAGAAATGGATTCAAAACGGTTACAAAGATGACACAGGTGCAACAATAAAGCAAAAAGTGCTTTGGGAACAAGTAGTTCTTTTAAAGAAAGAACTACCAAAAACTCACGTGATACATTCACTGAGTCATCAGCGTGATGGCGTTCACGTTGCAGGGAAATCATTGGCTGAGACAGCCACAGCGGTAGCAACTAAATCAGCTTCCGTAGCTACAAAGAAGCGTGCAGTAAAATACATTGACGGTGAAACTGTGCTGGCAGTAAAAACGTCATCAAACGGCGACTGCTCAGCGCTACCGATCAATTACCCACTCAATTATACATACATAATCGATGCAAACTCCGTTCCTTTTGCTCGAATCCCTGAAGTGGGGGATAGAGTGATTCCAAACATGAACAGGAGAGGCTTGTTAATAGCAGACGCACATATGGGTGAGGGTCTCAGACACCTTAAGCTAAAAGATTCTCTGGAAGAATTACAATCAGTGTACTGGTGGCCAGGCATGAGCCTGCATCATCACATTTTTGTAAAAAACTGCCCAGACTGCAACAGAGATCGCAGTGGCGAGAGAAACGGTTTAATACCATGGCGTTGCACTCCAGAATGTATCAAATCAACAAAAAAATTTTTAAAACCCAGTATGAATAATGCGTCATATTAACATGTAGAGACTATTTTTACTTATAATGTAGACCCCAACTTTCGGCTGACGTTGGAACTGTTATACAAAGATTTGCGAGTCTATAATGGCATATACGCTAGAAGCATGTTACGTTCTGACCAAAATCTTTCCTTTAGCTCTAAAACAGCTTATGGGGGGTGCCTGGCCAGAATGAACATTGCATTGCGGGACTCTTCTCACTTCCTTCCTGAGGGAAACGGGATGGTGTAAAGAAAAAACCAAGGCATAAAGCAATCTATAACAGCGAAGATATTAGGTTCAGGAGCTGGGTGGGTCAAACATTTAATAAGTGTCCAACGTAGTCTAAATAACCTGCCAAGAAATTCTCTGAAAGGACTCAGTCCGTACGAACTATTGTTTGGGACTAGAATGTTAGTCCAGGACTTAGATAGTCAGACTTCAGTGGTTAAAGAAAAATGCTTTGATATCAAAGATCGCTTGGCTATTTTACAGGACTTAAATGAAACAAGAAAAGACCTGAGCAACATAAAGTTGAAACAGCAGCCAACAACCACTGAAGAAAAACCACCTGTCCCAGCAAGGCCTGTCTGGATTCCAAAAGTCGGGGATCTGGTCAGAGAGAAGATCGCGGTAAAGAAGGAATTTGGGCCTTCTTACAGAAAAGCAGTTCCTGTCTTGTCTATCAACGGGACAAGATCAGTAGTACTACCGCCCCTTGCTGGTAAAAAGGAGAACCGAGTCATATCCATCGACCTGGTTAAACCACAATCATGTGGCCGATAACAAATAGTAGGCCAAGTGGACTCCCAAGAAGTAGCAGAACACCAAAGTTTGCTACATCCACAGAGGTTCAAACTGAAAGACTGATCACATTTGAAAAATCTACAGTGAAACAACAAGGACTATGCAATAAAGCAATGGAACTTGAACCTCTTAAAACCCAAGTAAATGCTTTTCATCAAGAAACACCGACCTACGATGATGTAACTACAGACTTTTCTAATGAAACAAAGCAAAATCCAAAAGCAAAAAGTAATCCAGAAGCAATTGGAACAATTGACAGAACGGCATCCGGCTACTTCATCAACTTCGATGATTTTTCTGAAAATCCAAGTGAAACAGAAGTACAGCCATCACAAAAACATTTAAAGACAAAGCAAAGGAACTTTTTCATCAACTAAAGGGAACCTATCTAACTTCTCCATGGATTGAAATTTGGGTGACATTAGGTGCATTTGTCCTCATACTTTGGCTCATCATGGTGCTATGCTTGGGACATTTCATTGAGGGAAAATATGCTAAAATGGACACAGCAAGCCAGAAAATCAACTTGGTCCTTAAACCACACACATCTTCACATGTCGAGAAAAGAGAACTTTCTTCAGTGAACTTCACAGCCAATCCTATACCAGGCGGTGTAGCATGGGACAATACTGATTATGAAATCTATGGCCCGGTTGAAATCCTGAAGTATCCACATCAATTTAAGATCCCGTTAAGTGACTTTGTAAAACCAAGCACATTTGCTGATGATTGGGACTTTGAAAGTATTAATGATATGATGTCTGACCTAGTAATGTCTGCTAAATTTACAGAACATGATTATTTGCAGGGTTCATCTAATTATGATCAAATGTTCTGCTACAACCACTATGGTAACCATTATCTCCATAAATCTGCACAACCTAGAAATGTTTTAAATTATAACCAATGGGAACATTGTGCTACTCCTCCAAAGGGTAGTTCTAAAACATTTTATGATAAATATTCATATTTTTCAGGGTTTAACACAAGTAATGCAGAAACATTTTATTTCAAATTGTCGAATAAGACAGGTATGAAGACCATGCTTACAAACACGAAATTGATATATTCAGATTCATTTTTTGAGCAACTGAATACATTTGGTTTTGATTTCTGGAACAATAACATTGAAACAAAAACTGTTTGGGGTACAAAAGATTGGCAAGTACAAGGTATAGAATCATTGTTCAGAGCCTGCATGATCCCAGAACAAATTATGTTTTTGAATGACACTATTCAACAAACTACCTGTCTTGGCTTAGCCAAAATCAAAGACTTAAACAAACCGTCTATTCCAAAGCCAACAACGAACAGTAATAGCTCTATAGATGTTGAGATAGAGGTAAACCATATTTTAAACCAAAACAGAACACATCCTGATTGGAAACAATGGTTGATCTGGCCCACAGACACAAATAACTGTCAAGACAGATTCCTGAACAAAATACAGGGGTTCAAATTGACCAGGCCAGACCCTAGATATTCCCAAAGACAACATCCAGGGATAGTAACTACTTACAGTGTGGGCAAGCTCTGCCTTCAATGGCTACAAACATCCACACTGGCAGAAATTAAGCAACACCTAACTTTACTTCAAGAGGGTGCTGACTTGCGTGAATTCATTATGGGACCACGCAAACAGCGCCAAAAACGTTTCATAGCGGCCTCTATATATGCAGCTTACAATGAAGCCTGGAAAGTAACTCAAATTGAGACAGCAGAAAAAATACGGGAAATTGACCGTATTAATTTGGAAAAATCACTTTCTGTTGTGGACAATGGGTTAATGACTCTGTCCTCCAGAATATATTCACTGGACAGTATTGTGTCTTCAGCAATCGATATACTATCGCAAGACTTACTGATGTTACAACACGGTCAGTCCCAATTGCGTTCTATTGTACAACTTGGCTGGACGTTACAAAATCTGCGTTCAGGCTATGTGCCTTGGCGTTTAATCAACACAACGTCACTATTTAATATCTTTAACCTTACTGATAAACAAAACAGTTTGGCACAGAAGGGTGCTGACTATACAATTCTGAGCATTGAAAAACTTGAGAGATTACCATTGACAATGTCAGAACGACCTGTCATTGAATGGATAATACATGGGATAATTAATATCCCGATAACAACTTTCCAGTTTCAATACTGCCAAAAATATATACAGGCAGGCCAGTATGAAAGGTTGGGTAAAGGGTACATTAAGTCAACATGGAACCTGCCCTATACACACACATGTGTTAGTAATAAAGGCCAGAATGTGTTTCTTAGTGGCAATAATTGTGCAAGGTCACTAAGCGGTACACTTCTGTGTCAGGGTATTAGTTTGCATGGAGCCTGTGAAGGGACTACAAATAACCTTTCATGTCACCAGCTAGGCACACCTGCAACACAAATAGAACCATTCTTTAGGAGACTCTCGAACGGGAGTTACATTCTAATTGTAGATCGCAGATGTTGCAGTCTGCTGCCCGGAAAACCTTATCTCATAACCGTGACTACGAAGGTCATGTGCTGTGAACGAGTATTGTTCCCAAACGATGCTCGAGACAGGGAGGCAAGGTTATGGCCCAGTTTGAAAATTTCTTCTATTCGAATTGATACTTTAAGCAGAATGAAGACTGTGCTCCTACAGACGCCAACCGGGTTAACGTCATCAAAAGAAACGTATGATCTCCAAGTTGCAAGGACAACTGCAGAGATTCATTCACTGTTATCAACCAATTCCCCCATACATTTCGCAGATATACTGAGCGAAATCTTAAATATTTCTGATACAAGTGGAATCTCGAGTGTATTTAAGACAGTGTTTTCGGGAGCTTTAACCCCATTCAAAGCCATCCTGGGTATTTTTCCTGATTTTGTCCATTCCATCTTTGGCGGACTTCCTCTCCTTTTGGGACTAGTGGCAGGCATCCTATTTTTGATCCTGTTACTTCGCTATGGCAAACCACGTCACAGACAAGACACCAGCGACAATGGAAGAAACGATCCTAGCCATACGCTACAGGGACCGCATAACTAAAGTCCTTGGAATAGCCCGGCTTAGAGACCTGAACATGACTTGGTTTCTTTCATTTAGACCGATGTGGCAAAGTTGTGTTATGCCTGTATTAAGGTGCTAGCTATGCGGCGAAGAATGCGTGTTGGACACCTGTCTGACGCTACAATCGGATGTGCCAATGGACGCAGAGACTTTGTTGGGTCCGGTAACTGCTCATGCATTGTACTGTCCCCAGCGGCTACCAATCCTGATGACGGCATTCGTGGAGACTTCACCACTACGATTGAAGAGTAGTGAAGTACAAGATGAAAGCAGCATCGATCAGGTACGACCTTCTGTCAGCTATGCTGATCGAAACATCAAGGAAGGCAATCATGCTCATGAATGCATGTTAATAAATTGAGCAAACTAGCACACGGCGTTCCCTACACCCTGAATTTGGCCTTCAACTTTGCAAATAAAGCAATAAGAAATTTTCTCACCAGTTTTTACGGAGAGCGGGACAATTTTTTTTCTTTCCATTTCCAAAAATATTTACGATTTTTTGGGACACTTATCTTCTGCTTAAAGTAAAACTATTCTTAGAGAACAAAATTTCTATTGTTAGCTACTCTAGAGACATTAGCTACCCTCTAGCATTCACAAGTATTTATGATTTTGTGATGAGATGGTCTCGAATTTTTTCTTCTGTATTAAGAGCCATTTCATGTGTAACTTCCGCATTTCGTTCATGCTGTTTCAAAATATGCGTATTAGATTTAGCATTATTATACTGCTTTAGGTGCATATAGTAACTATACTCATCTTTTCGTGTATTTCGCATTTCCAATTTTCAAAATGCATTTGATTGTATTTTGGGGTGGTTCGGTATACACATGCACTACTAGTTTTGTTTACTATGCCTAGATTTGTAAATATGGACATAGATTACGTGGAGTGGGTGTGATGTATTTACTATGGGTACTGTATCGATCCCCCTATTTCTGACCCTTGTCTGGTTAATAATTAACTAGCAGCCATTCAACTGCACAAAAACCCGTTATCTGATTAGCCATACAACGGCACAGAAACCTGTTATCTGATTAGGTCATAGCGCATGCCATCTCATTAGGCAAGCACTATTTCTCCAGCCCCCTAATAGGCATACGGAGTTCTCAAAACAAATCAAACCTACAGCGACCTGGGAAATCCCCGAAGCCATTGTTTTGATTTAGCCGAGAACTTCAGTAAAGAATGTGCGAACGACCAGTTCGTATGAAATCCTTATTGACGTATTTATGTCCATCCTTACGTCAATCTCGGCACCTTTCAGGTATAAATAATACCGACATTGCCTTAAGCAAACACACGAGGTGGTGACAAGATTGGAGCAGCGAGACTTGCCGAGGAGCCCAGCTGACAGCGAAGCCCACAGACGCTGCCCCTCCTTTCTGACGCGCTGAGAAAGAGACGCTGCCTTTTCTCCTGCCGAGAAATCCAGCTCCGGCGCTTCCAGCCGCCCTTGCAGGCAGCTGGGATATCAAGCCCTGAGATAGAGATACCAGCCCTCCAGCCTTCTAAATCCCAGGTACTGAACTGAATAACCCCTTGCAGAGAATTCTTGAAGCAGACCCTTGGCAAAGCAAACTTAACTTAAACTGCTACTTATCTACTCCCGCCCACGTATTAGGCTTAGGTCAGGTACATTGGGGTAGGCGTAGTTAGAAGCACCAGTTGAGTACGATTAGTCAATGTATATATGTATGTATCTATTTTATCCATTTTAAGTATCATATGGCTAAGAAACCATATCAATGCTTTTACAGTATTATTTTATAATTCTGTTATTACTGTATGCACTTTACTTAACTATAAGTATTGCAATAATAGCGATTCATTTCTCTTGTATGAGAAAAGAGACTGATCAATAAATAACATCTTTTTATTGAACACGCCCGTCTCTTCCTTTTCTCTACAATCTGGTGAAACTAAGAATGCACTGAACTGACTGAGTAAAATAAGTTGTCTTTTGTTTTCACACGACTCTAGAGATATACTCTTGATTAGGGGAGAGCAAAGTTGTCATGTTCTATGGTTGTCAGAAACTAAATCCCTTCTTGTCTATCCAGGGAGGTTAAACTCCTCCTTGTCTATTCGAGAAAGTTTCTAGTGAACTCTGAGCTAGCTGGCAAACACTAAACTTTAAGTCTAATATCGTCAGTAGAAGACCTAGTTAACCTCTGTCCTACGTCTATACTATTGAAGATATTATTCCAATGCGCAGAGCCTATTGGGATAATAGGAACTACACTACAGCAGTGTATGTGAAAGGTAGGACATGTACTGAGGTGTGTGACATGTCTTGATAGTGAAATACAGTCTATTTCGTTTTTTCACTTTTGAAAGTCGATCTGTCCCATAGGATAGAATGGGAGTTCATTTATAACCTCTTATAAATACAACTTCCCATTGGGACAAGATGGAAAGATGGAGTTTAGTATGTCTGAACTCAGAATATAAAAAATGCATCTTTTAGTAAAGATTATTTTTATATTGTGTATTTGAAAATACCACTTTTAGAATATAAAGTGGAACTTTTCTTGCTTAGCCATCCTTTGTGCCTCTGCTGGTTTGTAGATTGACTGTCTGGCTTTTGAATAACAGGGGCTGGAGATGTGCATTCTCTCAGATGGCCACAAGGGGGGTGGGGGTGTTGATGTGGGTCCTGCCTTTCCTGGATGAGTAAGGGCTGTGCTGAATAGACCTGGGCTGCATTTAGAGTAGGGGAGGAGATATTTCTTTCACACCTAAATGGGCCTGGTCTGCCTTGGACAATGCTATCTCCACCTCCTGCTGGTCAGCTGCACCAGAGAGGGCAGAACTGGTTATGGCTGGGTAAAAAACTTCTCTGCCAGCAGAGAACAAATGAATTTGTGCTATAAAAAGTGGGGCCCAGACCCCTGAAATTTAGATTACTGCTGAACTAAGGAAGCTGCCAAGAAGAAGAACCAGGAAAGTTGGAGGAGGAGTACTGCCCCTGTGCTGAATGCTGTTGGGATTGGCCTGCAGTGGTTGCTTCTATCTTGGGCAGGGAAAAGACTGGACTCTTCTTTCATCATCCTGCTGTTAGAGTTTTCTCCAAGGACTTGAAGGAGAGCTTGCCTCCTTTTGGAAGTCTCGGGGATAGAAAAGACTTCAAAGATCACTTCTGGGAATCAAGAGGAACCTTTGCCAAGGAGAACACTGGAGTTGGCCTGCAGTGGCTGTTTCTGCCAAGGAAAGGACAAGGACTTTGCTGTGTGCTGAGTCCCCTGCTTGAGGAAGATCTCCAAGGGCTTGAAATAGAGATTGCCTCCTGTTCTAAAGTCTCAGGGTCACAAAGACCACCAGGTCCCCTGAACTTCCTTGCTGGGAGTTCTGACCCGCTAAGAGGTGCCTGCTGCTGTTTTGGAACACTGGAGGCTGTTTGCCACTGGGAGCTGGAAAAGTAATGCAACTTCAAGAAGCACGACGCATCAGCACCTGTTTCCGATGCATCATCGAAGAAATCGACACAGTGCCTGCCATGGCTCGAGAAATCCCTGCATGCGGAATCCCGTGCATCAATCTCCAAAGTCCGAGATCACCGCACCGATTCCGACGCAGGCCCTGCTGTGCAGTTGCAAGAACCAACGCATCGTGGGACCGCAGCTGGAGAAAACAACACAGTGTCATCGCAGCTCCCACATCGAGAACTGAGGCATCCCAGATCCTTACGCATCGCACCTGGGCGCCACGCCGGCAAGAACATCGGGGTCACAGTAAGAAACTGGCGCATCACCTCCCCGCACAGTAAGAAGCTGACACATCACCTCCCCTTCAGTAAGGAATTGATGCATCACCGCCCCTGCGTGGTAGGAAGGCACCAACGCATCACCTCCCTGAAGTAAGGAACCGATGTATCACCTTCCCTGGGCATAAGGAACTGACGCATCACCTTCCAAGCTACTTTGTGTGAAAAGTGTTGCATCTGCCATTTACTTTGAACAGAACTATTTTTACCTTTTAAGAATCATATTTTTAGCACTGTATTGTGTATTTTAGTCATTTTGGTCTGGTTTGGTTTAGATAAAGATTACTTATTTTCTAAGCTGGTGTGGTGTACACTTGTAGTGTTTTCACGTTATTACTCAAATGCTTTACATTTTGCCTCTGAGATAAGCCTGTCTGCTTGTGCCAAGCTACCAAGGGGGTGAGCAGGGGTTATTTTGTAGTGTATCCCCTTACCCTGACTAGGAAGAAGGGTCCCTGTTTGGACTAAGGTGCAAACCATTGCCAACTAGAGACCCCCATTTCTAAGAATTAGCTAGACTAAATCATGCGGATATCTATAAATGTGTATACTAGTACAACATGGCACTCTTAAATTGCAGCTGTTTACATAGCATAATTACATTACACCAGTAGTGCATAATTTATGTGCAAGACTGTAGACACCAACACTAATACTAAAGCAAATGCGTAACATATGGCTTCCTACGTGTGTTGTTGTGACTCTTACTTAGTTATGTAATAACATTATAACTATTATTGTACACAATGTGTGACGTATAATGAGGGAATGTGAATCTTAAGGAGGCACTCAACTTGAAACCTTCCTCTAAAAGGTTACAAAGAACGCAGTTTAAATACTTTTTAAAAAGGGACACAACTATACTTATTGTACTGATTTCATAATGAGGCAGAAGGTGAGACCTCTAAGAACCTATGAAATATACAAAAATTCTTATTATATGGCCTGGTTTCGCAATTTTTGACTTGGGAAAGGCTCACAACAAAGGCAGTGGTCGTTTGCACTCTAACCCACACTCACAACACTTTTCTAGCTCTCATAAGGTTCATATATAGACACATAGCATAATACAAAATGTACATGCTTTTAAGGATCTCTATATTGTTGAATGACTAGCATGAATGTATGAACATAATTTCATTTATGATATTGAATACCAATGTAAATGTCAAATGTACCACATAGGTGAGATGCTTAAACCACGCACAGCACGATTGAGCAACACTGTGACTGATTTTAATTTATGTTGGAATTCCTGTGCTGTTAGTGATGGGAATATCAAAAGTGTGTGTATGTGGACACAAGTATCAACATAGGACTTATTGTGCATCTCATATGTATTCTCACAAGGCCTGATGAAGTCACTGGGTTACACCTGGATGACGAAACGTGTTGGCTAGGATTGAACACTTTTTTATAGCAGAGAAGTCTGGAATAAAAAGAAGACCTGTAAAAAGTACTTTGTGAAAATAACTTTATTTAGGGACTATAAAGCTTATAGTGGTGTGTGAGCCTCAGCTCATGTATTGCCCCCAATCTGGCTGGAGTTAAATACCAGAATAATAGAATATTCTATGACCGTTCAATGTGCTGGAAGATTCGGCAGTCCTCCTCCATATGATAAACCATGCCTTGTCTGTTACCTGTGTGCCAAATTCTGTCTCCCATGTCAGGCGCGCACCACCCATTGGACTCAAAGGGCTTCAGCCCCCCCGTCGTGTGTCGCAGCCCGGGATGAGACAGCTTCCCGGGCACACACACAGCCGCACCCGAGCACTTCACAGGTCTTTAAAAGACCATTTGCAAGTTAATGAGGCCTTGCTGTTGTTTCTCCGGGGAACGTCCTTTACAACGGAACTTTTACAACGAAGTACCGTTACGACGCAGGTTTAACAACGAAAGTCATTACAACGACTTTCGCTGGAGGGCGCTCTAGGATAGGTAATAGTTTAATTTACTATCCAACACCTTCCCTACTATCCACGGGGACTGGAGTTGGAATAGTAAATTAAACTATTCACTATCCAGCGCCCCCCAACGCAAGTCGTTGTAACGACTTGCGTTGTAAAACCTGCGTCGTAACGGTACGCGTTGTAAAAGCACGCGTTGTACCGTCATACATCCTGTTTCTCCCCTTCTAAGAGCCCCTGTAGCTCCACTCTGCATGTCGCTTAATGATTCAGCCCCCCCGAAATTTTTTCCTAGACCCCCCCTGAAATTTGGCTCTAGTTGCGCCTCTGTCCCACGTACTCATCATTTTGCAAGTACTGTCTGTGTTTGAGCCCCATAAGGCTGAATACAATCTGGATATGTGTTTCCTAAGATGATGATGTCTGTAAAATAATTCTACTGACATATTATGCCTACAACCCCTACAATACTCTTCTCTGTCCCAACCCAATGAAGGAGTTGAAACAGTCAGTAACGGTCACAAGGTAATAGGTTGAAGTACGCTACACAACTTTCTCCTATTTTCAATTCTCCTAACACAAACAGGTCTCCCACTCTAGGTAGAATATTACCTCTTAAGGGATAGAACTCATTTGGGAAAAGCAAGGTTGAAGTCTATTGGGGACAAGCGGGGTGGATTTTAGGTAAAGCATCTATTCCTTACCACCACGCGCCTGTGTACAAGAAGTGTAAGTGATAAAATTAGTTCAGTTTAGGATGGGATCTCAGAATCTAGGAGGAACCACTTGAAGATATTGCAGGGAAAGACATGTCCTATCTTGTTCCTCCCTGAGCCAGAGTTTCATATGAGACAGACGTGACCAGACAAGTGCTGGTCTCAGCTGAGTCATTTTTATATAATCACCAGCATTTGATTGCCTCTGTAGGGTTTGATATAGTTATTTTTAGCGACCTTAGGGTCCTTTTGTTCCATAGAAAATTAAGACGTGTCTGCCACATTAATTGAATTGTTGGGAGAGGAAAGTGGAAGTGTCTGAAGGACATTTAGCAGCCAGGCATAAAATTCATGTTAATGCTACACACTCTGATTGGCCATGATAGCTCTTGTCTCCCCATATGTGTAAATCTTTCTACAAAACGTTAAGAGTTTGAGGAATCTTTACTGCATAAATGAAGACCTCCTATTGGCTGATGGGTCCTTAAGAATAGCTGAATCATTCTCAACTAGTATAGTCTCACTTTCTCTCTCTAATAGTTGAAGGCTCCATTTCTTATGGATTTAGAAATTTTAACCTTGAGGCCATAAGAAATTATAGCTAATCCTGCTGGTAGGGTGGGTATCATAGTGCATACTATTGTTTGCTAATGTAAGGCGTCCAAGCCCTTTGGGTCACCCGGCCTGACCGCCATCTGACTGCTATCTGCTCACTGTGATCACAGCTAGAACCAGTCCAGCATGCAGACATGGCATGACTCTATGGAAGGAACAGACAGGCCGCGTCTTCAGCAAACGGGTCAGAGGATCACTCAGCCGCTTTGTTCAGATCTTACTTGGATCATAAGCCTCAAAGCTCTAAACAATGTCACAGAGACCATGGCAATCTTGGGACACACATTCGCTTTTGGGCACAGGGAAGAAATGGCAAGTAAACCGAGGGTAAAAGGTTTCCATCTTCATCCTTTTATGTTCTGGTTGAGAATTATGTACATGTAAAACAACAAAAGAGTGTCGTGGGAGAAGTGTGTAAGCACTAGATACAGAGAAGAAATCTCCCTGAAGAAGTCACAGTGGAAATCAGCGGGGGGGTTTTTTAGGAAGCCCTCACTCACCACCCTGGGTGGTGACATGCTTCATCATCGGGTCCACCAGGAGAAGCCGAATGCCTCCCTGGTGTGCTACAACGCCAGATTACTGCGGAGCAGGTTCTTTGTGGCAAAAGTGTCAAAAAGAAATGTGAATTAAAAATGTCAGAAACTGTACCATACGGAAACATTTTTATTCAATGGTCAGTTTGACATAGGTAAAATATGTGTGGGAAACTTACCAGTTAATGACTCGGTTGTTTCCACTTAAAGTGGGGTCAACGGGGTCCGGTAGCAGGAGACGCTAGGTGCAAAACGGGTGGCAGGCGTTGCGGGCGGTGTGCCATTGTCGCTTCCCCCCCCCTCCCGAGACCCATGGGGTGTGGATCTTGTGCATTACAAACAGTACAGGGACCTCAAATTGAAGGTTTCCCATCACTTTTGTTTGGTTTTTGCACTTTATTTTACACACTTGTTTTTAACTTTCACGTCCTCTGGTAATGGTGGGCCTTAGCGCGCCCATACCGCCGAGGTACACCACCTGACGGTCCTGATGAAAGCCCAGTAAATGACACATAGACGGGCAGAAACATGTTGACTCCACTTTAAGTGGAAACAACCGAGTCATTAACTGGTAAGTTTCCCACACATATTTTACTTATGTCAAACTGACCATTGAATAAAAAAAATTCCGTATGGTACAGTTTCTGACATTTTTAATTCACATTTTTTTTTACACTTTTGCCACAAAGCATTCAGCTTCTCCTGGTGGGCCCGATGATGAAGCATGTCACCACCCAGGGTGGTGAGTGAGGGCTTCCTAAAAAAAGCCCCGCTGATTTCCACTGTGACTTCTTCAGGGAGATTTCTTCTCTGTGTCTAGTGCTTACACACTTCACCCACAACACTCTTTTGTTGTTTTACAAGATTTAACAGGGGGACCAAGAGTGTCCTTTTCCCTCTCTCTCAATTTGTTATTACTAAGAATTATGTACCCCATGGCTGTGGCTTTTAGATCATACCTGGTTGTCTGAGAGCAAATCAACAAATAAAGCACCCTTGTACTGGAGCTCAACAGACACTCTTCTTGTGGGTTCTCTTCTCTGTCCACACCCCAGATTTTCTTTAGTAAATTGATGAGTTTCCCTTTGTTTGATCGCCAAGTTCAGGGCTGAGTCAAAAGCTGGTGTGTCAGAAATAAGTCTCAAGCATGTATTAAACCATTGTAGCCCATGTTGTTGTTTGAGATGTTTCAGCCCAGCACTTCTGCAGGTTTCTTTGCTTTGTCTGTTTTCATTCCTTTCTCCATCAAGAGGTCTAAATAAATTCTGCACAGCACAAACATAGTTGTTCTAGGCAATATGGGCAAGAGACGTCCTACTTTCAAAGTCCATTTATGATGGGCAGAAGTTTAACACACAAGCAAACGTATTTGTATATTACTGTGTGGAAATTTACTGACACTTTCTGCTGAGTTATTGCGTTTTGATTTACTTTCCAATGTAAATCTGATTTGAGTTGGAAAGTTGCCTGAAGTAGGGCCTGGCACTATTTTGTCCAAGGGAGTTTCCCATGGGTGGAGCATAGGAGTTCACATGCAACCACCCTCGGATTTTGACACAAAGCCCTATCTCTTAAAGGCAAAAGTTTGAGAAAGGTTTTCTTCTCTCAAAACTTTTCAACTTTGCTTGTGTGCTGCACTGCAGAGAACAATACAAAGTTAGAAAGTGTTGAGCTATGTGAAAGCATAGCCTTTGTACTAGAAAGGACACTACTAGTGCAAAGCCTGTGCTTAACATCACACACACCCTGACACTAAGGTCTAAGGGTCTGTGCATTGGCCAAAGGCAGCCAAAAGTGGCCCATTGCAGTGTGGAGACAAAAATTCTGCTCACTCTTTCACGCAGCAGAATAAATGTGATTGCTTCACTGCATTGCTTGCATCTTTGTAAATCTACCATTGTAGTTTGCTTATGTAGGTCCTCTCTCTGTCAGTTGGACTTCCATACCATCATGGTGAAACCTTCCACAGCCCTGAAGTGTCTCTTTTTGTTGACACTCTCCGGGCTGCATCACTTGCATGTTCATTTTCTTGTGTACACCAATATGCAAGTTGGACTTCTTCTCTGCATATCGTCTGTTGGAAGGCACTGAAGACCCTTATAGATATCTTTGGCTTTTAAGTTCTAATCACTTCTAAAGTCTTGCTCATCACCTACTCCCTCTAGTTGTTCACGTCTTACCTCCTCCACCTCATCTGGGTCCGAGAGGCATTGCATCCTTTCCAAAGCCTCGCAGACCTGTTTGTCATTGCAGCATCCTCTACTGCAATCGGGTACCACGGTCCTTTGCCACCCCTGGTTCACATCAACGTAGCTCTCAGGCAACGGCAGGTCCTTCCTTAAGGCGGAGGAGCATCCACCCACTGCTCTGCAAGCAGTTTAAAAAGGAAAACTAAAATGATCATAACCAATAGTATTATCATTTTAGTTTTCCATTATTGCTTAGGTGCGGGGTGGGGCGGGCAGGGCTGGCCAGAGCAGGCACCAGGAGAAGGAGTGGTGAGGACACTCAAAAGTGAGCATGGCGGTTTGGCAACCCGTCTTGGGCCTCCAAACAGTCATGCGCACTTTGCATGTTCTCCACCGGCTGTAATGTACAGCTTGGGTGGAGAATATGCATAGCCTCCCAGTCCCTTTCTGGGCACCGACCACTGCACTCAGACCAATCCCAATGCTGTGGTAAGGCAGCGTCATGATTGGCTAGGGCCGTCTGAGAGCCTGTGTACATCCTGGTTCCTGCTGTCGACTGAGGAGCTGAAGAGGACCGAGAGGCGGAGGCCGGCCTGCAGGTGAGTGAATTTCAAAAAAAATGTCACCCCGCCATCCCCGTTAAATAGTGGCTGCCACTGTTCTCAGGGCCAGCTATTAATCCACTGATGACCACAACATGGTCCTATGCTGTTTCCTCCTGTGTGTTGCAAACAATCAATAGCATCTGGCCCAGCAGTGTGTGCGGCATTCACAGCTTCCTTATCCTATGGCGTCTTCATAGGCATGCTTCAGCAGTACTGCGTTCGTCTCCGCCAACACCTTGTTCCACAGCTGATAGTAGTCTTATCTTGACCGGCTATTTCGTTTTCCATCATAGGGCTCCATTACGATATCGGGCGGATTGCCTCCGCCAGGGTGGCGGTGGCCACCGCCACCCTGGCGGAGGCAATTCGCCCGACAACCACTCTCGTTTTCCCCTCCGCCTGATTAGGATGGCGGAGGGGACAATGGCGGACGGAAAGACCGTCCGCCGCTTTACCACCGCGGTCGCCCTGCGACCGCGGCGCTAATAGATTAATATGGTGGCGGTGTCCAATGGACACCGCCAGCCATATTACAATGGCAATATGTAGAGGCCTTTCCGCGGCGGCAATGCCGCCACGGAAAGGCAGGCGGAGATTGGTGCGGGGGCCCCCTGCAGGGCCCCCAGGTTGCCACCACTGTCGGGGGGCACATGGGGGGTACCTATGGTACCCCCCTACATTTGCATATGCAAAGCGGCAGGCACCGCGCGGTGCCTGCCGCTTTGCATATGCAAATGCAAAAAAGCATTTTTCACATTGTGGCGGGCGGTGCAGAGTGCACCACCCGCCACAATGCTAAAACTACAGGATGTGCCCGCCACTGTGGCGGGCACATCCTAATTCCCCCCACGGGACCCCCGCCCTTATGGCGGGCGGTCCCGTTCTGCGATAGGGTGGCGGGCGGACAATGTCCGCCCGTCATCCTAATGGAGCCCATAGTTCTCAGACATGTCTGCTGTTGCCTTTCAGCATGTTTGTTCACGTCTCATTGTTGTGTCCGCCATGACATTTCATGTGAACAAATAGTTATTTTAATAGGTGTCGTGTTCAGTATGTAATCAATCACTGCTAGCAACCAATGGTGATGGATTGTATACCTTAAGCCATCAATACCCTACTGCATTTATTTGTTTAATTTGATGTCAGCATAACATGTTGGATTTCCATCCTTTTTTGTTCACAAAGATGTGTGCTCACAGAAGCTTTTTAAAAGATGCATTGAAATACTAACCCCT
The DNA here is from genome assembly GCF_964261635.1 of Lissotriton helveticus. Taxonomy (NCBI): domain Eukaryota; kingdom Metazoa; phylum Chordata; class Amphibia; order Caudata; family Salamandridae; genus Lissotriton; species Lissotriton helveticus. The sequence goes on along the minus strand of NC_136065.1, from coordinate 311,795,878 downwards.
TCTCAAAACTACTGTGCAATAATGTGCTATGTATCCTTTTAAGTTCACGGCTTGCAGCGCAAAGTTTTATGTTCGGACTCATTTTCATAATACCCTTCGTTGAGGTAATGCAATCTGTTCAGCGCTGAGACCCTTCTTGCAGCTTCCATACTGTTGTAGTTCAAGATGCGGCTTGTTTCTCTTATGTAAACTAACAATTTATCTAGTTGCCATATCTATTGATTTATTAAAAAATAAAGGTACCAATGTTCTGATTTCATTAGCCCTTGTGGTTTATTTCACTTTTCTTTTTTTTCTTTTTCAACAAAATGTTTTTTCATTAAGGCATGTCTCAAGGGCAATACTTAGTTTTGAAAGCACAAAATACAAACAAACATTGCATAATTGAACATAGAATGACCTACTAACATATTCATAGACATAAACAACATCAAATATTTCTTGCTGGGGGTTGCGCAACTAGTTAGCATGGAGGAATCTCGTTTGTTATTGGAATTCCGATAACGAACGAGAATCCTCCATGATGTTGTTTGTGTATATGAAAGTTCATGACAGTTCTTTAGCGCCAGGACGCCATTAGCGTGCTTTATAAAAATATCATTAATTCATAATGAGATTTTCTTTCTATGACAGCTGGGGCAACACACACAGATGTCACCTATTACACAATACTTCCCTAACAAAAAGCCAGAGTTGTTTGCTTTGCCAATCTATGTTTTCTCTTTCTACTGCATACACAAGCAGAGGCTGAGAACATAAACGTATTTCTGGTTACTCCCTGGGACTAGGGCCTGGCACAGCAGGGTGGTAAGCAAGCAGGTGGAAGTTAGGCTAGAGAGTGATGGCAGACATCCGCTCTCCCCTACATCCAACCTCGCCATGGGAACGTAAACTCCAGGGCCTGAGCAGCTGTCATGTGGCCCAGTCTCATGTGTGACACCTTCAACCAGTGCTGGCAATTTATTCATACGGTAAAAGCACACCCACTCTGGAAAACGCAAGGTATTCCTGGGGTAGGTTTATGTCTTCACCTTGATTGTATGTTTATATGTAGTTTACTGCAAGGATCCCAACATATTTGTTTGTTTTGTCCTCTCCCCCTCCCTTTGCTCCATGGTCTGCTCCATGGTCTGAGCCGGGATATTGCAGCAGTTGTATGATGAAGCATGCCACCATTAGTGGATGAAGGCAGTGTTAAACAAGCGTTGGGGCAGATTTACATTAAAGTGCCACAACGAGGCACCGCAAGCCCTTTGGCTGTGTCACGCTGCGGCACTTTCAGAGCACAGGAATGCAACATGTTTACAATGATATGCACATTCCTGTGCTCTCCCCTGCGCTGGCGCACAAAGAGCTGCCATACGCCGGCGCAGGCACCCTTGCACCATGGTGCAAGGATGCCTGCGTCATGGGGAAATTGTTTTTGTGCAGGAAGGGGCACCTTCCTTCACAAAAACAATCACTACAGGTATTTTTCTCTTTCAATGAGTGCTGTAGAATGTAGCACGCATTGAAAGAGGAAAAAAATGAGGAGAAATGAAAACATTTCTCCTTGTTGTGCCTCACTACGTCATCCCTAGGGTGGCGTAGCATACTGACGCATTTCCAGGTTTACGATTCCTCGTAAATCTGAAAATGTGTCTGGTTCAATAGGTGTTGCGTGGGAACACCCACAGCAACACCCATGGAACGCCCCTTTCACTCAAGTGCTGCGTGTAAAGGGGCTGTATTTACAAGGACAGGAAAAGACACACAGGGTGGCTTTTCCTGTCCTTGTAAATATGGGGCAGAGAAAAGTGCTGCCACTTTTTGTGATTCAAGGGGCTTGTAAATCTGCATGTTGCGTTTTCCCTGAGGGAGTGTGCTTTTACACCAGCCTCTTCCTCTTTTCCTCTTTTTGTGGGTACTTGAGTTCTATAATGATAGTGAGGATTGAAAGGGAATGGTACCTCTCTCCCATTTTTGAAGTGTGATGAAAGAATTTATTCAGCGGCACTTTGAATTCTGAAACTTGTAGCTTCAGTTTCCTTATGATAAAAATGGAATTAAGTGTGGTTGATATAAGTTCAGGGCTGGCTAAAGGTGTCAAAGATCATACACAGTTATGTCCCTGCCCCTGGCCAGCATACCCTAATTAGCCTCGTTAGAATTGTTACTTTTGTGGATGGTTACTGGATGACGCTGAGTTATTAGGAAGACAATATTTCAGTCCTGGGCTTTGTTAACAACATGACGTATTTTGATAATTGTAGTCTTTCTTTATTTAAAATGAACCAACAGACCTGAGAACAATTGTTTGAAAAGGTAAAGTCCAGCACTGGAACATGCTGTCCCTGATGACACAGGGGAGCATATTTACAATGAAATGGCGCTGCGCTGTAAGCCATTTTGCTGTGTCGAGCTGCGTCATTTAAAAAAGCGCAGGGATGTGCCATATTTACAAGAATACAGTGCACCCCTGTGCTCTCCCCTGCTCCGGTGCTAAAACAGCTGCCATGCGCCAACGCCGGCACCCTTGCACCAGCGTTCCAGCGATGATTATGTTTGTTCAAGAACGGACACCTTCCTGCACAGAAACAATCATCAATGGCATTTTGCTCCTTTTATGTGTGCTGTAGAATGCAGCACACATAGAAAAGAGCATAAAACGAGGAGAAATACAAGTATTTCTCCTTGTTGCGCCACTTTAATGCAGTTTTTGGCACAGCCTTAGATTGACCACACTTGTAAATCTGGGGCAGTGTCAAAAACGCCATCGGTGTTGCGTGGGAACACCCACAGCAACACTCATGACATGCCCCTTTATCGCAGAATACTGCGTGAAAGAGGGCCATATTTACAAAAGCCACACACAGTGGGTTTGCGTGGCCACGTAAATATGTTATGTTATGTGCCCGCTCTTTTATAGCGCACGGCTACCCAAGCGGGTGTCCCGGCGCTTTAGCAAAGAGATCAGAAACCAGTCAATCCAGCCCGCAGCTCAGAAAGTCGTGATGATCATGCAGAAAAGAGCCACGTCTTTAGTTCTTTTCTAAACGTCAGGAGACCATTGGCTTTCCGCAAAGAGATCGGAAGCCCATTCCAATGGAGGGCCGCTAGATAGCGGAAGGACCGACCACCCATCCGAGCGCGTTTAAAGGAAGGGACCACAATCGTGGCAGATGAAGCTGAACGCAACACCCTCTTTGGGACATAAAAAGCCAGTCTCTTCCTAATGTACAAAGGGCCTACAGAATGCAGGGCTTTAAATGCCAGAGTCAAAGTTTTAAAAATGACTCTTTTGGAAATCGGTAGCCAATGTAACTCTTTAAGTAAACCAGAGGCTCTAGCTCTGCGTGGAAGGCCAAAAATTGCCCTTGCAGCAGAATTTTGGACTATCTGCAATCTTGCCACCAAATACTTCGGCAGGCCCGCATAGAGTGCATTAGCATAGTCGAAACGTGATCCAACTAATGCCTGCACCACAATTTTCTTATATTGCAGTGACAGCAGCGGCAAAAATTTCCTGAGCATCCGCAGGATGCTAAAACATTTCCCTGATAATACATTGATCTGGGATCTAAATGACAGATCAACGTCACAGATCACACCCAGATTTTTGGCCTGCGTTGACACCGCGTCTGGAGGAAACATGTCTCGAGGCCACCAAGATTTCCAACATGGATCCGGAGCACAGCCAAAAAAGAGCAACTCAGACTTGTCTGAGTTGCATTTAAGGCTGTGTTGTTGAAACCATGAAAAAACGGTGTCAAGGCAGTCCCTGATTTTAGCCCCATCAAATGCCTCTCCCTTCCTGCAAGTAAACAGGAGCTGGGTGTCATCAGCGTAGGATATGACCTGGGCACCATAAGCCTCCGCCACCGCCGCCAGAGGGGCCATGTAGATATTAAAAAGGATGGGGCTCAGAATGGATCCTTGAGGAACCCCCACCCCTAGCGACGGCATTTCAGCGGAGAACGGTGGTGCCCAGATCACCTGTCGGCGGTCAGATAAAAAAGATCTAAACCAGTCCAACACCGTCCCGCGAAACCCGATCTCCTGGAGTCTTAAAAGGAGACCGTCATGCGGGACGGTGTCGAAAGCCGCCGACAGATCCAGCATGACTAGTACAGCCTTACCTCCAAGATCGAGCGTCTCCCTGATAGCTTCAGTGACCTCCAGAAGGGCCAGCACACAGCGCCACTGGAGCATCAAAAAAAGTGACGCTCCGGTGGCGCTATGAGCTTGTAAATATGCCACAGGGTCATCTAGTAACCTCACCTCTGTGTCACTGGTGGCCCGACAAACTTGCTTTTTTTCCGATGGTTGATGCCATCACCGCGTTGGATAGTCTACGCTCTTGGCTGCAGGTTCGAGGAGCACTGTTTGCCCATGGAAAATGCATAGTTGAACATTCACAACTCGTATTCCTAAGATGTATTTAAAGCCAAACACTCACAACCGGTATTTTCAAAATGTATTTAAAGTCAAACAAAAACACAGGAACCATTTGGTGAGAAGCAAAACTGCTGTTTTATGCGTTACTGCTATAAAATTAAATATACCAAATTTATTAAAATATCATACACCTTAAATACAATAAAGCATTAAGTTATTTCGACTGTAAACACGGCCCTTCCAACAGTTAAAAGTCCACAGTAGTTATGTGCACGTAGCAATATTAAAAAAAAAATACAGCTTTTAACAAAGAACAATAATGACCTTTGACTCCGCAGAGTCCAAGGCGTCGAGCTAAGGTCAGGAATGACCTCAGCTGTTAGGATTTGGCCACCTGTGAACGACATGTGCCCCAGATTTCACGCACTGGGCGCTCACAAATAGTGCAGTTGTGCTTTCGCCTGCCACATTGCAGGGCTGGACGGTTTTGGCAGGCTCTGCTGTGGAAAGAAGCAACGGAAGCCGAGACGGCCAGTATTGGGTGACACTCGAGAATGAGCGAGGAAAACTGCAGTGCAAACAGCAAGGGGTGTTATTAGAGCAAGATTGGGCGTGGCCTGCAGAGCTATATGTGGAACCTCATACTAAAATTGCGGGGAATTCTTCGGGTAAGGGGTGGTGGATCTGGTCACCTGAGTGCAGAGCCAGGACTGTGCACCTCTCCAATTCAGGCAGAGAGGCTCTCCATGCATGAGTAGCTCATTCAGGCCAGGTTTTCACATTGTAGTTGCATTCTGGGACTTGTAGTCTAAATTTTAAAATGAGTTAACCAGTAATGTATCATTGATGCCACGGGCTCCGATTCAAGCAAGGAAAATGGCCCATTTCACTAGTAAACCACAGCAGTTATCAGAACTCTACGGACCCCGGTACACTACACCTGCTGCACTAATGGTAGCTATGCCTGGCGTTAATAAAACTACAAGTTCCAGCGCTCTGCATACCCCTGAAACATGAAGTAAATATTACAGCTGCAATGCCTGAGGGTTATGTGGCCATCATCTCAGACACAGTTTCCAATCCTGAGCTTTTAATCTACAAATCACGTGTGCTTATCTAATAGAAATGCCAACAATGCAATGCCAAGAATGAATGAGGTTGTAAAATGAAAACCCAGCACTCAAAACATTGTCAGAGGTAAGATGGAATGCGTTGGTCGCCACACACTGGGACTTAACACACACACACACATTAAACACATGGAGAGTTGAATGCACCCTGATGCACTGCTGTAGAACACACGTTTGTGCTCAGAGCCTGTCACTCCCAGCTGCTCCCGACCTCCACAGCGGCACCAAGGGAGCCTATGGCTGTTTCCATGAAGGCATCAATACCCTCCTGTCCACTGCTGACCCAGTCATCCACACCACCATGCACAGCTGCCACCTTCCACCACAGGGCTGCACGTTTCACAGCTGCCTCTGCTGTCTGCAGCTTCCTTCATTGTCCATGGATGCTGCTCTACAAGATTTACTGCCACTGCTGCCCATGGCTACTCTTTCCATGGCTAGTAAAGGTATCCCCTGCTGACCACACTCACAAGGGCTGCTGCTAATGACCATGGCTGACACCGCTGTCCAGAAAAGCCACCTTTGTCACCACCATCCATGGATGTCTCACTGTCCGCAGATGGCACTGCTGTCCTGGGATGCCACTGCTGTCCAGAAAAGCCACCTCTGTCACCACTATCCATGGATGTCTCACTGTCCGCAGATGGCACTGCTGTTCTCGGATGCCACAGTTGTCCAGAAAAGCCACCTCTGTCACCACCATCCATGGATGTCTCCCTATCCCCAGATGGCACTAGTGTCTTGAGATGCCACCGCTGTCCGAGGCTGCTCCGACCAGCAAAATATCGCTCTTTTCACCCACTGTGGTCAACTGTAACTTCATTTTATTTTTAGGATGCCCATCCTGTCTCCCCATTTCATTCCATGCTTATCTGCCATGCTTGCTATCCTCCTGGGTGCTGACCACCCTGCCTCAATTCTTCACGTTTCACAGATTTAGCATTGCAGGTTTGCCTTCCACATTAAAAAAAATTCCTGACATCAGTGGCCATTTTTGCGAAAATTGTCATTGTCAATCTGTAGAATCTCTCAACATGAATCCGTATCCCTGAGTGCCGAACCCCAGTGGGTACAAAGCCACCATAAACCATAGCAAGCAATTGTTCGGTCGACCAGGTGTTTTTTCTGGCCTGCCAGGACATTCCAATCCGTGGGTTCTACGCCCAGTGTTTCACCATCACTTTCGGCCTGTTCTCCTGACCACGTAGATGGTTCGACCTCCTTTTCGGACCCGGAGAGAAACGAGTGATATGTGGCTCGGTATCCCACACGTTGTCGTAGGTGAAATCACTGTCGTAAGTGCTGTCGCCGGGTAAGCCTTGAAGCTCCGCGTACTCATGTTCAGACAACACCGGCCGTGGGCTGCAGTCGGAAGACAGACCTGTGGATAAAAAATTCACATATATATTTATTTCAAGGAGACATGCGAGAGTCCAACAGTTATATATACCTTGTGTCTAATTTTCTATCTAAAGATGTAAAGGACATCTCACTAGCATAACTACTCGAATCAAAGAAGGTGAGATGTGCCTGTCACAAGCCTGCTCCTAAAAAAACATTCTAAAGCCTTTATAGAGCTGTTTTGTCAATCATTAATGCACTTCCTGGTTGAAACAGAAATACACTTCCTGGTTGAAGAGGCAACCGGAAGTCATCACTTGCCAATGGTTTAGGAAAGAGATTGCAGAAAGCTTTACGCTGTGCTTTCAACTCGAAAGTCTTTTTGATGGGTGCAAAATCTCTTTTTAAACATTTTTACATTTGCATACATCGTCTCAAAAATGACATAAGCACTCCAGAACCTCCCTGAAATAGGCAGAAGTATTGACAATGAGATGCTTTACGATACATTTGAATATTTATATTGACTCCTGGGACATGTGTGGTAATTGTACCACTTTCCGGGAGATTTAGAGTAACCGGAAATCTTTTGTAAAGAGATCCCATTTTTCTTTAGGGTTCAAAGTGTCATGATGCAGTCACACCATTTAGCAAGTAGGGGAGTCACTCTGGAGCCAGACTAACCTAGACTTGGCATGCCCTCAGCACCATGGCGCTGGCTGCACACCTGCTCACTTCCATCCTGCATGAGCGAACCCTGTGGGAGCCAAATTTGTGAGATAACTGCAAACCTAAGGTCTCCAGATCTTGGACAACTCAGTATGTGTTATTCAGTTTGAAAGATTCAAAAAAGAGCATGGTATGTCAAGGAACAGAGAATTTTGTACTGGGTGCTTATATAGCTATACCTGAACCTGAAGGCAGTTACAGAGCTCTACATGTTGGGTCCTGGCTCCTCCCATTTGGAGTTGCTCACTTCCAACTAATCAACGTCACATCACAATGATCAGCGGTTGATATCAATATCGGAAGCATCTCAGCACTATGGACCCGGTTATCCGCAAGACAGTAGGTTTCATCCATAGAATCGGTGGAGCCTGTCAAGAAGAACTATTCTACGTGAAGTCCTCCGTGAGGCACATAAAGTCATGCCCTGACCTACTGTCGCATGCCACCCACTTTTTACTGCTGAACTGTCAGTTTCCTATCTCAAGCTTGAGTCTCATCCCCAAACGACACACCTTTTCAACAGACACCCTTTTTTTTTTTTTGCAGAGTTTTATTTAGCGCGAACTTGACCCGAACTGAATCAGTTATGAGAGCGCTTCACATAGCACCAGTTACGTTACATGAGGACACACATTCATTTTTGTTAGGCACGGGGAGATTAGGTTAGAACCTCACCTGGCTTATTCCAACGTGGGAAAGGTACAGCATCCTGGGAGGAGGAGTCCTGCAGAAATAAAAACATATTTAGCTACAGTTATGGATATGCTTTGTATAGTAACACCCTGTGGAAAATCAAACCTTAAAACCAATCGTCCGGTCTAAAGGCCTGTATCCCCAGAGGACTAGCAATACTAAGGCTTGAGCCTGTAAGACCTGTATCCCCTGAGGAACAACACTGTCAGGGGAGGCCTGCGCCTGTATGATCTGGGCCCCCTGGTGGTTGTCCATGCTCTGCACTTTAATGGGTTTTCAAGGTCTGTTTAGCCTCAGGGACACATATACTGTTTGAGCTGTGAGAATGGTTAATATAAATAGCTCTGCTACATGTAGCCTGAACTGCCTGGTCCAAGGATCCTGAGGGGCCTCTCTGCTGTATGAAGGATGAGTGGGTGAGATATTAGTTAGACGATAACCCTGCTTAGGATGCAGCCTGTAAAGTCCAGGGGGGACCACATAACTTAAAAGATTACTCTCCTGCCTTGGGCCTTAGTAAATAAGATTTATATAAGCCAAGAGTTGGCTCCATTGTATGTGGTTTGGACTGTTTACCATCCGTCATGATAAGGCAATGCCTTTGATCTAGTCGGAATATATTAAGACCCTATTAATGAGTGCTTACGCATACCAAAATATGGATTCACCATAAACGAAAGGGTCCTACCTGTAGCGAGACGTGTGGTTCACTGTTCCGGTGAGGTACTGATGCCACTGGACGCGAGTTCTCGGGCAGAGGGTGGGAGAAGATTTTCTTCAGAGCTTGATGAGACACGGGAACCACCGGGAAAGGCTTCAGCCCCGGTGTCGTTTTCTCCAATGGAGCCTGGCTCTGATTTTTTACAGTCTGTAGTAAATAAAGTATGTTTAAAAATGAAAATAAGACACAAATGCTGCTTACAATCAGTAGGGGTGTTGGATATGAAAACTGCTTACAAACTGTAGAGAGATTCGACAAGCAAACTGCTTACAGACAAAATATATAGGACAAGAAATAGCTTACAGTCAGTAGAAATACGGGACAGATGCACTTTACAAACAGGAGAAGTACATGACCACCAACAGATTACAACAACTAGTGATTAAAGATGGCACCATATTTTACAAACTATGAAAAAGGAACAACTCACAAACATTAATGGTGTGGGGCAGGGAAATAGCTTACAGACAGTAAACAGACATTATTATTATTATATTTAAGCTTATAAAGCGCGCAGCTACCCGGAGGTTTCCCCGCGCTAGAGACCAAAAAAGTGAGGGGAAGAAACAGATTAATAGTGGAAGCAGCATTATTGGTTGAATAACCAGGTCTTGACTTTACGAAATTTAAGATAACAGGGTTCCATGCGAAGGGATAAAGGAAGAGAGTTCCAGAGGGATAGGGCCAGGAAGGAGAAGGAGCGACCACCCATCCTGGCTCTCTTGACTCTAGGAATTTGGAACCTGTGCTGATTAGAAGATCGAAGGGTACGAGCAGGGCTGTATTGATGCACTAAAGTACTGAGATATGATGGAGCCTGGTATAATTTTATCCTGTGCATGTAGCAGAGGGCCTTAAATTTCGTGCGGCTTTCAACGCGTGTTGGAAATGGGATCCCCGGCTGGCCAGGGCTTTCGCCAAAGTCAGTCAGAGACCACCACACCCAAGTCAGGGCAAGGGAGTTACACGCCAAGATAACCCCTACTCACCCTCTAGGTAACGTGGCGCGAGCAGCAAGGCTAAACTTGGAGGCGATGTAGGTTAAGTATTTGCGCACGCACCCCAGCAACAACAACCAAAGGCCCACCACAAAGGAAACTCCACACAAGGTTATATAAAAATAGCCTTTGTATTACACCAAAACACATTAGATAAAACACACACTTTACAATGTGCCAGAGGCACGGGCAGAATTTACAGGGGATATGTACAAGACAGGGCCACCTGGACCACTGTCAGGAATCAGAAGTAGCACTTTCAGAAATAGCACTTAGTACATAGAATGTAGCACAAAATAGCACACAACCAGTAATCACTGGTAACCAGGACCTCACTAGCACCACTTGTACTAGGGAGAAAACAACCACCTATGTATTACAATACCTGTAGGGGTGTAAGAGGAAAACACATGATGCAATGCATAACATTCATTCAGAGGTGTAAAGAGGAAAACACATGATGCATCACAATACATTCAGAGGTGTAAAGGCACATGACGCATAATCAATACATTCAGAGGTGCAGAACAAATACCAACTTCCCCAAACTCACCAGTCACCACCTGTGACTGTCCCGGTGTCCCAATGTCAGGGCCTAAACGTGGTAGTTGCCCACAAAGTGCTGGGCAACTGGAGCAGGGAAAGTTAGCGCAAAGTTGGAGCCTCTCTGGGCTCAAGAACCACCACTGTGGCACTGGGGGGCCTCACTGGGCTCCAGACAAGAAATGGCCCTCCTGAGCCACTCTCAGGCTCTTCCACAGAATGGGCACTCGAGCCTCTCTGGGGCTCGCAATGCAGAAGGGCTGGAGCCTCTCTGGGCTCCACCACGAGGGAATGGCACCCTCAGAGCCTCTCTGGGCTCTTAAACAAATAAGGGTACTGCTGAGCCTCTCAGGGCTCCAGCAACAAAGGTGCAGCCTCGCTGGGCTGTGGGGTCCTTCTCTGGGGACCCAGGAACACTTAGGGCGCTCTGAGCCTCTCTGGCTCGCCAAACCACTGCGGCGCTTTGGAGCCTCTCGTTGCTCCAACACTAAGGTGCCCCCTGAGCCCTCAGGCTCAAAACAAAGAGATGCTCTCTTGAAGCCCTCGTGGCTTCACTCCGCACTGTAGCGCTATCTCGCGCTACGAGAAAAAGGGGGGGGGGGGGGTGGCGGACACCGACAATGTGTCCCGGCGCCCCTCCCTCCAGCACTGCCACACTCACCGGCTTCGCGCTGGGTTCCAGCGAAGGCGGGTCTCTCCCTCTGGTCCCGGGGCTCTCCTCCGGACGGGCGGGGCTCTCCTCACTCGCCGCTCCGCTCACCAGACGCTTAGGCGGGCTCTCCCCCTTCTCAGGAGAGCCCTGCTGGAACCAGCGCTGGCGTCTGGGCACTTCTTCTCCCTTCTTGCACCGGAGCACGGGGTGGGCTCCCGTCAGCTTCCGGTTTGCCTCGATGTCCTGTCCCCGGCCCGCCTGACTTCCGGGTCGCGGGGGCGGGCTTTCCGTCCGGGCCGCGCTCGGATTGGCCGGCCGGCCAGCCACTTCCGGGTCGTCGCGGGCAGCGCGGCGGCCCGTTCCAGGCACTCGTAGGCGGGGGATGAGTTTACCGAGGAGTGGGCTCCCTCGAGGTAAACCTAAAATATAGCGGCAAGGTCCCTGGCAGGGTGGGCACCTGCCAGGGGGCAAATTAACCAAAATAAGCGAGGTGGGCACTCGCTAGGCAGGCAAAGCGCTCCTCAGCGCTAAAAGGCAATTTACAGCGCTCCCTGCGCTAAATGCCAAATACAGCGCTCTCAAGCGCTAGAGGACCAAAATAGAGCGCTCCCAGGCGCTATAAGTAAAATAAAGGTCCCAGGTGCCCTCAGCAAGCAGGGCAGAGTCCCAGCAGTCTTTGGGCAGGCAGGGGGGACAAGGCTGGGCCCAGAGCCAGCACACTGGGTCTCCAGGCAGGGAGACACCCCAAGTGGCGGTCCTCTGGCCCAGCAGCAGCAACAGCCCCCTCAGGATCCTGGAAGAGAACAACTTCAGTGGGGACACAGCCCCATTTTTATACAGTGCATTCCTTTGTTCAAGGGTGCAGAGTGGGGGCGGAACCAGTCGCAGCTGGTTCTTGAGTACTCTGTTTACCTCAACCACCCTCTCTATTCACTGGCAGGGCTTGGGTCATTAGACACACCACAGGGGGGCGGAGCCAGCATTGTGTGGGGAAAACCCAGCCCATCCAGGACACAGGTACACTCCTCCCACACATTACTCATGCAGATCTCCCACTCACCACCGGGCAGACCCATCCAGACTTCCTGGAGCCTGGCATGCCAGCCAGCTCCAGCCAATCACACGCCAGCGCCCTCACAGCACACGTACAGCCATGTCTAGAAATGGCGCTTCGCTACTAGACACATACATGCTGCATACACCATCTCGCAGCATTCACTCTCACGAGTTCACACATACCAGACTCAAGCCTGTACACCCCACGCATCAGGAACTACCAGGGACACATACATTCCCCATGCATTCCTATGGGCGGGCAGGCCTAGCTCAGCACATGCACTCAGAGTGCGCACGCACTTTCCACTGGGACACAGTGAAAGTGCGCACAATCCAAAAATCACCATCTCCAGGTCACCATTTCAAGCAAAAAGTCTAGGGGTGAACCTGCCCTAAGGGCCAAAGTCCAACATAACCCCCTTCCAGCCAAAACGCAGGGGAGACCAATCACCACCGTGATGGACTTCCCTGCTTGGGGCGATAGAACACGGACGCAGGCCCGCAACTGCAGGGACACCCTCCTGTTCTACGCCACGGTGAACCCGTGGGATTCCCTCTAAACACACTGTCTGGACCAACTGGGCTACCCCACTGGTACTCCCAAGTTGTCCGCGGCCAGGACCAGGCCCTGGGCCACCCAGGTGCCACTGGTCCATGCCAATTCGCAGAGCGGGGGGTAGTAACCCCTGGCCCATAGGAGCCATTCTCCACTCTCCCTGTCTGCAAGACAGGACTAGACTGCCACTGGTACTCCAGCCTAGGGCCTACAACCTCAGGCGGACCAGGAGTCCCAGGGAAGGCTCTCCTCCCCCTACCTCTTCTCCTAGGGTTCCTCCTCCCTCTGCGAGGGGTACCCCTAGAACGCCATTCCAACCCAGGACTTATCCACTCAGGTTGCACCGGGGTCAGAGGTGGGCTCTCCCACCCTCTGCACCCCCTTCCAGAGGTCTGCCCTCTCCCACCTGGAGAAGTTCCTCTGGACGAAGAACCGGTCAGGACACTGGTTACAGTCGTCCTACCCTTCAGGTCAGGCTGACCCTGAACCTGGCCTTCCAACCTCTGGTCTAAAACCTTCGGTGGAACAATTGCCTGGCACTCCAGGACTTCTGGGGACTTACACTCCATCCCCCTGAGGCTAACAAATGTCACATCTGTTGTGTGACTGTCTGTCTGGCGCAGATCTCCCGCCCTCTGTCCACCTGACAGTGCGTGACGATCCCCCAGACCAGAAGTGGTGTTACCATGGTCACTACACGGGAACCTAGCCCAACTGGGTAGTCCCTGACCCACTGGTCCTTCCACTGGGGAACTCCCCCAATCACTCCTCACCCTGGACTCCTGTACCCTCCCTATCGGAGCGGTACTGCCAGACTCTAGAACCACAGGAGCTCTGGTTACAGACGCTCCAGGTCCTCTACTCACTAGGAGATCCTCCTCAACTGGGTTAACAGGACAGCCTAGGTCCCCAACCTGGTGTTCCCTCAAGAAACCACCCAGGTTCTGAGACAGGGCTTCGGGCCTCTGGGGGCTCTCAGCCGCCCACTGACTCCTGCTCCACTGAGCCAGGCAGTCAGCCCCTCCACCCTTCTCACTAACCAGGGACCTAGCTGGGCTACACTGAGCCTCTTCCACCACGCTGGGCTGGAAGATCCCTGACCCACTACTTTTGGAGTCACTCACCAATGACGCTACAGAACCTCTGGTCCCTTCCCAGCGGTCTGCTTCCTCTGCCAGCTCACATGGTTCAGACAATCCACACCCTAACAGGTGTTGGCGCAACCCTGGTGAACAACAACTGAGCAACTGCTCTCTGAGTAACATATCGAACAATAGGTCCCAATCACATTTCGTGGGCTCCCGTACCCAATCACACAGGGCTTCACAACAGTCATCCTCAAAGTCTTCCCAAGACTGATGAGACGGTTTCCTAAGGTTCCTAAACCTCAACCTATTCTCCTCCTCTGGGGAAACAGGAACCATACTCTGGGAACTGGGAATTTCTACACTGTGATTTAAATAGCTGCCACCACTGGACCCAACCCTCCCTGGGGGATCCAGACACTCAACACTGCGCGCAGGGGATAGTCTACCCTCCAGAGCTACTTCGCCTCTGGTGGAGGCCCTCTCAGCCTCCTCTATCCTTTCCTGCGCTAAGACCCTCTCGGTCTCTAGCTGTTGCTTTCTAATGCCCAGCTGTGCCATAGCCTGGGCATGCTCCAACCTGAGCCTCTCTAAAGCCAGCTGGTGCTCCCTTTCTCTCCTCCTATCTTCCAGCTCCTCTGGGGACAGGAAAAGGGATGAGGCGCTGCCTCCTAAACTGGACCCAGCAAGGGACTCCCTATCTATGGGGTCCTCACTATCTGCTGGCGTCCCTGTGCTATCATCTTCCTCCTCCTCAGACTCTTCAGGGCTCCCCTCTGACCCACCACCCTCATGGTGTGAGACCCGGGCCCTCTCCGCACTGTGCTCACGCTCCCAGTCATCCTTCTGCCATTGGATCAGGTTACCCCTAAGTTGGGACTGGGTGTCTGACTCATTCACTTCAATGTCTCTCTCTTCGCAAAACTCTCTCAGTTCATGCAAAAACAGACCCCAGACATTAAAAGCAGACTCCATCTTGGCAAGATGCTCACAGACACGTGCAACACAGGGGACTTAACAATCTGAAGTAAGAGGACACAATTCCAAAACTTCAACAATCTCCTTATCAAAGAGAACTCATACTCATGCGTCCAGGAAAACACACCATTCATCCACACACACCCTCCCCTCGGATCGGTAAGGCAGTTTCTACCACCCCTGACTTCTCAACCTGACCAAAAGCGACACAGGTACCAAACTCTGGAAGCAGGGCGGGGGACAAATGTACTGAACACAATCAAATGACACTCTTCAGGAGAAGAAAATAATGAAACTTCCAAAACAATACAATCCCCTAAAATGTGGTCATCTAAATGCAGAGTTTTGTGGTATGGCCAGTTACTACTAAGGTACAACGCAAACACAAATCCTTATCCCACCGCTTGCCGCCAATGTTGGAAATGGGATCCCCGGCTGGCCAGGGCTTTCGCCAAAGTCAGTCAGAGACCACCACACCCAAGTCAGGGCAAGGGAGTTACACGCCAAGATAACCCCTACTCACCCTCTAGGTAACGTGGCGCGAGCAGCAAGGCTAAACTTGGAGGCGATGTAGGTTAAGTATTTGCGCACGCACCCCAGCAACAACAACCAAAGGCCCACCACAAAGGAAACTCCACACAAGGTTATATAAAAATAGCCTTTGTATTACACCAAAACACATTAGATAAAACACACACTTTACAATGTGCCAGAGGCACGGGCAGAATTTACAGGGGATATGTACAAGACAGGGCCACCTGGACCACTGTCAGGAATCAGAAGTAGCACTTTCAGAAATAGCACTTAGTACATAGAATGTAGCACAAAATAGCACACAACCAGTAATCACTGGTAACCAGGACCTCACTAGCACCACTTGTACTAGGGAGAAAACAACCACCTATGTATTACAATACCTGTAGGGGTGTAAGAGGAAAACACATGATGCAATGCATAACATTCATTCAGAGGTGTCAAGAGGAAAACACATGATGCATCACAATACATTCAGAGGTGTAAAGGCACATGACGCATAATCAATACATTCAGAGGTGCAGAACAAATACCAACTTCCCCAAACTCACCAGTCACCACCTGTGACTGTCCCGGTGTCCCAATGTCAGGGCCTAAACGTGGTAGTTGCCCACAAAGTGCTGGGCAACTGGAGCAGGGAAAGTTAGCGCAAAGTTGGAGCCTCTCTGGGCTCAAGAACCACCACTGTGGCACTGGGGGGCCTCACTGGGCTCCAGACAAGAAATGGCCCTCCTGAGCCACTCTCAGGCTCTTCCACAGAATGGGCACTCGAGCCTCTCTGGGGCTCGCAATGCAGAAGGGCTGGAGCCTCTCTGGGCTCCACCACGAGGGAATGGCACCCTCAGAGCCTCTCTGGGCTCTTAAACAAATAAGGGTACTGCTGAGCCTCTCAGGGCTCCAGCAACAAAGGTGCAGCCTCGCTGGGCTGTGGGGTCCTTCTCTGGGGACCCAGGAACACTTAGGGCGCTCTGAGCCTCTCTGGCTCGCCAAACCACTGCGGCGCTTTGGAGCCTCTCGTTGCTCCAACACTAAGGTGCCCCCTGAGCCCTCAGGCTCAAAACAAAGAGATGCTCTCTTGAAGCCCTCGTGGCTTCACTCCGCACTGTAGCGCTATCTCGCGCTACGAGAAAAAGGGGGGGGGGGTGGCGGACACCGACAATGTGTCCCGGCGCCCCTCCCTCCAGCACTGCCACACTCACCGGCTTCGCGCTGGGTTCCAGCGAAGGCGGGTCTCTCCCTCTGGTCCCGGGGCTCTCCTCCGGACGGGCGGGGCTCTCCTCACTCGCCGCTCCGCTCACCAGACGCTTAGGCGGGCTCTCCCCCTTCTCAGGAGAGCCCTGCTGGAACCAGCGCTGGCGTCTGGGCACTTCTTCTCCCTTCTTGCACCGGAGCACGGGGTGGGCTCCCGTCAGCTTCCGGTTTGCCTCGATGTCCTGTCCCCGGCCCGCCTGACTTCCGGGTCGCGGGGGCGGGCTTTCCGTCCGGGCCGCGCTTGGATTGGCCGGCCGGCCAGCCACTTCCGGGTCGTCGCGGGCAGCGCGGCGGCCCGTTCCAGGCACTCGTAGGCGGGGGATGAGTTTACCGAGGAGTGGGCTCCCTCGAGGTAAACCTAAAATATAGCGGCAAGGTCCCTGGCAGGGTGGGCACCTGCCAGGGGGCAAATTAACCAAAATAAGCGAGGTGGGCACTCGCTAGGCAGGCAAAGCGCTCCTCAGCGCTAAAAGGCAATTTACAGCGCTCCCTGCGCTAAATGCCAAATACAGCGCTCTCAAGCGCTAGAGGACCAAAATAGAGCGCTCCCAGGCGCTATAAGTAAAATAAAGGTCCCAGGTGCCCTCAGCAAGCAGGGCAGAGTCCCAGCAGTCTTTGGGCAGGCAGGGGGGACAAGGCTGGGCCCAGAGCCAGCACACTGGGTCTCCAGGCAGGGAGACACCCCAAGTGGCGGTCCTCTGGCCCAGCAGCAGCAACAGCCCCCTCAGGATCCTGGAAGAGAACAACTTCAGTGGGGACACAGCCCCATTTTTATACAGTGCATTCCTTTGTTCAAGGGTGCAGAGTGGGGGCGGAACCAGTCGCAGCTGGTTCTTGAGTACTCTGTTTACCTCAACCACCCTCTCTATTCACTGGCAGGGCTTGGGTCATTAGACACACCACAGGGGGGCGGAGCCAGCATTGTGTGGGGAAAACCCAGCCCATCCAGGACACAGGTACACTCCTCCCACACATTACTCATGCAGATCTCCCACTCACCACCGGGCAGACCCATCCAGACTTCCTGGAGCCTGGCATGCCAGCCAGCTCCAGCCAATCACACGCCAGCGCCCTCACAGCACACGTACAGCCATGTCTAGAAATGGCGCTTCGCTACTAGACACATACATGCTGCATACACCATCTCGCAGCATTCACTCTCACGAGTTCACACATACCAGACTCAAGCCTGTACACCCCACGCATCAGGAACTACCAGGGACACATACATTCCCCATGCATTCCTATGGGCGGGCAGGCCTAGCTCAGCACATGCACTCAGAGTGCGCACGCACTTTCCACTGGGACACAGTGAAAGTGCGCACAATCCAAAAATCACCATCTCCAGGTCACCATTTCAAGCAAAAAGTCTAGGGGTGAACCTGCCCTAAGGGCCAAAGTCCAACAACGCGTAACCAGTGCAGTTTACGAAGTGAGTTGGATGTGGCAGATGTGTTAGGTAATATACAGAGCAGCCGAGCCGCCATGTTTTGGACTGTCTGTAATTTACGGGTTACCTCTTTGCACGCCCCCAGGAGAAGAATATTGCCGTAGTCCAGTCTAGAGGTGATTAAGGCCTGGACTACGGTTTTCTGGGTCTCCTGAGGGAGCATCCCGATGATCTTACGAAGCGACTTAATGATGGTAATGCAGGTGGAAGAGATTTTTACCACATGATGTTTCATGGAAAGTTGATCATCGAAAATGATGCCCAGATTACGAGCTGTTTTAGATGGTGTGGGGAGCTTACCCATTTGTGCGGGCCAATGTTGGGGGCCCCACAGAGTAGTATTTTTGCCAAATAAGAGAAGCTCTGTTTTTCCCCCGGTCAGCTTAAGTTTGTTTTCATGCATCCACTTGGCGATGTTACTAAGGCCGACACAGAGAGAGGAAGGGGTGGAATGGGAACCGGTTGAAAGAGAATAGATGATATGTGTATCATCGGTGTATGAGTAGATGGTTAACCCTGCTTGTTCTGCAATGTAGGCCAGTGAGCTGACATACAGATTAAAAAGTAAAGGGCTTAGGATGGAGCCCTGGGGAACACCATGCGCCGATTTATATGTTTGAGAGACAGAGGAGGTGGAGAAAACTTGGAAAGTGCGGTCTGAAAGAAAGCTAATGAGCCAGTTGAGGGCTGGGCCGGTGATACCAGATGATTTAAGGGTATTGATGAGGATGGGGTGAGAGACCGTGTCAAAAGCGGCACTCAAGTCGAGTAGAATGAGTGCCACGGTCTCTCCCTCATCCACTCGGCAGCGAATAGTTTCTGAGACCCCCAACAGGGTGGACTCTGTTGAGAATCCGGATCTGAAACCGGATTGAGATGAATGGAGGATCTTATTGGATTCAACATGCTGGGTAAGTTGTGTGATAATGTGTTTTGCTAGTATTTTAGAGAAAACAGGGAGGAGAGAAATAGGACGAAAATTGGATACGTTGTTGGTGTCCGCATTGGCCTTTTTTAGTAGTGGCTTAA
Source organism: Lissotriton helveticus (assembly GCF_964261635.1). Taxonomy (NCBI): domain Eukaryota; kingdom Metazoa; phylum Chordata; class Amphibia; order Caudata; family Salamandridae; genus Lissotriton; species Lissotriton helveticus. The sequence goes on along the minus strand of NC_136065.1, from coordinate 311,776,755 downwards.
TCATGGCATGTTTCCAAGCAGAGGGGACCTTGGCTTCTCTGAGGGAGGAATTAAGTAGATCCAGAATAATATTAAGAGAGGGGGTGTCCAGAATTTTTAATATTTGAGGGGGAAGTGGATCCAGTGGAGAACCAGATTTAATGTTATTGATGATGTTGTTGAGTGTAGAACTGTTGAGAAGGTTCCAAGTGCTAATTTGCTGAGCAGATGAAATATGAGTTTCCTCTAAGTGTTTGGGAGAGTCCAGAGAAACCGAGCTGTTGATTGAGCTACTCTGTTGCAGAGATGTGGTGAGCTTGTCCACAGAGACCTCTGGGACACATAGGGTGGCCGGATCAAATAGTTTTGGGGGAGGGGGAGATCGGTTTGTCAAAAGCAACATAAATGGAGTCAATTTTGGAAATAAAAAATTCAGCCAGGGAATTGCATTGTGAAGCGTCTAGGCAGGGCGCTTTAGGCTGGCATGCTGCTCCCGATAGCTCTTGTACAGCCTTAAAAAGAGCCTTGGGGCGATTTTGTGCCTTAAGTATGGTAATATTGACGTATTCTCCCTTTGCAGTTCTGCATAGTGTATAGTAATTATTTAAGGCAGTCTTATATCTTTGCTTAGAGCCTGTGTCGTAATGTGTGCGCCACTTGCGCTCAAGGTTTTTACATAAAGTTTTTTCTATTTTCAATGCATCTGTAAACCAGGGCGCGGGGGGTGATGCTGGTTATGCTTTTTCTTTTGCAGGGGTAGACATACATTGACAGCTTCAGTTAGCCAGGTGTTAACTAAGGAATCCACTTCAATGTTGGTACCTTCAGTCGAGGGTATGATATTCTCAAGATAAGCGTTAAATTTTTTAGGGTCCAGATTAGTCCATTTTCTGAAAGGTCTAGAATCAGTGAGGGCCAAAGGAAGGTTGGGCGGACCGCTAGTAGTGACAGAAAAGGTCACCAGGTAGTGGTCTGACCATAGAATAGGTAGAGATGGGCTGCACACAATGGATTCAAGATTGGAGAGAATGGGGTCAAGAAGATTCCCCGCTTTGTGGGTGGGGCCAGAATTATGTAAAATGATGTTAAGAGCTGCTAGGTCCTGAAGAAGATTAGAGGTAACTGAGCAAGAGGAGTCATTAAAATGCAGGTTTAGGTCACCAATAATCGTAAGATTCGTGGAGTCCTGCAGTAAAGGGGCAATAAGCTCTGGAAGGGCAATTGCCCACGAGCTGGCTGAGCCAGGTGAGCGATAAATGAGCATCCCAGAAGAGGTAAAATTGGGGGACAGCAGAAGTTTAAAATATCCTGCCTCACTGTTCGGTATATCAAAGTCCTCCCATTTACAGGAATATAATCTATTGAAAATTATGGCAATGCCGCCACCCTCTTTACCCACTCTATTTTTTCCTATGTATGTATAATTGTCGGGGAGGGCGGATGCAATGTCAGGGCCAGAGTGATCTTTAAGCCATGTTTCAGTAAGTAATAGAGCCGGTGGTTGGGTGGAAATAAGAAGGTCAAAGATGTCTCTATTGTGTTTCCCTAGAGACCTACAATTTAGACTAAGAAACAAAAAAGCTTGTGGGGGCTTAATGTGTATAGACCGAGATTGAGTGGAAGGGTAATTGCAGGTCGCTATATTTGTTAGAGAAGGGAGGGAGGAAAGGGAAAGGTTACAAATAGGGCAGGTAATAGGGGCCAGATGACGGGAGGGAGGAAAGGGAAAGGTTACAAATAGGCCAGGTAATAGGGGCCAGATGACAGTTGAGGGGCAGACTGTGTAAACAGAGTGCAGGTCTGAGACTAAAAAGGGCCTCTCTGGAATAGGTGATAGGAGAAACAGGAGATGAAATATCAGGGGGCATGGCCCCTGGTCCCGGCCTGTCGCGGACGGGCGCAGACGGGCTTGCCTTAGGCGCGCCTTCGGCGCGCAACCGGCGTGCCCGCTGCGCGTCCTGAAGATACACATTTTTATATGTGCAGAGGGACGGCTGGGGGGGCGTGGTCTCGAAGAGGGGCGTGGCCAGCGGGCTCACCGGTGATGGCGTCGGGGTGTTTGGCTTGGCTGGTAGTCCCGTGTCAGCGCTAAATCCGCTGTACGTTGAAAGATAGGAGCGTGGTATGGCCCCGAGCGAGGTAGTGAGAGGGGAGCAGGTAAGGTTAAAAACAACACACTCAAATTTTTAAAATCAAGAAATAAACGTACTCCCGGCTTTCCGCCTCAGGAGAATGGTATCTAAACGGCGCTAGTAGTCAGCGTTGTTAAGTAGTATGGGCGGGGGCGTGGCCTCGAAGAGGGGCGTGGCCAGCGGGCTCGCCGGTGATGGCGTCGGGGTGTTTGGCTTGGCTGGTAGTCCCGTGTCAGCGCTAAATCCGCTGTACGGTGAAAGATAGGAGCGTGGTATGGCCCCGAGCGAGGTAGTGAGAGGGGAGCAGGTAAGGTTAAAAACAACACACTCAAATTTTTTAAATCAAGAAATAAACGTACTCCCGGCTTTCCGCCTCAGGAGAATGGTATCTGGACATGGAACAGCTTCAAACAGTAAGAATGCAGTAGGTGAAAATTCCTCACAAAACAGTAAACGTACAGGAGATGGACCAGCTCACACACAGTAATGATATAGGAGAGGGAAATATCTGATTAACAGTAAACGTACAGAACATGGAACAACTCACACACAGTAAGGCAATAGGAGAGTAATAGTTTGCAAACAGTAAATGTACAGGACATGGAACAGCTCACAAACAGCAAGGCTAGATGGCAGGGAAAATGCTTACATACCTCAGGTATACTCAACATTAAACTATTTAGGAAACGGTAATGATAAAAGAAGTAAACTGGACAGTAAAATGTGTACAAACAGTAGCATAACATCAGATACTGTTTACTTTTACAAACAGAAATTGCTGTTGAGTGCCAGCCACAGGGATGCAGCAAGTGAAGCAGCTTACTAACAATGTATTGGTCTTATATGAAGGCCTGCTGCGGGCTACGTGAGGGTATTTTAGGTGCTACATGAGCGTCTAGGGTATTCTGTTGTGGGGTTTGTGAGCGTCTGTTGGGGCTCGGCGAGGGTCAGCTCGGTTTATGCTTGGATCTGTTAAGAACTTATTGAGGGTCGGTTGAAAGCTATGTGAGGGTCTTTGGGGATTATGCAAAGGACCATTGGGGCTATATAAGGGTACAGTGGGAGCTATATGAGTGCATATAGGGACTATGTGAGGTTGTCTTGTCTCTATGTAGGTGTATATTGAGGCTATGAGGTCATCTTGGGGCTCCAGTGAACACCAAGTGAGGCAATCTTGGTGGGTGAATAAGTGGTGGTTTCTTATTGATTTTCTGAGGGTTTCTTGGGGACTATGCTAGGATATAATGGGACAACAGTGAGAGTCTCTGATGGACGCTCTGTGAGATGCTGTTTGTGGCTATCTGAAGGGATGTTTGGGGTACATGTGGGTGTCTTGGCTGATAACTGATGGGCAGATTTACTAACAAGTCATGCAATGCAACACAGCAAGATTGCTGCGCTGTGTTGCCTGAAAGGGAGAGGACTGGAAAGCACCATATCCACTAAGAGGTGAAAGAGGTGTGGCGCAGCAGCCTGACTCTGGACCACGGGGTTCACGGTTCGATCCCCGGCGGCAGGATAGCCCACCACCATGTGACTCTGGGCAATAGCTTGCTTAATCTTCCTGACGGCCTCCAGCACCGGTACACCTCTCCGGAGGTAGCTGTGAGCTTAACAAATGCTGGTATTACTAAGATGGCACATTCCCTGCGCTGGCACACAGAGTGCAGCCTAGTGCCAATGAAGGCATCCTTGCGCCATGGAAACACAAGGGCATCGTAAATCTGGGCCTGGGTGTCTCATGTGCTTTTCACTGGTCGCCAGAGGGATAGCTGGGTTTCACCTGGAAGCTATTTTATGGCGCATTGGGTACATTCTTGTTGTTGACTATGTGTGGCATCATAAGAGATTGCGAGGCTTTTCGGGGGTTTTGTAAAAGTATATGGATGATACGTGATTATATACTGAGAACTGTACGAGGGTAAAATGGAGGCTATTCAGCGTCTGTGTGGAGCTGGTTCAGTGTCTTATGGGGAATACATCCTTACCTCATCCAGGAATCTAGGGTAGGATGGCTGGGCATTCGGTGTGTAGGGGTCTGCATACAGGGGGGACTTGGGCAGCGGAGGGAGCTGTTTCTCAGAGATGCTGGAAGCAGTGGAGATCTGACTCTCTGCCTGGCTCCACCTCTTCACCTGTAAGGCGAAGATAAGAATGACAAGATGCTTCATCATGCGGGCTCCACGAAGACACCAGCCTGCGACAATTCTCCCAGTGGGCTTCTGGAGGAACCCAGTGACTGTCACTTACCTCGTCATGCTCCTGATCATACATTGCTGTAGGTTGCCGGCTGTCTTTTGAAAAGTAGGGCTCATTGTAGACTGGGGAGAGGAGGTCCTCACGGGGGGTTTCAAGAATCAAACCGTAACAGTTTCTAGGCACATCCGCGGGCTGGGATGGCAACTGGATATGGAGTCCGGGCCTTCCCTTCGAGGCCCGTGTGCTTCCTCCCTTCTTGAGTTCTGGTGGCAGTTGTGGGGCACCTCCTGTGACCCAGCTGGAGCTTCTGAGGGCCTGGAAGACAAGGAGTGACAAGGCTCAGTGTAGGTAAGAAGAAAATATTGTGTAGTCACAAGAGAAGACTGGTTAGAGGTGAAAGAAAACAGTACCTGTTAGAAAAGACTCAGGCCATCATTAGAAGTAGCCAAATGGCTTAGAACGTCCCCACCACTGGAGTTACCAATGCTAAGGGAATAAGTCAGTCCAGAGGTGGGTACAATCAGGACCATTACAAATTAGAATCTGATTTTCCAATTAAAAAGGAGAAATTACCAAGGGTATAGGGAGTTCCAGGTTTAATTCTCACAGTGATTCCTCATTTTGCTCCTGATTTTTACATGGAGATTTCAGCTGCTTTCTGGTTTCCAGTAACTCTTGTTACCGGCCTCTTCAGTATTATGAGATCATTCAAAGTGAGGGCCTCCGTAAAGGTACAAAAAGTTTTAGTAGAGGAGAAAAAAGTCTGAACTGTGAAAAAAAAGTCAATAGAAGCAGAAGAAGACTGCAGAGGCAAGCCTAGACTTAACCGCAACATGACAAGACTTAGTAGAGGTGACAGAATATAAATAAAAGTTTGAATATATTAAGTGAAGGGCTGAGAAACCGTTGAGTAGAGGAATTAGAAAACTAAATACGAGCAATCTAAGGCTTATTAGAGGCAGGAAATTACAGGCGAAGCACAGGAGAAAAGGAGTGGCTGGGACAAGAGAAGATATGAGATGAGAAAACGAATTAACAGAAGCAAACACAGAGTTGTACAACTCTCACTAGAGGTGAGAAAATACGGACTCTTCCTGAGAGACCAGCATGCCCAGAAATCTCTTGGCTACCTATTGCCAATTCTGGCTGTGGTCTACAAAAAGGTCCCAGGCATGGACTTCAGTGAGGGGTATCCATGCGGAGATGCTTCTATGGTGACCGTCTCTTTGTTACCACTGGCCCTGCTGTTGCTTCAACAACAAAACCATATCAAAGTCTGAGAAGGTTTCAGGAAAAGGCCTGCATTGTGTCAGCATCAGCATCACTGCTGTCCATTTTAAGATCATAACAACATAAACACCTACAACCAAAGGTGACTTTACCAAAAATGGACGGACAAGACTCTTTGACTTCTAAATGAGACGGATCTTCATCAAGTCTTATCACAGGCTGTTTGATACTCCAGTGTTGTTATGATAGCATTACGAGGGTATATTGAGCTCGATTGAATTACATAACCTCTTACTCCAGCCAGTGTTATTATTGTACTGCCCTAGCTGTTCCTGGTCTCAGAAGCAAGCAGGGGTAGCAAGTACAGAAATTGAACAGGGTCTACGACATTTCCTGCTTTCTGTTGAGAAACCCTAGATGAGGAAAAGAATGAACTCTGTGATGTCATCGGGGTCAAAGGGTGCGCATAGAATAGAAGGTGAACTGACGTCCACATTTTCTGGAACTGCATGAAGAGGGCATTCGTGAAATAGCCCATTGCTTTGTGGGACTGTTTTCATTTTTCGCAGAGCTGTTTTGTCCAGCTCTTCCTGTTGTTATTTCACCCATTAATCATCTCTGCTGTAATCTGGCCTGATTTGTCCGTGGGCGGCTCCAATGGTAAGGCAGAGGAGAGTCACCCCTCTGCTCTCAGATCAGATAATAACCTCGGTATTATCATTTTATTTTTCGCTATGGGGCTAGTTTAGGGCGGGTGGGACTGGGATCACAAGGGAAGGAGTGGTTGGTACATTCTGAGTGCGCATGACGGTGTGGCCGGCTGTCTTGGGCAGGCTATACAGTCAGGCACACTTTGCATGTTGCCCACCAGGATGGAATAGTCTGGTGGGGAACATGCACAGGCTCCCACTGCCTGTTTGGGTGCCGAACCAGGGCACTCAGACCAATCACAACGCTGCTCTGCAGCATTGTGATTGGCTAAGGGGAGCTTCACCGAAGCCAAGGAGCGATAGCGGGTGTGAAAGGGTAATTGTTTTTTAAACTTTTCGTTACCTCCCCAACCACACCCCAACCCCTCCAGCTCACCCCGCCATCCCCGTTCCTTGCCAGCTGCCACTTGATTTGTCTCCAGATAAGGTACCCACGGGAGACACAACACAAGTAGAGCACAATCGCAGAGGCACCCTTACCGGTAATGGCTCTGCGTATCCGGGGGACAGAGGGTCCTGCTGCAGTCTGGGGTCGTTCAGGATGGCAAAGGACTGCCGGTCGGATGCACCATTGGAACCGTGGGAGCTGTGGGAATGGCGAGTTCCTCTCTTGCCCGACGTCCAAGAGTTGCTGCGTCCCTGGGAGGCCAAGGAGCTTCGGCCGCTTCCAGAAGGCTGTGAAAGAGGCAGGTATTGAGAGGTAAAGGGTGTGAAATGTACCTTTGTTGTTTCTGTTCTGTGTGTGAAAGCAGCTTCAACTACAGCTGTCGGTGGGCCACGTTCTGTGTATGTAGGGTAGTGCATGAACTGCAACCAATGTAGAATGTTTTATTATAGATCAAAGGTTGGACTTCTGCTCTGTATCTAGTGCTAATTCTTTACACAAGGTAAGCTTTCACTCCTGTCTATGATGTTACAGTCTGTGTGAGGGAAGCTTGCACTGCTGCTACCCTTCCTCTAGTTGTTCCAGGTGTAAGAAGGGTGTTTTATTAATGCTTACTCTGCCGAGCCTTGCTGTGTGTGTGGGAGGGAAGCCTGCACTGCTGCTGCCCTGTGTGGAAGGGAAGCCAGCACTGCTGCTCCCCTGTATGGGAGGGAAGCCTGCACTACTACTGCCCTGTGTGGAAGGGAAGCCTGCACTGCTGCTCCCCTGTATGGAAGGGAAGCCTGCACTGCTGCTACCCGTCCTCTAGTTGTTCTAGGTGTAAGAAGGGTGTTTTATTAATGCTTACTCTGCTGAGCCTTGCTGTGTGTGTGGGAGGGAAGCCTGCACTGCTACATCCCTGTGTGGAAGGGAAGCCTGCACTGCTGCTCCCCTGTATGGAAGGGAAGCCTGCACTGCTACTGCCCTGTGCGGAAGGGACGCTTGCACTGCTTTGCTGTGTGTGTGGGAGGGAAGCTTGCACTGCTGCTCCCCTGTATGGAAGGGACGCCTGCACTGCTACTGCCCGGTGTGGAAGGGAAGCTTGCACTGCTTTGGTGTGTGTGTGTGTGAGAGAGGCAAGCCTGCACTGGTACTGCCCTGTGTGGAAGGGAGGCTTGCACTGCTACTACCCATCCTGTAGTTGTTCTGGGTGTAAGAAGGGTTTTTATTAATGTTTACTCAGCTGAGCTTTGCTGTGTGTGTGGAAGGGGAGCCTGTGTAGTGTTGTGGGCCCTAGGGCCCACATGCTACTAAAATGATTGGCACGGACACAGGAAGTATACTGGTTAACTGGCCGTGAGCCCATGCGCTCGGGCACTTTTATTCGTAAACATACATCACATGTGACGCCTGTGTTGGATGGGTGTGGGGTGCGAGTCTGGCCAGCCCTCGAGGGAGTGGCTCGTACAACTAGTGCCTGCTGAGACACTAGAACGTGTCCAGCATGACACTACAGCCTGCAGTGCTCCTGCTGTGAGGATCTTTGGTCTGTGTGTAAAAGCGAATCCTGAACTGCTACTGCCTGCACTGGGCTTCTTTGTATGAGAAATGCGGTAGTACTGCAGACTTCCCTTACACACAGTGTGGAAGGGATGCCTGCGCTGCTACCGCTGTTCTCGGTGTGGAAGTGACGCCTGCCCTGCTGCTGCCCTGTGTGGGAGGGAAGCCTGCCCAGCTTCTGCCTGTGCGGGTCTTTGTTGTCTGTGTGGAAGGGAAGCCTGCACTGCTACTGCCCTGTGTGGAAGGGAAGCCTGCACTGCTACTGCCCTGTGTGGAAGGGAAGCCTGCACTGCTACTGCCCTGTGTGGAAGGGAAGCCTGCACTGCTGCTGCCCTGTGTGGAAGGGAAGCCTGCACTGCTGCTGCCCTGCGTGGAAGGGAAGCCTGCACTGCTACTGCCCTGTGTGGAAGGGAAGCTGGCACTGCTACTACCCTGTATGGAAGGGAAGCCTGCACTGCTACTGCCCTGTGTGGAAGGGAAGCCTGCACTGCTGCTGCCCTGTGTGGAAGGGAAGCTTGCACTGCTGCTGCCCTGTGTGGAAGGGAAGCTTGCACTGCTGCTGCCCTGTGTGGAAGGGAAGCTTGCACTGCTGCTGCCCTGTGTGGAAGGGAAGCCTGCACTGCTGCTGCCCTGTGTGGAAGGGAAGCTTGCACTGCTGCTGCCCTGTGTGGAAGGGAAGCCTGCACTGCTGCTGCCCTGTGTGGAAGGGAAGCCTGCACTGCTGCTGCCCTGTGTGGAAGGGAAGCCTGCACTGCTGCTGCCCTGTGTGGAAGGGAAGCCTGCACTGCTACTGCCCTGTGTGGAAGGGAAGCCTGCACTGCTACTGCCCTGTGTGGAAGGGAAGCTTGCACTGCTGCTGCCCTGTGTGGAAGGGAAGCTTGCACTGCTACTGCCCTGCGTGGAAGGGAAGCCTGCACTGCTGCTGCCCTGCGTGGAAGGGAAGCTTGCACTGCTGCTGCCCTGTGTGGAAGGGAAGCCTGCACTGCTGCAGCCCTGTGTGGAAGGGAAGCCTGCACTGCTGCTGCCCTGTGTGGAAGGGAAGCCTGCACTGCTGCTGCCCTGTGTGGAAGGGAAGCCTGCACTGCTGCTGCCCTGTGTGGAAGGGAAGCCTGCACTGCTGCTGCCCTGTGTGGAAGGGAAGCCTGCACTGCTACTGCCCTGTGTGGAAGGGAAGCCTGCATTGCTACTGCCCTGTGTGGAAGGGAAGCTTGCACTGCTGCTGCCCTGTGTGGAAGGGAAGCTTGCACTGCTACTGCCCTGTGTGGAAGGGAAGCCTGCACTGCTACTGCCCTGTGTGGAAGGGAAGCTTGCACTGCTGCTGCCCTGTGTGGAAGGGAAGCTTGCACTGCTGCTGCCCTGTGTGGAAGGGAAGCCTGCACTGCTGCTGCCCTGTGTGGAAGGGAAGCCTGCACTGCTGCTGCCCTGTGTGGAAGGGAAGCCTGCACTGCTGCTGCCCTGTGTGGAAGGGAAGCCTGCACTGCTACTGCCCTGTGTGGAAGGGAAGCCTGCACTGCTACTGCCCTGTGTGGAAGGGAAGCCTGCATTGCTACTGCCCTGTGTGGAAGGGAAGCCTGCACTGCTGCTGCCCTGTGTGGAAGGGAAGCCTGCACTGCTGCTGCCCTGTGTGGAAGGGAAGCCTGCACTGCTGCTGCCCTGTGTGGAAGGGAAGCCTGCACTGCTACTGCCCTGTGTGGAAGGGAAGCCTGCATTGCTACTGCCCTGTGTGGAAGGGAAGCTTGCACTGCTGCTCCCCGTCCTGTAGTTGTTTTAGGTGTAAGAAGGGTGTTTTATTAATGCTTCCTCAGTTTAGCTTTGCTGTGTGTGTGGGAGGGAAGCCTGCACTCCTGCTGCCCGTGCTGGTCTCTGTCTATGTAGGAGGGAATTCTGGCCTGTCTGGGTTTTGTTCTGTGTGTAGAAGGGAGGGTTAGAGGATAGTACGGCTGGTGTCAGTACATTGTTTTGTTTAATGTTAAAAAAAAGTGTGGAAGAAACGGCAGGCATTAGTGTGTGAGGTGCCAAGATATAGGGTCTGTGGTGCAGTCTGGCTGGGCCGCCTGAGGACATTAGCCAGAAGTGCATTTCGTGCTTTTAGACCCTGCCTTCCTGTATGATCTGCCAGTGGTGAATCCTACCTGCCCATAGTGTGCCGACCTCGTGCGCGTGAAACCCTCAGATCCAGAGATGGACGAATCGGAGTTCTGGAACTTAGCACTGTGGATGTAGTCCAACCAGTCCTCAAAGTCATCCGTGCTGGAGCAAGTCACACGGATTGTGTTTATTAACCGGCCTGTAAAAGTGCAAGCATTGCCTATTAGTGAAAACCACAAGAAGATTCAACAAAGTCATGCATTATGAGATCAAACATTCAGCACAGTGTGCACTGGCCAAGAGCAACTGCTCTTATAGAGACTGCGAGCAACGGGCGTAGAAGCATACTGGGTCAATATATATAAATATATGTGCTCTTCATCCATTGGCCACTTGTGCTCTTCGTCCATTGGTCAGTTGTGGTGTCATTCATATTTTTCTTCCACTCTGTACAACAAACAGTATGGGGCACTGGGTCAGCTTAATTCAACCATTGGCCAATGACACTGTCGGTGATGTCATTCTCCTTTTTCACAAGGAGCCCATCCACACACAAAGGAGTTCCCTTTGATGGCAGGGAGTGGGACTATTATTGCAATGTGCGCTTTAAAAATACTTTTGCTCCATGTTTTGTTTATATTGGCGAGTATCCAGAAGCTTTCACCACATAAAAGATTTACAAAAAAAATGACAAAACAAGTGTTGACAAAGCCAAAAGGCTGACAACCAGCACCAGACATAATGGCCTGACAATTGCTTATTTGAGATATATTTATTTAGGCATTTTAAACAGTGCTGCACATCACCTCACCGTTACTTTAGTGTGCTGAGTAGTTCAACATAGTTCAAAATACAGTTCATGGGATTGTAGGGTAGCAGGAGTCCAAATGCCTGCAGGTGATGACCCCTGGCTGATAGTGCTCACTTGCTGCCAACAAATGTGTGGTGTAGTCAAGGGCCAGTCTGAAAAACTATATTTTTAGGATTTGAGTTTCTGCCAAATTACAGATACTGTTCAAGAATATGGTCCCTCTGAAAAAGACTGTACTTTGGACTATCGATTACCAGAACATCATGACACACTAATAGTGTAGATAAAATATCGAAAGGTAAGTAAATATATGAAAGTACAGATTTACTATTCTTAACTCAACATCCAGGTATCCTGAAGATATGTATCGTCAATGTACATATATGTGGAGTTAGGTATAGAAAATCTGTACATATTTACCTTTCAATGCATTGTCCCTCATATTCTCTCTACAATATTAGTGTCCTGCGATATTCTGTAGTCAATATTCAGGGCCCACACCCTGAAAAGCCAGTAGGTGTGGGGAAGAGTCAGTCACATACCCTGGAATAATTCTGAAAGGCAATTTGGGCAGGGGACTACCCGGACAAAAGCCAGACATGGCTTTGAAAGGGATGTATGACATTACAACGCATGCATTTACATCGCATGCCTTTACAACGTAAGTATTACAACGCAGTCCATTACAACGCATAGTGCTTTGGGGTGCTGGATAGTGAATAGTTTAATTTACTATTCCAACTCCAGTCCCCGTGGACACTAGGGAAGGTTATTGGATAGTAAATTAACCTATTCCCTATCCTAGAGCGCCCCCCAGAGCAATGCGTTGTAATAGTTTGCGTTGTAATGGTTGCGTTGTAAAGGCTCTGCGATGTAAAAGTTGCGTTGTAAGTGTTGTTCACCCTTTGAAAGGCTGGTATGGCCGGGGCAGAATATATCACAAGCATCAGTTCCTTCCATATATTCACAACACTGCCTAGATGTAACTCGATCTAGTTGTGTGCTGCTATGCAACAACAACAAAGCGTTCGGATCAAGACTCGAGTTGTCTCTAATCAGGTGCACTGTTGTAGAGTGTAATAGATATGCTCTTCCAAAAATAGTCTGAGCTGCATTCACATTTTGGAGGCCTAAGAGAATGCAGTTAACACATTTCACAGCTCTGAATGGCTTACCTTCTATGAGAAATGACCTGGCAGGCCGGCTTCCCTCCTCTGCCGTCACCTGGATGGCCTTCAAAGGGAGCTCGCCCTGTTCAGGGGGAAAAAGAATGACAAGTTGAGCATTTTTGCAAAGCCAGAATCTTCTCTCTCTTATGCAACTGAAAACTGCCAACTGGCGTAAATATCACATAATACAGCTGGGAAAAATGCTAGAAAGGGAAAACAGGGATAAAATGTTGTCCTGGCTGGCTCCCTCTTTAGCCAAAACTACCGGCAGAAGGGCTTAGTTAAACCGGAACAGGTGAGCAACAGTATCAATGATGTATTTGCCACAATAAGAAAAAAAAATGCAGTAAAATAGAAATGAATTAATGTGATGGTAATGGTAATGGTGGACCCGCGCAGGGCCATTAATAGAACATCTGCGGTACTTTTAAACTAACTATAACAGCTCTTCCTAGCATAATTGCTGCACTTTTACAGGGGCTGTGCCATCACTTCTTAGCAAATCTGCTATATCTTTTAATGCGACTGTAACAGTAGTTAACAGCATGACCGCCGGCAATAGCACTTCCTAGCTGGGCAGCAATACCTTATCACATATTATCAGCACTTCAAAGTAGTGCTGATTTTCTTTCAGTACGACAGTTCTAGCACTTTACAGTAAAGCTGCTATATTTTTAATGAGACAGTGCCAGCACTTCGTAGATGGGAAGCCATACTTTTTACTGGATATTATCAGCACTTCAAATTAGGGCTGGTTTTCTTTTAATGGCTCAGCACCAGCACTTCTTTGCTGGGTTGACATCCCTTTTATTACACATTCTCACCACTTCAAGGGAGGGCTGACTTACTTTCAGTGAGACAAGACCAACACAGCAAGGCAGCTATACGTTTAATGGGACAGTACCAGCACTTCTCAGTTTGGCAGCCATACTTTGTATTGCACTGTATCATATCAGCACTTTAAAGTAGGGCTCATTTATTTTCAGTGAGACAGTGCCAACACTTCACAGCAAGGCAACTATATTTTTAATGGGACAATACCAGTACTTCCGAGATGGGCAGCCATAACTTTTACTGGATAGTATCAGCACTTCAAAGTAGGGTTGATTTACTCTCAATGACACAGTACACGCACTTTACGGAGGAGTAGCTATACTTGTAATTGGACAGTGCCAGCACTTCTTAGTTGAGCGGCAATACTTTTAAAGGGACGATTTTAGCACTTCTTTCCTGGCATGACATACTTTTAATGGGATAGAGCAAGAACGTCTTAGATCCGAAGGAAGAAAGTCATTTACCTCAACACTTGTATTTCAATTTCTCAGTCCCTCAGCTCTTCAATAACCTGACAGCTCATAATGCCCTCACCGGGTGGGGGTGGGGGAGAGGTTAAGGGGACAATAATCATTAAATCAGTGCACGCCAGTGATGCATCCGCTTGTGACGTAAGGGGATGTTTGCTGCGTGTGAACAGGATATGACAGGCTGACCTGGGCCCGCCTCAGGTGGGCACTGCGTCACTCTCAGTGGCCATAGGCTGCACCCTGATTAGTAAGCGAGCCGCGCGGCTGTGCCAGGAAGCAGCTGATTCACAGGTAAATACAACTCCAACATTCCCAGCGATTGTGAAAGTGCAATGGAGTGTGTGAACGCGCACGAAGGCCTGGGAAAGTGCGGGGCCGTGCTGGAGAGCGCAGGGGCTACAAAAAGAACGAGAGTTCATGTGCCAGGTGGTGGCCACCCGTGGGAAAGCAGTGCCCACAAAGAAGACGCTAGCCTGGGTTGCACGTGACAATGTGGAACGCGTTTTGTTTTGTTAACTTATTTTCTAACACGCACGATGCTAGGCACGGTGTTTTCACGTCGGTGAACAGTAACAGTTTTCACAAAATGTACAATAAAAACGCAGAGAGCCTTGTGTGAAAGTATTGGGCACTTTAAATAAATAAAATAAACGTCAGAAAGTGCAGGATCAGGTGTGAAAGAGCAGCCCATGGGTGAAGAAGGGGATTTGTGAAAGTGCAGGGCCACTTGTGAGAATTGTAAACTTGTGAACGTGGAGGTCAGAATTTGAAAGTCTGCTATGTCCTTGTTTTATTAAACTGTTTGGCCTTTTCCTGATTTGCACCTTGCACTGTAAACATATATGTTTGTTGCTTTTTCTACCCGTTTCTTCTTTGCACAACTCTTTATAAAACGTTATAAATTAAATAAATAAAGCTGCTTGTGAAGTGAATGACCAAGTGCCAAAGAACAACATGGGGCGAATACCAGTGGATTGATATTAGATATGTGAATAATAGTGTGTTCAACATTTACATGGCCCCGCTCGCACACGTAGCCCAACAGCACGACCTCAACATACTCGCCGACGACACTCAGCTGATCCTCTCCTCACCAAGGACCCCATCACCGCCAAAGCCAACCTCTACGAAGGGATGAAGGCTGTCGCCGACTGGAGGAAGACCAGCCGTCTGAAGCTGAACTCGGACAAGATGGAGGTCCTCATCCTCGGCTCCAACCCTTCAGCCTGGGACGACTCCTGGTGGCCGATGGCACTGGGGGCAGCCCCGACCCCCACCGACCACGCACGTAACCTGGGAATCATCCTCGACTCAACGCTCTCAATGACCAAGCAAGTCCACGCCATCTCCTCCTCCTGCTTCAACACCCTCCGCATGCTCTGCATGATCTACAGATGGATTCCGACAGATACAAGAAAGACAGTCACCCAGGCCCTCGTCAGCAGCAGACTCGACTACGGAAACGCCCTCTACGCGGGAGCCCCGACCAAGCTCATCAAATGACTACAACGCATCCAAAACGTCTCAGCACGACTGATCCTCGACGTACCACGCCACGGCCACATCACCCCCCACCTGAGAAACCTGCCCCGGCTCCCCGTCAACAAGAGGATATCCTTCAAGCTCCTCACCAACAAACACAAGGCACTCCACAAGACCGGCCCAGCCTACCTCAACAGACGGCTCTCCTTCTACATCCCCAACAGCCAGCAACACTCCAACCGACCTCTCACTCGCTACCGTCCCGCGCATCCGAAGAACAACCACCGGTGGGAGATCCTTCTCCCACCTCGCCGCCAAGACATGGAACACCCTCCCACTGAGCCTACGACAGACCCAAGACCTGCTGACCTTCAGGAGGATACTCAAAACCTGGCTGTTCGATCAGTAGCGCCCCCACCCCCAGCGCCTTGAGACCCTCGCGGGTATGAAGTGCGCTTTACAAATGATTGCTTGATAGTGAACAGCAAGCTCAGTCCGGAAACCCAGGGCGATTCATCAACAAAGGGAGCAAATGCACCATTGAACTCCACAATAGTTGAGATCGAGTGATAATAATTCCACATTATAGGCTATTATGACCCTCACGTGTGTCATTTTGTGTCCCTGCAATAAAGGAAATAGAATTACAAACTTGAGAAAAGTGTCTGTATGTGTGTTTGCGTCAGTGTGCCTGTGTATGTCTGTGTGTCTGTCTCCGTCCCTCTACATTTCTATTTTGTTATTCGGGTCTGGGAGATACAGGAGGTCTACAGGTAGGTCCTGGAGGAAACCGGATTTCTTTATTTAAAGTAACAACTCACCGGTACTGGGGAAACAGGTACAAGTTTAACACAGTTCACTTTGGGGGAGCCCCTTTCATTTTTCACCCGATTGCCTTTTGAGTTCTTTCTTCCACATTCACGACTACCAAGACTGTGACAATGACCCCCCCACCCCACACCCCTCAACACCCCCTCCTTCATTGCTCTCGAATCCCTCCTCGGCCAGTTCTCAGACTTCAGTGACAACCATGGACGCCCCAGTGTTTTCGTCCCCTCGGGTCCAGCAAAGAAAACACTTCCCATCTCATGGTCACGGTAACATAAAGTGAAACATCTTGGGGTCAGACTCAACCCGGACCCTCTCTTGCATGCCACAGATCATGACTGTCAGGAAAAGTATCAACTTTCATCTTGAGAAGTTCTTAAACAACGCGAATTCGGTCCATGGTCATTGGAGCGCTTTAAATGGACACCAGATTACATTACACACGGCCAGGTTCATTTTTTAGGCGCGGAGAGATTAAGCGATTTGCCCAGAATCACAAGATATTGAGCCGACGCTGGGAGTCGAATCTGGCTCCCCAGTTCCAGAGCCAGCAGATCTGCACCCTAAGCCACATCTCGTTGGACCACTACGGGGAAGACTGCCTACAATATAGCACAAAAGTTGTGTTGAGAATGACTGGGCCCCTCCTGAAGGTATACTTGTATTTAACATAATTAAGGAGATATTAAATGAGGCGTATGTATCAGACACTGAGAGAAAGCATCCAACATGAACTGCCTGAAAATAGGAATGAACTATAGCTGCTCCAGAAAGTTGAGTAACACAAAGTGAAGGAGCCACCTGCAGAATATGAAGAGAGGACTCTGAGTCTTTCATATCCAGGGCTGTTGAAATAATGCGGCAGGGGAGGGCCAAATCCTGCGGCAGGGTTGAGTATATTGTGCAGCAAGAAAAGGCAAATTATATGGCAGATGAGGCACATTTTGTGTGTGTATTACTTCATTACTTTGCCACTTTTACAGTGTTTGGGCATTTGTTTAACCTCATTAGTCCCAGTTTCACACCCCAATATAGCAATAAGCAACCGAAAGATGACCAGTCAATCTTTGCAAAGGGCCGTCCACTGGGCTGCAATACATGTTGCTGTATTCTTAGTAACTTTTGAACCATTTGAGATAAAAACTATATTTTGGAAAAACAATCTGCAGATTATGCAGCAGATGATGGATTATGCGGGAAATCGATAATTATGCAGAAAAACTCAGCGGCTGCACAATTGCATAATGCCACTGGCCTTGATAATTTTTCACAGATATTCTTTGGTCTTGGGCTGAATGGGGGTCTGCTCAAGGCTGGGGGTGGGGGGAGCGCACTGCACCGCTGGGGGCTTGCATTATGCACCTGCTGCAGACAATCGGAAGCAGCTGATGTTGTGGGAGGAGGGGGTTTGAATGAAGTTGACAGCAGTTGTAGTTGTTTTATTTGACTCGCTTGTGGGTCAGCAGATGTAGGCAAGCTCTTTGTAGTTTTTTTGGGAAAGCAGGACAAAAAATATAGTCGTAAGGAAAGGCAACTATAAGCAGCAGAGGGTCAACAATCAAATGCTTTAACTACGTGTCAATTTGAGGAACTTTAACCACATCACACAACCCTGAAGAAGCTAAGCCAGCACTCAGTGAAGTGAGGAATTCAGTTCAAGAGACTCTATCCTATACAGAGCATAAAAGAGGAAAGGTCTCATCCCAATATACTCTCCACTGTGCCCCTTAGATTGGGTATTGCCAAGTGAGGTGCCCTCTCAAACTTCAACAACAATCAACCTGGCAAAAGAGCCACAACGAACTGTCCCCAAGGATCAGCTGCAACCTTGGCCTCGAGGGAGCTACCCAGCCTGCCGTGTTTCAAGACGTCTGTAGACACATCCGCTCCAGGCAGCTTTCAACTCTTGCCCAATGCTTAGGATGGTATAGTGCCCCCAATAAATGTAATGAGGGGTCTAGAAAATCGGCATCATCAAGATAAGATGCGACAGACCTCCAAGGCGACGATCTGCATCCGTCCCACTCTTTTTTACATCAACTTTCTAATCTACATTACTTGACTTTCAAGTGCTGCAAACTGACTTGAAGGCTATAAATAACGAAAATCCCCACTAGAGATAAAATTGACAAGACCAATGTTTGAAAATGTGATGTCTCCATACTCCACATGCAATAAACTAGACTCGAACATGGTACTTCCACCTAAAACGTACCTTCTATGACTTTGTCCACATCAACAGAATGAGTTGATGCATGAATGAACAGATGCATCAGGACACTTATAAAAATAAGATCTTAAAACTGAATCACTTCACTGCACGTGCCATGTAGTGCTGGGTGTGCCGGCTAAAACACTGCAATGCTCTCAGCGTGCCTTGGTGGTTGTGCGTGAGGAGTTGGTCAGCATGAACTCCACCCTACTGGCTGACATTTGGGACCATTCACATAGAGAGCAGTTTCTGGATTCACAGATTCTGTCTAAGTTCTTGACCTGTTTACCCCATCTCTTCCCCACAACTTCACCTCCACAGACACATTGTGCTTCCTGTCTAAACAACCCATGGAAATTAAAACCATGCAAGGCCATTTCAGCTGCTTGGATTTTTCCATCATCCCAGAGAATATCCTCATGTATAGATCTTCTCCAATTCCTATCACATTTGTGAGTTGGGAGGCTCCCTTACTGTGATGCTGAATAGGTTGGGAGGTTTCTTGCTAATTGCAGAAATGTTTGCAAGGACAGCCAAACGCCTCCCATGGCAAGCCCAGGTGTGGCACGTTCCCACGCTCTCTTTCACAATTTAACTTCCTGTACAGGTTGCTAATTGCTAATGTGTCAGCCGAGGTATAATAATAAGATATTCCAACAAAATTAGTTCACTGGTAAAACCAAAGGGGGTGTCCAAAAAACATTGGCTCAGACTGGCCTAAATCAGTGGGGGCTTTTTTGAAAATGTTGGCTTAGTGAATGAACCTGACAGGGCTTCTTGTCATGATATGGACCAAAATGCAACTTTAACAACGGTGTTAGTTCAGACTGCTCAAATCAAAGATGGCTTCAAGATAAAGTTGGTTTAGGCTGGAGGAACCCAGTGGGACTTTTACACTGAAGATGTTATCTGGGACTGGTGTAGCCCAGTTGCAACTTTGAACTAATGGTGGCTGCGACTGGATTAAGCCAACCTGTGCTTCCAGGATGATGTTGATTTAAACAGGTGGAATCCAAATTAGGTATTAAATCCAATAAAGTGTATCTAAGACATTGTCTCAGTCCCATGTGGAGACTTCCATGAACAGTTGACTCAGGCTAATCAAAGGCAACTGAGACTTCCACAAAGACGCTGTCTTGGTCTAGATTGCAATAACGGACACTTCCACAATGATGATAACTCACGACACAACATGGCTTCCTCTGTGTCTTTTAGAGAGCTTCCAGAAATAGTTTGCTTAGACTGGCCAGGCCGGCATTCCATGACGACATTTGCTACACTGGAATTAACCTAATCAGGCTTCCATGATGGCGTTGATTAGGCCTGGGAGAACTTTCTGAGAGGCTTCCTTGATAATGTTGGTATAGCTTGGATGAACCCTGCCATGGCCTTCTAAGGCAGTGCTGCCTTTGTCTGGTAGAATTCAGCCGGCTACCTGAATAAGTTTGGCTGAAGTCCTTTTAGGGACTGCTTCAAAATGTAGACCCAGACAGGTGAAACCCACAAGGGCTTCACAATGTCTTTGGCTGGTGAAATCCAACCACTGCCTCCGCAACAAAGTCAGTGCAGTCAGAGGCCTTCTACCACAGTATTGGCTCCTCCAGGAGGTGCCTCTCGGGGGAATCCTACAGATGTTTACACTTTTGTCTTCTTTATTTTATAACCGTAGACGTTCTTGAATGTGCCATTTAATGTCAATAATTCAATTATCTCTTACTCTCACACAAATAAATACAAATACCATACTTCTATAACTTATGTTCAAGCAAGAACGACCACATTCAAAATTCTTTATGTTCTGGTTAAGTTTGATCTGCTAAGCCAAAGTCTTGCTCTAAATGGAAAGAAACTTGCTGCAAGAGGACAACCATTCCTGGTCTCCTGGTGATACCAAAAGGATGGGAATGTAGAACATTAACTGATACTGAATCTCAGTGCCCTTGACATAATGTTCTAATCTACCAGCACTTGAAAAGCCATTGCCTCAACCACATGTTATCCAAGACTTCACAGCATCAATGGCCTACATTATTCGGAGCGGGAGGTTCCCTGCTATGGTAAGTTATACTTCTGCGAGTACAATTTGTGGTTGTGTTTACAAGCTTTCACCTGACACACACCCTCACTTGTCTTGATGTATAATAACTAGAGTGATTGTTATGAGTCTGTTTCCCAGAAAGCAGATTTGGTGACTCCTGTGGTGCGAGGTCATATGAAGCTGAGGGGACAAGAAGGATTATGAGTCAAGGCTATCCTGTATCGAGTGACGATGGGACATTCTCTCTCTAGTCACAGAATGAGGATTCAGTACTCCCTAGAGGTCTGAGGCCCCACTGACCCTCATGGAGGGCATTATTCACTACTATGTGGTCTTAGAGTTGGTGCTTGACCTCGCTCTCCAGGATCTTGCTCCGGAAGGAGAGGTGGATGAAGGGTAGCGGTAGGCCAGATCTTTGGGGTCTGTTCTTTGTCTTTTTAGCACAGGGGTTGGTGTTGCTACTTGACACACACACTTCATCCATGCCTTCTGCCTCCCCATTCCCTCACTCACAAGAACATTCCATCATTCACTCCTCCATCTCTCATTCCGTTACTGACTCCCTTTCTAAGTCATGTGTTAGTTCTTCAATTCCTCATCTCTCCCTTGCCCTCCCATCATTCCCTTTTTCTACTACTCCCTCCTTCATTCTCTCTCTGTCTCCATCACTCCCTGGCTACCCATCACTCATGTACTCCCACCATGACTTCCGTCCTCCCTCCATCACACATCATTCACTTCACACCACCCTTGTCTTCCAGTCTCCAACACCGACACCCTCCATTGCACATTCACTCATGTGCTCAATTACTCTCTCCCCTTCCAACTTCAGTCACTCCCTCCGTCCCTCGTGCCATCTCTCCTTTCATAACTCTCTTCCTACATCCCTTACTTTCATCACTTACTAAGTCAGTGATTCTCGCCATCTATCTCTGCCTCCCTTCATCCTCTTCGTCTTGTGGTTCCTTGTTCCTAATTCTACCACCGTGCATACCTCCTTCAATGTCTTCATTTACATCCCGTTTCTTTCAGATTTATACCGTCCTGTCTCCATGCCCTGCTTACAGGTGATTAACTTCTATGTATTGTGAAGTAACACACATCTCCATTCAAATGCAAAAGCAAGACCTCTCTTCCATTTCCTTTGAAACAGATCATCTCAGGAACGCCTGACTCCATATCTGCCTAAACGGACTCTTAGATCATCCGACGCCCAGCTGTTGGCCTGCCCCCGTTTTAAAATGGCAACTAAGGGTGGAAGAGCCTTTTCCATACAGACTCCACTGTTGTGGAATAAGCTGCTAGACTATCTTCGGAAAGAGACTAGCCTCTTATGCTTTAGGAAAAAGCTAAAAACTCTTTTGTTTAGAGAAGCCTTTGGATCTATATAATCTATTGCTCTTTCCCTTCTTTCTGCGTGAGATTTCCTGGCTGCTCCTTTGGTCATAAGCGCCTTGAGACCTGTAGGTGAGATGGCGCTATATAAGCTAAAGTAACAATAACAATAACAATCTCATCTCGCCTCTCCCTGTAACCTCATCACTAGCGGGGTTCTGCTCTCATGTCTTTGGACACCTCCCAAACCAGGACAGAGCGGCATTGGACTCGTCTTGGTTACTGAGGAAAGGCCCAAAGAGAAGCAATAAGGGGAACTGGAAGACGGGGTGTAGCTGTATTTGTGCGCTGGCTCTAAATCTAAAATCTAAGTCTGGTATTTGTAAAGCGTGAACTACTCACCCCTAAGGGTCTCGAGGTGCTGAGGGGCATCGGGGAGAATAAGGGGCATATGTAGGAAGCCGTTTGCGATTCGCAAACGCCGGAATTCGGTATGTATGGGCCACATAGCAAAATAAGGAATCGCAAAAATTGCGATTCCTTATTTTGCTCAAGCATTTAAGAAATCGCAATTTTGCGATTCCTTAAATGCTATGTAGGGGTGCCTCGCAAATTGTGATTTTGGCTTAAGGAATCGCAAAATACCACCTACTCCAAGTAGATGGTATTTTGCGATTTCCGGTCAAAATGCATTTTTTTTATTCTAAGTGCCATGTGGTGCACAGACATGCCCTTAGGGCATGTATGTGTGCCACATGTACTTACAGGCACATTCCAGGGGTGCAACAGGTGTCCTTTGGACACCCTGGCACCCTTGGAATTGCGATTCTCAAATTGCGATTTTCTCATAGAAAATCGCAATTTGAGAATGTATCCCCATTCATTCCTATGGGACTCTTGGCCCATAGGAATGAATGGGACACTCATTCCTTAATTGCGAATCGCAATTTGCTAATCGAAATTAAGGAATTTTGGGGATTCACTAAAAAATTGCGCTTTATTACCTACATTCAATTTTGCAATTCTCAAATAGCGATTCCTTAATAATCGCTATTTGAGAATCGCAAAATGGAAATTACCCACGTATGCCCCCAAGTGAGCTATTGCCCAGAGTCACATGGTGCTCAACTGAGCTGCCACCGGCGCCGGGGATCGAACCGTGAGCCCTGCGCTCCGGAATCAGCCATCGTGGCCGCAGCACCACACCTCTCTCATCACCACTTCTTTAACCCAGGGCTTTAAGTGGGTCGGATCCTGTCAGTACTCAGACCCGGCAGTAAGCAAAAGCTGACTTTGAAACGGGTCTATACCAGGTCGTGTATCCATTAGCTTAACTTTGCACAGTAAAAACACTGCCCATTTGGCAACAATGAATGTAAAAACCCTTATGGTTTTTTGGCAAGATTGGGGTAAATGGTTTAACCTATTGCCTTAGGGGGTGTGTGTTTCCTGTACAGCAATAACAATATGCAAGTTTTCCTTTTTAACCTACCGAACGATTTACAAGACTCTATCGTCTCTCTCATAGGTGTATCGTACTCATATATTGGGCTTGACTTCACTGCCAATGTATTTTGTGGTTTGTTATGTAAAATCAATAAACTTGATTATCAAAAAAAAACCTTGTCCATGTCAGCAAATAAGCCTGTTTACATGTTACATTTTTATTCATCAGCATATTTCCAGGTGTGATGCTTCTTTCACTTTTCATGCAACATATGACTATTGTACACACTCTGCACTGAGTGACCTCTAGGTGTCTGGATGATTTCGGGGTGTGGGTGGGTACTCGTGACAGAGCGTGAATGGGAGCTCTCCAGCTGAAGCTGAAGACCGTGAGAGTTTCTCACAGTGGCTGTCAGTGGACCAGGCTGCATGCTCATCCAGTGCTTGGCCTCTCTGCAGAACGCCCATAGCACTGGATGCATATCTGCCCATTGTAATTACCATTTCGTATGAAAGTATCAAAAGGCTGCATACACAGCTGTTGAAATATTGATAGTGGCAAAGGAACAGGAAATGCTGTTCAGACAGAGAGTGAGAAGACTCTGAAGAGGAAGAAGGTGGCATGTGAGATATGCATGGGGAGGATTTCAGACAGATGAATGGAGAAAGGGTGTAAGTGTCAGAGTGGTAGATTGCAGAGTAAAGAGAACGGGAGTGATTGAGACGCTCCGTAGGCAAGTACCTCTTCCACAGACCTTAGCAATATTTAATTCACAGTTTCAGAATAGAAGCATTTAATTCTTATTAAATTACATTGTTGTTACTCATTTATCTGTTACTGCTCACAAGCATTGGCCATGTCAATAAGCCAGTTTTCTTTTAGGCCAATATTCGTTATTGTGAGAACGCAGTAATCAGAAACTCATTGAGACATCCAAATACTGGTCATGCGGTGTGCAGAAAAGCATTTAATGTCACATGTTTTAAGCCATGCTCTTAATTACAAAGGCAACGCCTCCTGGAAAAAAATCCTAGTTAATTCCCTTTGGCCATGACCCTTATAGAGGACCCGCATCTTTTTCACTCCACTTAAAGCACTGCTCTAATGCACTCCCAACGAGCTCTCTGCAGGCAGATACAGCAGGGGCCTTCTCAGGGCTGCCACACTGGTAGTGTAGGCCGTGCTGCTGTGGGATCAGAGACAGCCAACATCTGCCCTTGAACTAACACCCATGTCACAGTATCTCCCTCGAATCCTGGTGCCCCTGTTCTCCCACAAGCCTGTGCTGAGAGAAATAAGAGATTTGCAGACATCAGTATCCAAACACTCCCTCCTTTAAACACTCTCGCCAACTATGGCTGTGCAGGTAATGAACCAGGTAAATGCATTGGATAGGGAAAGACACTACGAATGGCCAACTTGTCCCACTAGCCTTTGTGGCTGAGACCTGGCATCATGCCAACACTGAGACAGAGAATATACTGGCACCAGGCCAGAAAAAAATGCAACCCTTCAAATAGAAATAACAACATAATCACCAGAACCCCTGTTACAACACGGTGCCCAGCAATCACAAGCATGAAGCTGAAGATTATGTTACAAAGTTGGGTTACACAGCAACATATAGGATCCAAGTACACTGACTCACAAACCACATCAGCGACAAAAACAAATGCACAAATTGATATTCCTCATCTCCACCCACTTGCTTGTTTGACTAAACCCGCAAGGTCAACACACAACAAATTAAAAGATAGCGGTCAGAGAACAGGGCGCACATGCTGACAGGAGCACGAATACACGACCACCTATGACAACGATCACAAATATGTATCCGAACATCCAGACGTGGACTGAAAGCCGAGGATCTCGAAGCCTAATCTCCATCAGAGGATCCTCCATTTTGGGCCAATCCATCACCAGACCTGAACTTCAAACAGTGTCATAGGTCTGTTGGCCACAGTGGATGCGGTGCTATATCATAACTCTGTCACATAACGTAGCAGGCCTATCTGCAGCGACAGTGCTGGAGTCACCCATTTATCAGCTTTCTTCGTCTTTAAGGATAGTCGCTCTTTTGTGTTCGGGTGGGGCAAGTGACATATTCCTTGTTACTTTTTGTAGAGCATGATTTGTCAATGTTTGTATAATTTGTTTATAAGGTGGACTTTGCTTTACTTAAAACAGAAATAGGTATCCAACCGCTAAACTTTGTCTCGTAGTGAGTAATGCATTATTAGACTGACTTTGTGTTAAACTAAGAGTCCAGGTGCCAGATGTACAAAGCTTTTTAACATTTGCCAATGTCCCGATTCACAGAATCAAGCTGTTTGTATCCTTAAAAATGCCTTTTTGAGTTAGCAAAGACCCAATTGCGAGTCAGTAACCTGCTACTGAATCGCATTTTGGGTTTGCCATTTAGTATTAAGGGCGCTCTTAGGGCATCCCTTCCTAATAACGAATCACAGTGGCATGTATGAATGTTTTGCTACTGAAATGCGGTAGCAAAACTTCAAGTTGGTGGTAACCCATTCATCAATGTGAAGGGGCCCCCAAGGGACCTCTTCCCTTTAGTGAATGTTGACAAAAAGATTTTTCGAGAGCAGGCAGTGGTCCTAGAAAAGAAAACTTTCCTTTTTTTTAATGCCTCCTGTTTTCCGTTAAGGAAAACGGGCTGTATTTAAAAAAAATATGTTTTATTGAAAAGCAATCACAGACATGGTGGTCTGCTGACTCCTGCACCATCCTTGTGATTTTTGCAATTCCCAATGGGTCGCAATTCGAGATCTACCTCATTAATACTCATGAGGTAGGTCTACTTGGACGCACTTGGAATCACAAAATGTGTAATACACACATTTGTACATGGGTGTTTGCGATTACCAAATAGCGAATTGCAAAAACATCACTATTTGGTAATCGCAAACATTTACCTATGTACATCTGGCTCCATATTACTCCATTTCAAATCCCTGTTTTTGGAGGACAGTTATGGTAGCTGAGTGGGCTTTCAGCTGCTGCAAAGACTTCCAGGCATCAGGTTCATATCCCATCAGAGCAGAGTCAGCCTTTTACTCCTCAGGAGACAGATGAAATGAGTACCACTGATGTGTGTAATAAATAATATGCAAGAGCCAAAGGACAGTTCAGATTGGGCTGTGTGCTATACACAAATAGCATAACTTGCATAGTATGTGCCCTGCACTGCTTTGAAGAATAACTTGATGGACCCATTTACAGGCACTTCAGTGCTAGGGTTACAATTGTAAAAACATCATCAGGGTCAGAGGCCCTTATCTATTGTGCAAAGACAAACAAATACTGAAGTAAGTGCAGAGAGGCCTTGAGAACCGAGGACAGAGAGACCAGCTTCCAGGGTGGGGAGAGGGGCTGGGGAAAAAC
The DNA here is from genome assembly GCF_964261635.1 of Lissotriton helveticus. NCBI lineage: Eukaryota > Metazoa > Chordata > Amphibia > Caudata > Salamandridae > Lissotriton > Lissotriton helveticus. Next base: position 311,750,465 of record NC_136065.1, on the reverse strand, counting down.
TGTTCCCATTTTCGGGTAGCTTTTGCTATTGCCGGAAGAATATTTTATTGTATTTCTTGCATTTTGTACAGCCAACATGTTAAAGCAGTTGCGGTGTTTACACACTGTTGTATGCAGGTTCCGAGACTCCCGACCCTGGCTGGGGAACAGTTTGAGAGTGGATGCCAGCCCTGCGCGTGATAGAAGAGCCCAGCCTCAGTCGTCTTCGGTTCGGTGCGAGTGAGGCCGAGGTCTCAGCACGCGGTGGATGCTCAGCCCTTGTCGTGAGGCCCGTCTCCGCTGGGAGCTCAGAGCCCCGTCCTCGGTGTGCGCTCCGAGCCGCTGTTTCCAGGTAGAGTCTGGGTATAAATAGCCGCCCCCCCCCCCCTCCAGAAGCTGACACCTCCCAGCCCGGGACGGCGCGCCGTGCCTCACACCTACCGTCTCACCCCTCGCATCACTCATCTGCCGAGCGTCAAGTTATCTATCTCACTGCCCCTGGGGCCCACGTCACGCGGGGGAGGGGGGTGACATCTCCCATTCTAGAGATGTCAGCCGAGCTCTCCTCGGAAGTGACGTGCGAAGTCATCTGCAGTAAACGGTAACAGGTGCTGGGAGTGATACCTCCGGGGTTTGAAGTCAATACAATTTCCGGGATAGCGGAAGTGACGTCACTCACCCTTTGACACCTACCCTCCAATAACGCCCTATGTGTTGCTGGTGAGTTGGGGGAAAGGGAAGGAAGGCATTGACACTACAATCCCATAGCTTTTCACCAACTGCTCCCTCCTACAAGGCGAGGAATAACAAGGGCAGTGCCAGGGTTAGCATCACTACACTATCCCTGCTTCAGTGTTACCGATATCTTTTACGGTCTGAGCTACTGAAATAATCATGCGGTGGTTGGTAGAGGGCCACGTGGTGTAGCAGGGTTGGCTGAATCATGCAGAAAGAAAATTCTAATTATGTGGCACAATGCACCACAATCTGTGTAAATATAACTGCTATATTTTGTCCTTTTCAAAGTCTTTTACTATTGTGTGGGTAAAAGTTTCGCCTTAGTGCCAATGTCTCCGAGTACAACAAGCATCAAATGAAATCTGACCTATTAACCTCCTCAAAGTGTGGTTGGCCTCTGTACAGCATCACAGTTTGCACTTTTTAAATGAACTTTTGATCCATTTGAGCTAGATTTTTTGTTGAAATCGTCAAATTATGCAGATGATAGATTATTTGGAAATTGTGGTAAATCCATAACTGGGAGGAAAATGTTACAGTATGAAAATTGCAGAATTGCAGAGACCCCGCTTGTAGTGAAAAAGGAGCCCTGCTGATTAGGAAGTGCTTTGCGAGCTGTCGGCTGGTGTAATAGATGGCACCTCACATAGGGTGTGCTAAAACTGGCAGTGCCACAGATTTAGGATTGCCCCGCATTCCATCCAGAAACGTTCTCTACAGAACCTGGGTGTCTTCGTAGCACCAGGGCTTGGAAATAGGGGCTACAGGGACCCCTTCTCTGGGCGTGGTCAGGCTTGTATGATGCCTGGCTTGGCAAGACCGTTTATGACACTGCTTGCTTCTGCCTGCTGAAAGGAGAAGACTGTCTATTTACTAACAGCACTTTAGACTGGAAGCCTCACGTGCTTCGAAGCACTCCCAGCTTTTGTACACAGGAGAACATAGACACGTCCTTCACTCACTAAGTGACCAGACTGGGCCACCCCAAGGGACCGGGCACCACCAAGTCATTCAACCCGACTTCCCTCCTGCTCAGCACACGCCTAGTGAGAAAGCACTCTGAAGTATGCAGGGTGACATGTAGCACTCTACAAATTGCCAGAATTAAACAGATGAGCACAAGAAATGTATCTCCCCTGCAGCACCACCTGCATGCTTTGCTTTGTATTTGCCTTTTTTGATTCGAGTGAGAGTCAATGGTAAAGGGGGGAGCTGTCCTGGTGCAGACATTTCATTTCATTTAACTTGGCCGGAACGCTGCAGCCCAACGCTCCACCCACGGTGTATAATTTTCAGAGGTGCTCACAGAGGTGAATAATTACAGGTCTTCCCCAAGAGATGGGCTTTCATTGCAAGGCACACTGCACATGTTTATCTTAAGACAGTCTCCACAGTAGCAGGCTGCGGCTGCCTATGAATTTTTGGGAGATGAGAGTAGTGATGACTGGTCCATGTAGGCACAATGCACCAAGCCAGTTGGAGCGCTAATTCAGAGGAAAACAAACACACCAAAAATAAATACATGAAATAATTGGGTGGAACCATTCTGGGGCTGAACCTGGGTGCTCCCTATCCACTGTGTCTCTTTGCGGATACCATACATGAATTTTCCCATCTTCGCTATGTAATCTCTTTGATCCATTGCTCACTCTGCCACTGAATTCAAGATAGCCTGGCTGATGAGGGTTATGAACCAGAAACCGGTTCCAGGATGCATGTTTCCGGTCCAGGGAAGACATGGCTTGGCAGTTCGGGCTGGACTGTTCCCATGAGGCACAGGGTCAGACTGATTTGCATATGGCCATATCTGAACTGGGGTGGTGAAGTGAGCTAAAGAATGAGGATGGATTAAACCCAGATCATTTGACTGGGGGTGAGTGTTTGATTTGCTCAAACGCTCCGTCCATCACCCCCTTTGGTATCGCTTTGTTCGCCCTAAATTGGCAGGGTATGCCCAGACGTGGGTCCCTTGCTCACTCTGCCACTGGATTCAAGATAGCCTGGCTGATGAGAGTTATGAACCCGAAACCGAAGACATGGCTTGGCGGTTCGGGCTGGACTGTTCCCATGAGGCACAGGGTCAGACTGATTTGCATATGGCCATGTCTGAACTGGGGTGGTGGAGTGAGCTAAAGAATGATGATGGATTACACCCAGATGATTTGACTGGGGTGAGTGTTTGATTTGCTCAAGTGCTCCCGTCCATCATCCCCTTTGGTATCGTGCTGTTGCAGGCAGGCAGGACACGCACTCTTGCAACGCTTTTTTTGTTTGATTTAATCAGCGCACACGCCTCAGCTGGGATAACGGCATGCGCGCTTTTCTTTTGTTCGTTGTTTTCTTTTTTGACAGCACGCCATGGCACGCTTTTACTTTCATAGTAGGTGCACTGCACGCTGTGCTTAAAATGTAAAATTGCGGCCACTCTTTTGTTTTCTTATGCGCGGCCCACCACAAACAACTTTACAAGCATCGATTTCTTACTTTTTATCAGCGCGCCATACCGCGCTTTCACTTCCATAGTAGTGGAGGCGCTGTCTCCGGACTCACACGATACCCCCTCTTCCCGCCCCCACTACTCAGCCGCAGTAGCCAGGAGCAGCGGTGCCAACCGGTCAGAAACACCATCTTGCCGGAAGGAGAGCGGTCGGCAACGGCAGGGTAACTGGCATGGGATCATCTAAATGCCCTTTAAATGCAGCATGTGCACATGAAGAAGCATTTTCCTTCCACCGGAAATAAAGTATTTGAAGCACATGCACAAGGCAGCTGATGCCTTTCTTCACACTTATTCAACTCAGTCAACCCAAAACGTCTCCTGTTCTTGATGTACATAGTCCTTCTTTTACAGTCTCCGGTTTTATTTGTGTATAATTTTCGCTGAAGGGTGTGTGCTGTCCCCTATTAGTTGTTAGCCCTCCATATCCTTGGGGGCTTTGAACGCGCATATCTGCGCCCATGGATTCATTCTGTCTGCTCCATCTTTAGGCCTCTCCTAGGACTGCTTTGAGGCAGAACTACCGTGTTTTCTGCTGACTGTCTTTGGCATGGGCGTATGGAGGGATGTTTGATTACAGTGTAACTGGTTTGGTGGGGAACTCCTGATAAACGTACACCACGCACACATAATGTTCCTTTGGGCATTCATTTCAGCTACTTGCAGCGGTGGAGGGGTCGTCTCTTCGATGCACTTCCTGACGGACTGTTAAATTGGAAGTGCCTGTCGGGCACAGGTTGCTCTTTTGAAACTTTCTTAGATGTTCCACTTGGGAACAGGATGTTAACTGTCCCTGTCCGTAAATACATGTTCAGTAAACCGGCCCACTAGTGGGAGGAAAATGTATTTGTGAGGTCATAATAACATTTATATAATAGAACTCTATAGTCCCGTTTTTGATTCCCTTTGTTTTGTTCGCCGGATTTAGCTAGAGTTTCTCACCTGCAGAAGATAGATGTAAATACTGCAATTTATTACCAGTCATTTTTCGACCTAATAAGCAGGGCCACTGAAATTATGCAATTGTTTGGCCGTGGTGATTTTTGCATAGTTATAGATTTGCCACATTTGTCACATAATCCATCGTCTACTGCATAATCTGCAGATTTTAACAAAAATAATAAGTTCTAGCTCAAACGGGTCAAAAGTTCTAAAAATGAAGATGCACGTGTTGCTGCAGTGGAAGGACCTTTGCAAAGCAGGACTGGTCACATTTCTGCTGCTTATTGCTATATTTGGGTGTTAAAATGGTACTAATGATGCACAAGCAATGCCAATACAGTGTTACTGTGTTTAAAAATGACAAAATAATGAAGTAACACTATTACAAAATGTGCCACATTATGCCGCATAATTTGCCTTTTTTTGCCTCATAATTTACTCAACCCTGCCACATAATTTGACCCTCTCTTGCCGCATAATTCCAGTGGCCCTGCTAATAAGTAAGTAACCTTGTGTACAGTAAAAATATTATTTTTAAATATAGAGTTAGTGACCTTTTTTACTAGGCCTACATGGAGAGTATGCCAGATTTTTGCTCATGTACTGTACTGTTTTAATAGGGATCATGTATCGATGAGTGGTGGAATTTTTCACTGTTTAGTAAGATGCACGGGCATCCTTCTTTTGAGTGATTTCAACATCTGCCGTCCAGAGGTCACTGTTCTGATACCACCTTTGTCTAAATCAGACATCTACCAGCCAGTCGCCTGTCAGTTGTATTTTGGTTTTTGATTGGTCCATTAAATGAACCCAAACTTGTTAAACCTCACTAGAAGGATTGGTGTTTTGATACACCTTTGATTCAATGCAAGTATTTGCAATGCAATAGCTCTCACATCACTGAAAGTTTGAGCGATTGGCATTGCAAATGATAATGTTTGTTATTTTTTTTTTTTTTGTTAAAAAATATCCCAGCAGTAGCATAAGTAAATCCACGAAGCAAGAAAAGGGTGCAGTACCACAGGCTGTTACTCAGTGTCCCTGTGGAGTTGTAATGGGACCACTGTTATCCACATAAGGTACTGCACCCTTACTTACGCTACTACTGGGAAATTTTTTAACAACAAAAAAAATCTGACAAACATTATTTGCAACGCCAATAGTTCGAACTTTCAGTAATGTCAGACCGATTGCATTGCAAATACTTGTTCATGAGTGTGCAGATGAGTTTGCCGTGCAGTGAGCTGTTGTAACCGCATGGCCCTGACTGCTGGTGTGGAAGAAGGTTGCTCACTGCTGACTCAGCTGTTTCCATTTTTCCATCCCTGACGCGCTCCTGCATGCCCTACCTTGGAACAATAAGATAAAAATGATGACATCGACGTCAATGGGTGCAAAGAACTAAAAACAGACTTTTTGTTAGGGTTCTTTCCTCCTTTCTGTTGCATTCAAGTGGGGTAAACACATGAACTCTAAAAAACACTTTAGACTGGTGAAACTACTTTAGAGACAGAAACCCAACCGCAATGGCGGGAATTGGAGTTTGGAATCCCAAAAAATGAATTCGTAACTCTATGAGCGAACTTATATACATCAGAAAGCGGTATCTGTCTCGGAGAAATGAGGAATTTAAAGACAGATGCACTGAACGTTTTTGCAGTTGATAACTCTACAGTGTTTAGAATTGGAAGCTTTGCGAGTGCAAGAACTACAATCCCAAAGTACTAAACAGCCATATAAAGTCACAATAGAATTTGCAAATCACAAAGTCTGCATTGCATGTCCTTGCGAATCGTAAAGAAATGGCAGCGGGCTGCACCTTAACATTGTGACTTGCAAGGATGTGAATCAGTTGTGTGGAACGCTCCTGTAGCTGCAAACCAGTGGTAGAAAACCGACTCCTGAAAATAGGGGGCATCATTTGTGAAGTGGAAGGGAAACGCTATGTGTGACTGAATGTAGCAGACAGAAGTCTATGGGACCACTCCATGCTTTCCTCGATCTCCCTTCACACAGTGGCACATTTTTGTTTTCATTGCCTTTAACACATGACCGATGCGGCATCCCACGCGGGGATAATTCTCTTGCTGTGCTAAGCGTTCTAAGAAACGGGCGTGGTCATGACGAGCTGAGCTCGTCATGAGCACAGTGCCACTGTGCAGCGTCACGAGCTGAGCTAGTCACGAGCACCGCACGTGGCCCCCCTCCCCCCAGCACCGCGGGGGAATTAGCCCCGCGGCAAAGGGGTTAAGTGACAGGGTCTGCAATGACGACATTTTGCAAATGAACAGAAAGAGGTCTGCTATGCGTCAAAGGCCTCCATGCCAGCATTCGCAGGAATCTGCAAGGATAAACATATGGAATCCTGCCTCATTGCTATTAATGAGCCTAGGATTCTGTGGATCTTTGTGAGTGTCTTTTTTTGTGATGTGCCCAATTATTCCATCCATAGCACAATACAAGCATTGGAAAAGCCAACTGGTCCAATTGCTAGCACATGGTTTACTAACACGTTAGAGTGAGACACTCAGGAGGGAGCCAGCAGGAGCAGACCCAGATGGCAATATTTTTAAAGTAGTCCTTCATGCAGTTCAATGCACGTACTACAGTGGAGGCAGAGGAATACATCCAAACAGCCAATAGTATTAGGTGAGAAATGTCTCCTTCACTCGGCTGACCCAAGACGTGATTTGCATACGTCTCTGGCCAAGCCTGAGCCAAGACGTGATTTGCATACGTCTCGAGGAATGGCTAAAAGAGGCTGTTCAAAGAAAGGCAATGGCTGAAAAGGATGCACCCAAAGCTAACTCCAAGTTTATAATTAGTAATGTGTCTGCTTGACAGCTATGAAGACCCAGCCCTACAGAGAATGGAGATGCATCGCAACCCTGTGCAAAAGTAGCATCTGAGTTGTATCCTGATCCTTCATCTATCTAGCTCCTAGCTGCGTTTCGGTAAAGCCCTCCCATGAACCCAGATGCAGGCAAGCAGTGGTGTGGGCTATGTGCAGACGATGATGATGGTAAGGAGGCCAAACCTGACTGGAAGATGTGGAGATGTAGCACTGTCTCTCTGCTATACCCAGCTGGGTCTGGTAGCTCAGTAGACTAATGTATCCACTGTAGGGGCCTGTGTTCGACCTCAGGTTCCAATCCCGGTGGGTCCATAGAGCCTTTCATTCATCTGAGATTTATAAAATGAGTACCATTGAGTTGGTTAACAATAAACGACTGTTACTCAGCGCCAAGATACCCGTCTGGGTGAACGTGTGCTTTACAAATATAAGCTGAAGCACATCACTACCTGTTCTGAACTGCAGGCATTGAGGACTTCCCAGTGAATGTGGGAACGCTGTGTGTCTGTGGCACAGGGGCAGCAGGAGATGGGCAGCAGCACCTGCATGTTGTCTGGGGTGGCTGCAGCTGAGGAGAGTTGAACTTGGCACCTCTGTGCACATCTGCCTGGTTGGAAACTACCAATATTGTTGTGGCAACGTGGAGGCGCCTGTATGCTCTTGGGAGGCAGATATGTTGTGTGTTTCCTTTACAAACCTCTAAATACAGCTATTGTTTGTAGTTTGTGGGCATCTCACGCCATTACATGATCTTCAGTCGCAGCAGCTTTACTACTTGTCTTCACCAAACATCACAGCATGTCACTACCGCTCTTCTAACATATCACACTTGCTGCAAACGCACTACACCTCTTTGGTGTGTGCCCTGAATATTGAAGATGGACTAGCAAGGTTTAATATTGAATCCACAATTTCGATAGATAAATAAGCAAAGATGTTCTATACCTAACTCTACATATGTGTACCTAGATGTGGAGTTAGGAATAGTAAATCTATACTTCTACTATATGCACTTAGCTTTCGATATTTTAGTCTTCGATGTTTTGTCCACAATATTCTTGTACCACGACATACATATCTTCGCTATTCAGTAGTACAACCCCCTTGTAACAAATAAAGTCACAGCAAGTGCACAACCCCATTTCTAACAAATATCACACTCGCTGCAAATGCAGTAACTTCTTCTAACCAATATCACAGTCAAAGCAAATGCATTACCTCACTTCTAACAAATATCACACTCGTTGCAAATGCACTAACGTCTTCTAATAAATATGACACTCAAAGCCAGTGCAATACCCCACTTTAAACAAATATCACAGTCGCGGCAAGTGCACTACTCCTCTTCTAACAAATATCACACTGAAAGCAAGTGCACTACCCCACTTCTAACAAATATCACACTGAAACAAGTGCACTACCTTTCTTCTAATGCGTATCTCACTCAACCCAAGTTCACTACCTTTCGTCTAACAAATATCACACTCAGGGCAAGTAAACTACTACTCTTCACACAATTATCACACTCAAAGCAAGTGCACTACCCCACTTCTAACAAATATAACACTCAAAGCAAATGCACTACCCCACTTATAACATATAACACTCAAAGCAAGTGCACTACTCCTGTTCTAATACATATCACACTCAAACGAAGTGCACTACCTTTCATCGAACAAATATCCCACTCATGGCAAGGGGAGATATCCTTTAGTTCGCATGCGATACATCGCATGCCATTACAACGCGTTTGTTACTACGACCGCGATGTTACATTGCTGAATTTTGCCACAGTTTCTACATACCGCAGAATAAAAAATACAATTTCACCCAACCCCGGTTGCCAGCAAATCCATCACCGTATACATCGACTTGGAGTAGAAGTGAAAAAGGTGGTACAACCCTGCCCCTACTACCTCCATCCCACCGAGTGATTCCCAGAGAATCCCCGAGAGATGTGGGCTGAGAAAAGTAAAAGGAGAAAGTAGGAACGCCTTTTGTAGGTAGGTTTGTGCAACGAGATTTTATCATTTTATGTTTCTTTGTAACACTTTCTGTGACATCCTGTGGTTTTAATGACAGTTCAGGTGCACTGTATGTGCCATCACTGTAAATCAAAAATGATTTAATAAATTAGATCCAAACGAAGACCACGATCACAACGTCAGCCTGGAGAGGAACCCTTGGGAGCTACCATTCACATACATTTAAATACATTTAAACACTTCTACTCCTAACCATGTCTGAGGCCTTTAGGGCAGGTCAAAAGGCCCAAAACTACAAAATCTGCTAATCTAGCAAATCTGTATTTCATCTGCACTTTTCTCAGCACACAAGTGGAGCAGCGCCCTGCGGCGGGTGATGGGAAGAGGGTGTCCCCTCGAAGAACTAGGCAGACGCTTAGAACAGTCAACATTTGTAATGAGAAAACAACACTGACACTGTACACATAAGTAAAGCATGAGACTCACACGTGACGAAGCGTTGCACGCACCCCAGCCAGAAGACCAGGCACAGGGACACAGGCCAACAATTCTTACCCGGAAGTAGAGGCCGCTCTGCTCTTCGCTCAGGATCACCAGCGTCTCAGGGTACAGGATCAAGAGTCTCTCGTGTTGCTCCTGGTGGGGTCAAAGGTTTTGGAAGTCAAATACGAGTAACACAGCACAATTGCTCAGATCCTCATGGGAGATGAAGAGAGCTAGGCGCATCTACCCTGTCCATTTCCATGCTCGCCATAACATTGTGGGCCCTGTCTAGTCTGCAGCTCTGTATTTGCTCTCACACTCTGATTACTTCTCTGTCTGTCAAAGGCCTATTTGTTTTGGTGCAGTGTTACTACATCTGCAAGATTGTTGTCAGTTCATGGAGACATCCTAAGCATGTGGGTACATTTGGGTGATTGTGCTGCCATTAAAGTTCTTCGCGCCACCTTTTACGATTTTAGTGGTAAAGTATTTAATAAGTATTACAGTCAGCAGGACTTGCGGCAATCATGCACAGGAACTTTAACATTTGACTTAAAGTTATTGAGAGCACTTCATTGCCACAGTGCATAATAGTGAGCGCATGGCCCTCCGATCCCATATTATGCCAACTGACGTAGTCTAAGATGGATGTGCAGGGATAACTTTATGAGTGTGTGTCCATCTCATTGCTTGAACTCAGGAAAGCACGTAGGAGTTTCTTTACAATCAGGCTACTTTTGTTCAAAGGGGTGCTAGCGAAACATCGATTTTTAAAATACAGGAAAAAGAGCATGGTTTAATGGACATAGAAAATGTACTATGATGGAAAACTGCTTCGGCTTCCGTCGTGTGGATCAAGCAGTTCCTGCTCCATCATGGCAGTAGAATCACTCTGCATAATGAGGATGAGTGTACCATGTTTACACCGGTATACTGCAGCATTGTGGGGATGTCACATCATAAAGAGCAGAGCTGTTGCCGGCCAAAGTCCGGTTCTAATCTGACAAAAGACTCGATCTTAAGCAATTGATGTGGGCTGAGGAGCAAACCTCAGCATTCCAGGAAAGGGTTAATAAGGAACTAAGGAATTGCCACAACATCCGAGTTGTGCTAAAATTTCACAATTTCCTTTTGGTCACAAAGGTATTTACAAGGATAAAAGTAAGTGCTTTTGTGGCTGAAGTATTTTACCTCTTAAAATGATTTAAATCTCAGTTACATTTTTTCACTCGTGATCATATGCAAAACTGAATATGGAAGAGAAGCCACACAGAGCATGCACAGTACTTCTTTTGTGTGCACAAGCTCTACGATGTTACATGTTTCAGTTTGAAGAAAGACAGCCTGTATCTAAAATACTGAATTCAGGAGCAACCTAGTAACATTTTCAGTACCTACATTTTTTTTCATACATCCGATAATGCACCTCGATTTTTTTTTTATTGTACACATTTTAGTGAAATTAAAGAGTTGATATTCTTTATGATGAAGATTTTGTGCAGTCGGAAGCACGCCAGAGAAGGTTCAGCTCTAAGTGAGAATAGGTGAGCTTGCAAGTCAATCAGGCATGTTTCTGCAAGTTATGGTAGACAGGGGATGTCTGCAGCAAGCCCAAAGATCCTGAACTCCGCCACTGAGTCCCACAAGAACCAGTTCCTAATCTATTCAGATATCTGCAAAAAACGAGTCTCGTTCTGTTTGATAGTGGCCTGAGCCCTGTATCTTGATTGGCTGCCGGTGGCCATTGTATTGGGAGGTGAGGGAGTGTTCAGGTAGATGGTGAGATGAGTAGGGTCACCTTGGAGATACCACTGACTTCCCCACGGGGCTCTTGCTGGGTCCAGGGATGTGGGGTTGGCATTCATTGGGAGAAGAAGGCCCCGGTGTAGAATTGTTTTAGTGGCCTAAGTTGTATTAGGTCAAAAGTTCCAATGTATACAGGAGAACGACTATACGTTTGAAAATAAAGAGTTTAAAAACTCAAAAGTTGAAAAGATCTATACATTTTTTTAAAACATTTAAAAAGATAAGTAAGAAATAAGGCACCCAGTAAGGACAATGGTACCAGTTAGGAATACAGAACCGTTAAGGAAAGAGATAGGGTAAGAGATGCTAAAATCAGGGGTAGGATTGAAAACTGAGTTAGTGTCTTGAGTACACTTGGGACACACATGAGGGATACATCCAGGGAGAGGGCGAGGGTGGTTGTGTATTTTTTGCAAGCTTTAGTGTTAATGTTAAGTAAGAGAATAAGGTAGGATTGGTGACGAGGTTAGAGTTAGGGGTAAGAGTAAAGCATAGAGTTTGGGCACTTCCCAGCGTGAGCATGGACAGGAGGTTACATTTAGGGTTAGATAGTAGCATTAGGGTTATCAAGGTAGAGTTAGAGTTACATTTCGGCTTACCAGTGGAGACTAAAGTAAAATATACGTAAAAAACAATAAATGTCGATCTTTTGGCTTTAAAACTAAACACACAATTGCCCTAGCTTTGGAAGCTCATATACTGAAATTGCAACGATACACAGAAGATTGGCATGGCTCCTGCAAAAGGATAGCACACAACTTCACGAAGAGCTCTATATTTTTCTCAATTAGTTTGATTTTTACATCACACCGAGAAGATAGCCAAATAGAGCACTGGTGGTGTACCCCAATGTCCTAGATGTAGATCGCAAAGGGTAGATTGTGTACATATGTTGGCTGAATGTCCTATAATTCGGTTAAACTTCAATGATGCTTTTTTGTACAGAATGTCATTAGAAACAGGGCTTTTGCTGGGTTGTGATCCTGTACTAATTATGTTGGGGTTTAAGAAGGAAACTTAGAACAATTTAATGCTTGGATACATTGATTGCACACTTACACATGGCCTGGCAGTGGAAGAGCATCGCTCAACCTGATATTACTTTATGGCTCAGGATGTATTGGACTTTTATAAGTTTGAAAAACAAATGAACTTGGATAGGCCTACGAAAAGATATAAATGCTTATGGGGACTTGCTGGGGTTCATAAATTGATTGTGGTAAACCAATAAAGATGGAATGGACTGCCCTGGACAAGGAGTAGATTTAGGATCATAAGCACTTGATATTAGAGTATTGATAACTAGTATATCTTTTGGAGTCCCTCTTGGGTTATGTTCTGCCTAAATAAAATAAAAACAAAAGGACTTATTTACAAGCCACTTGCGCCGCCGGTGTGTCTTTTTTTTTAAAAGGGGAAAAAGTAAGGTACCAGCAGCACAAGGGGCATGTAAATAAGCCCCAAAATTCATAGGCTGCATTGCATTTCAGACTAAATGTTTCCAACTTTTTGTATCAAATTTAAAGCATTTCAAACTAGAGTTTTCGAACTTTTTACCTTTGTTCAACATAAACAACCTTGCCCTCCTGTCTGCATTGGATTTAGAGGTGTGTTGATGATTGGCGCCCACCAGAATGGGAGGTCCAGATAGCCCACTTTGAGGTCGCCTCTCCCAGGGATTCACAATGGGATCAGATAAGTGCGGAATGGGGGTGCTCACCTGAAAGGGGAGGTGCTGTAGGGTCACTTTGGAGACGTAGTTGACCTCGCCCAGAGACTCCCGCTGAGTTCCTTCCCAGTTCTGGATGGGCAGGTTTTGTACGGACCAGCGCAGCTCTGCCGTGTGCACGTGGCTTCCGCTCCCATGGCGCTGCCCAAGAGAAAGACATGTTACATGTGAGTGACACAACTCTGGCACGCAATAATCACCCAACTCTCAATAAATGTGAACCATGGGTAACCAATCACTGCCAACTTTCCACAGTCGCTGTCAGCCCCCAACAGCTTGATCATGCTTATCAGACGGTCATTGAGGGAGCCCATGACGCAAACACTGGGGGTCCGCAGTGCCTAGTTTCTGTGGAGCCCAATCTGTAGGCACCTTCCCATAGCACCCAATTACCAGTGGCTTCGGGCACTGCCACCTGTGCTCTGCATGCACCCAATCACTATAGGCTTCCAGCACCAATCACTCTTCTCCCTGCCCAAAACACTCAATCACTTCACTATAGTCTGTCAACACCAATCACTAAGCCCGCCTGCCTACAGCACCCAATCACTATGGGCTTACAGCAACAATCACTCTTCCCCCAGCCCACAGCACCTGATCACTATAGGCTGCCAGCCAGAATCACTCTGCATCCCACAGACAGCATCCAGTCAGCATGAGTTTCCAGCAGCACTCACTCTGTCCCACGCCCCAGCACCCAATCACTATGGGCTGCCAGCACCAATCACTCTGCTCCCTGCCCACAGCACCCAATCAGTACTGCGAAGCTCAAACACACCAGTCTGTCACCATCAGACTTCCCACCCCTGCTTCCGACACCCAGTCGCTGAGGGTCTGCAGCACCCTACTGCTGTGGACCCCAGTATCCACTCACTGTGCCTGACACCCAATCACTGAACTCCCAGCAGTCATTCACTTTGTCCTGATCCCAGCGCCTCTCCAAACCACCATATACGATTCCCCAAACTCTGCCAAGTGCTTAGAGTACATTCATTTTGAAGTGAGACTGTTTGCGGGTGCGTTATAGATTAAGATTCGAACACTGTAGCAGTGTCTGCCTACCAAAAGTAGAGCAGTTTGATCAGGGTTGGGTAAGGCACTCCATCTATGGTGGTGCAAGATATCTAGGTAAAGGGTTTCAGGAGTAGGATACGCTGTCCATAGTATGATACATAGGGCTTTGAGGGTACGCTGGGACGTCTATAGTAAGTTTGATGTCTAGGGTATTTATTAGGGGTATTCAAGGATGTCTATAGTAAGGTACTCTGTCTAGTGCAGGCTCTCCTAGGCTCGGTTGTAGTGTTTAGGGTAAGACATGCTGTTCAGTTTAGAATAGAGGAGGTTGTTTGGGGTATGGAAGGCTCTCATTGGTAGGAGAAGGTGTGTTTGGTAAGGCAGGGTGTTTAGTGTAGGGAAGGCTATCCCTTACCAAAGTGTCTACGGTAGGAAAGGCTATCCGGGCTACTGCAAGAGTCCCCGTCAGATAAGGTTCCTAGGGTAGGGGAGACAGACTCAGGTAAAGTGAGGCTATTTAGCATGGGGCAGATGGCAGAAGGTTTAGGGAGGGACACTGTGTTTAGTGTAGGGAATGCTGCCTAGCAGGGCAGGTAATTTAGGGTCAGGCAAGGTATCCTGTGTAGCGCAGAACCTTTGAGGTAGGCCAGGGTTCCTAGTGAGAAGGCAGGACACTCCTTGGCATGGGGGCTGTGTGGCATAGGGCACAGTGCTTAGGGTAGTCATGGATTCTATGAGTGGGTAGGACAGGGTGTGTAGGTCAGTGGAGTGTGCCAAGCGTAGGGCAGGTTGCTACAGACATGGTATCTTGTGTAGAGTGACTATGGTGTGTTTGGCAAGTGTTTAGAGTAGGACAGCCTGTTAAGGGTGGACGAGGGTGGTTAGAGGAGAACATGGTGCCCAGGGGAAGGAAGCTGATTGGATAGGGGACGGTGGTTAAGGTACTGTAGGTTTTCTGCTTCCATCCGCTGCCCTTTCTACGAAGGGTTCCTTGTATTTGAATTTCACTCAGTAGCAGAATACAATCCTCTAGTTTGTGGAAAGTGCCTGAGAAAGAGCAAAAGAAGTTTCGGAGCGCCTGCCTGGGGTAGGGCAGGACATTCGACCTAGGCTACAGTATGAGAAGCATCCATGGAGCTGGGGCGGGTGGGTAGGGCCGCCAGGCTTACTAGAGTTGGGCCTGGGCAGACTGTCTCAGTTGGCCTAGCGTGGTACAGCAGGCAATCTAGGTAGGAAATGTGGTTTATTTCAGTGTTTCCTCTGTTTTGACGGAAGATCAGAGGTGGAAAGGGGAGGGAGTAAAGCACACAAGCCCAGTATGGTGAAGGACGAAGGGTTTTCTCAGAACCCACAAGCTACCCAAATTTACGTATCGTGACCAGCCTAGAGTGGCGTACAGGCATGCTGTCTAGGTAGAAGATGTTACCTATGGCAGTGTGTGCTGCGTGGAGAAGTGGGGTGAGGTCGGGTGGCAGGGGCGTGATGGGTGGCTTTCTAGGAGACCCATGTTCATCAGATGTAGGTAGGGTAGGTGGCACAGCATGGAGGGGATAAGGCACGCTAGCTGGATAGAACAGGCTCTCTGTGACAGTGTGGGCTATGTTTAGAGTGGGAAGGAAAGCTCAGCATTTCACTAACTTTGAATCGGGCCTGGCAGGGAGTGGGTTACGGTAGTGTGCATAGGTAAAGTACGCTACTAATGCTCTTTGGCGGCCTGGCAACCACATTCTCTTCTCCCCGAAGGCCAGGGACTTGCTGTGGGGAGTTGGAGGTGTCCAGGTGTAAGGCTGTGGGTGGGGGGGGGGGTATTGTGTGAGGAGTTGGAGGTGTTCAGGTGTCAGACGGTGGGTGGTGTGGAATGAGGAGTTGGAGGTGTTCAGGTGTCAGGCGGTGGGTGGGGTGGAATGAGGAGTTGGAGGTGTTCAGGTGTCAGGTGGTGGGGTGGGTGGTGTGGTATGAGGAGTTGGAGGTGTTCAGGTGTCAGGCGGTGGGGTGGGTGGTGTGGTATGAGGAGTTGGAGGTGTTCAGGTGTCAGACGGTGGGGTAGGGTGGTGTGGTATGAGGAGTTGGAGGTGTTTAGGTGTCAGACGGTGGGGTGGGTGAGGTGGTGTGAGGAGTTGGGGGTGTTCAGGTGTCAGACGGTGGGGTGGGTGGTGTGGTGTGAGGAGTTGGAGGTGTTCAGGTGTCAGACGGTGGGGTGGGTGAGGTGGTGTGAGGAGTTGGGGGTGTTCAAGTGTCAGACGGTGGGGTAGGGTGGTGTGGTATGAGGAGTTGGAGGTGTTCAAGTGTCAGACGGTGGGGTAGGGTGGTGTGGTATGAGGAGTTGGAGGTGTTCAAGTGTCAGACGGTGGGTAGGGTGGTGTGGTATGAGGAGTTGGGGGTGTTCAGGTGTCAGACGGTGGGGTGGGTGAGGTGGTGTGAGGAGTTGGGGGTGTTCAAGTGTCAGACGGTGGGGTAGGGTGGTGTGGTATGAGGAGTTGGAGGTGTTCAAGTGTCAGACGGTGGGGTAGGGTGGTGTGGTATGAGGAGTTGGAGGTGTTCAAGTGTCAGACGGTGGGGTAGGGTGGTGTGGTATGAGGAGTTGGAGGTGTTCAAGTGTCAGACGGTGGGTAGGGTGGTGTGGTATGAGGAGTTGGAGGTGTTCAAGTGTCAGACGGTGGGGTAGGGTGGTGTGGTATGAGGAGTTGGAGGTGTTCAAGTGTCAGACGGTGGGGTAGGGTGGTGTGGTATGAGGAGTTGGAGGTGTTTAGGTGTCAGACGGTGGGGTGGGTGAGGTGGTGTGAGGAGTTGGGGGTGTTCAGGTGTCAGACAGTGGGGTAGGGTGGTTTGGGATGGGTGGTCTCAGATCCCAGAGGTCTGCGAGGTGTGTACAGGGCCTGGCGCAGGGAACGAGACAGGGCAGGCTGTCTGTGACCCTGAAAGCTGCCCTTTGACAGGCTGGCTCCGGCCCGCTCGTGTCCCCGAAGGCTCCCTCTTAAATTTCACTCAGCAGCAGGTGCCGGCCCTGGCGGCGGCCCACAGCGGGAAGAGCAGGGGGTGGCAGGGCCTGCGGGCAGCGGCTGCTCGCATCCTGCCAATCACAGCCCTGTTTCCATGACAAAGCAGGTGAGACAACACCCCCCCCCCCCCCCCATGCGCCTCACTAGGCTGGCACGGCGCTGGACAGCTCGACTGGCGGGGTCACGGCGGCACACGCTGAGGGCGGGCGAGGGGAGATTGTTTGGGCGCCACAGTGTTTTGCAGCAGTACTGGAGCCCATTAAAGGCCCAAACACGTTGTTAAGATATGACACTGCCTCCCCAGAGTTCACAAAGTTTTGCAACTATTTTCAAGTGAAACAGGGACGGTTGTGTAGAGTTCACGTACATGTGAATGACTCTTACCCAACACAACCAGCCTCTGGAGACCAGTCGGAACTACCACAGTTGCCAGGCAGACCAGCCCGCCTAATGACGTGCTGCCATTTGGAAATCGGGTGTATCGGCTTAGAACTCCTAATCTTCAATAAAAAATTACAGAAAAAAAAAAAAAAGAACTCCTTCACAACATTTGGGGGCCTTTCCTAGTGGAACACCCCTTAACCAAGGTCCCAGGTGTCAGCAACCTTCTTCAGCGAGTAACTACCAGGATATGAGTGTCTCGGACAGACCCGTCATGTGGACTCACGTCCTGTGAAATGCCTCCAGGTGTAGTGATTGTTTTTAGCTGACAATGTCTTTCATGCTGATTTTTTTTGCAGCAAATACCTCATGCCGATTGCGCTACGCTCTGATACAAACCGGACCAGTTTTAGAAAAGCTTTAAAAACCTGGCTTTTCTCTATGGTCTAACAGGCAGTCATGTTCATCTTCCTTCTATAGCGCCAAGACGCCTCGGCATAAGTGCGCTTAATAAATAATTCAGTCAGTCAGTCAGTCTGTTTGAAAAAGTAGAGCCACAATTACCAGCACACAAACTACTATTGTTGCCTAAAATGCACAGAGCTCGCTAAACTTGACACTGGGCCAACTGGAAGTACAGTGAGGGCCGGCCTACTTTTGAGCAAATCCGTAATGCCCCTATCCATTTAATGCTGAGCTACTGAGAAATGTAAAGGGGTAGATACCCGGATTATGTCAAGGAGCAATTGCAAATGGAATCTGGGAAACTAGCATTGGCTGCCAAATGGCTTACATTAGCTTGCCGTCAAGTGAGTTAGATGGTCCCTCAGGAGAACTTCTTACCTCCCTGTCCAAGGAGGGGTCTGCCACCCCTCCGTTGAGCTGGATCTGCTTCTCCAGGTGGTACAGCCATCTGTGAAGTTCCTGCTGGCTGGCACAGTACACGATCAGGGGGTTCAGAGATGGCCCTAGAAAGAGAGACAGGAGCAGAAACCTGAGTAACAGCGCACAAGCAGCCATCTGTAAGGTGCAAGGACTGATCAACACCGCTCCAGCAGCTAGCACCCATGAGCTCCACAGGATGAGCTGGAGAACACCATGGCCAACTCTATGGTGCATGGGTTGACAGGGCAACATAGTACAAACAGTCAAGTCTGGGGTCTACGGCTGAGCAACAGCACATAGAGAGCCACTTCAGCGGTGCAGGTGTTCAGTATTAGTGCATAGGATTAGCACACCCTGACACCTCTAGTGTACATTAAGCGAGTACACATGAACAATGAGCCATCTCTGACGTACAGGGGGCAAACAGCAGTGCAGAAGCACCCAAGTGTGCCAGCAAGTCAAATTGGGTAATCAAAACATCTGTCATTTCATTTACAACACTATCAAATGTCAAAAACTGTTGCCCCAAGCTCTCTATGGAAAAAAAGTGATAATTCTTCACCTACAGCACCCACAACGCCACATTTACACCTTTAATCTCGGCGACATGTACATCTACGGTACAGATGTTCCACAAGGACGCAACAATTGCTTCTCCTCTCTTTTATATCAAACTTTCACCACGTCACCTTATCGATGCCTTCACACTCCCCTGCTCTATCGATGTGTTTGCTATTTAGATAATCTTAAAACACAAAACAATATCATATCTTAGAATCTCCTGGCAAGGCAATGGCCTCTTTCCAACAAACCAGTGGATGCTAAAGAATTGCTTTAAACTTAATTTGGCAAAAACGGAAATTCTCACCTACAACACAGGATAATGGCCCTGAATCCACATTACAACACTATCCACATGACCTTTGGAGTGAACACATCAACCCCAACAAAGACGGTAATAAACTGTGACTTGATCATTGACTACAAGATCTCACTCGAAACCCAAATTAACAAAGTGATCAGAGATGCTTCCCACACAATGAGAATGTTAAAAGGTATTTTCCCTTATTCTAGACATATCGTCCAGGATTCAAGCATATTTATTCCTAATGTCATCAAGTCTTGACTACCGAAATGGCCTTTACATTGGCCTATTAAAAACCAAACATACAAGCTACAACAAATCCAGCCACTGGACAAGTCCTAGATTTGGGAAGGTGCGACCACATTAGTCCTGCCCTCAAAGCCCAACACTGCTTACTAGTAGCAAGAAGGATCACATACGAAGCACTCTGTACTGCACACCGAGGGATCCACTTCTACAGGACCCGTCTTCTTGCAGTCAAAACTCAAACTGTACAGTCAAAGCAGAAACCTCAGATCTAAAATGGCTCCACTCCTAATCACTCCCTCTTAAACATCAGATATAGCCCCTTCTTCATCAAACGTGAAAGCTCTGGAACAATCTCCCAAAGAGAAAAAGGATCACTGACAGCCACCAAGAATTCAGAAAAGCAATACTAACCCGATGGTCCTAAAATCATGACACAAGAAGCCCACAGGCTACAAGTTACTAGGTTTGTATATGCAACATGCGAATCGATCCTTGCTTATTGATTCATGCATAAAGATGCTGCTGCGTGCCACCTCACTCTGTCTGGAGCACATCTTACAACATCAAAACACTTACTCATAGTTGGCACCTAACCAAAACCTCCGAAGCTCACACAGCTGCTGGAGTAGCAACTCACTTCACTGTGAGAACTAAAGCACATTGGGACCCCCAACAAGGAGTATGATAGAAATGATCTAATACTATACACAGCGTATACTTACACAATGCCAACATGTACATTTCATACTCATAGCATGCATAGGCACGTATTATGACGTATATAGGGCACATACAATGATCGGGAAGACACAAGTACAAGCAGTCTGCATAGGAGACAATAACACGTGGCACACTAGTGCGTGCAAAGGACAACACAGTATGTAAACACAACATGAACAAAAAATGTACACACACACTATTCACACCTTTATTATACAGAAAAGCAAAGGCAAGCAGCACACACTTCTGTCTATGCATTTATATAGAACACATAAGCTCTGTATGTACAGGAAACACACACTATAGACAAAGGAATCACAGGCAGCCACAGAGCAAACACACACACACCTACATACACAGTGCATGACACCCTGCTTAGTAAAGTAAGGTCTCCCTCATCTAGACTTGCACCTGTGCCATGTCTTTGACCTCACCCAACCCCACTACGTCCTCACAAGCAGGTCCACCAGCCTGCAGGAGGGGGGCTGCGTGAGTTCCTGCCTCGCCCAGTGCTTCTCTCACCAGCTATCCGGAAGGCGTGCTCCTCCTGTGACGCGGTCGATGACTCCATCTTGTATATGCTGAGCTCCTTCAAAGGCAGCAGTCCCTGTGCATGAAACAAAGAGCACCCACGTTTAGCCACTGTCCGGGCACCCCTCTACAAACCCCTGTACCTGGAGACACACTAGTCCAAAGTGGTACGGGTGATCGAGAGGCAGATGTCTCTTCAAGACAAGTACTGGCATTTCAGACATTTCAGAGGTACTGGCCTTGTCTGTATAACACTCCTCCTTGCTGTTGAGGCCCTTCAACCCTTTGCTCTTGCTACTAAAAAAATACCCCTTGACCTCCCAGACATCAATGTTGTGAACACGTATAACACAACATGTGTAGTTATAAAGCAAAGTGTATCTTGATGCAGAATTACAGATTTTCATTATTACCCAACACAATGATGCTAATTTCATCAAATTCAGAAGGATGAAAGGCTGAGTGGGCCCTCTAGAATTTGAGCAGAACCAACCTTGGTTCTGCTCAAATTCTACAGTGGATGCACTTGTCCACTGACCCACCAAACCTGACACCAAACTACATAACTTCAGATATTTTCCAAGTCTCCTGTAAGGCAGGAGGAAACCCACATCGAATCCCCAAATATAAGTCTTAAAAATGAATATATGGTATTTACCTTAAAGATTTTGTGGTCTCTATTTTCCATAGGCATGTTTTACTCATAACTTTGGTATTTTTCCATGTTTATTTTTGGTCTATAAAAAAAGGAAGTCACAGCTTGTGTTTTCCATACATATTGATACTAATCAACTATGTTGACTTGAGACTGGAGAGTGATGACTGTAATTCCTACGTGGGCTTAGCCAACTGCTATTTTGCATCATCTAAAAGTTATTGTGACAGCAACGATCCCCACATTAGTTACCGCGCTAGTAACGAGCCCACATTTGTTATAGAGCTAGTAATGTCCCAGTACTGATCCCCAGATTGGTTATGGTCATTAGTTACTGTGATAAGACTGATTCCCGGATTGGTTGTTGACACTAATTACCAGATTGGTTATTGTCATTAGTGTGCCACTACCGATTCCGAAATTGGTTATAGTCATTCATTACTGTGCCAACACTGATTCCCAGATTGGTTATTGTAGCGGGAATGAGACCCACCTGAATTTTAGAGCAAGTAGTCTTGCTTCACTTACACACTTGCTTTATTAGTGTTGAGGCCCCCTTAATAGAATTGACATGGCGCTGATATTAACCTGCCACGTAGATATTGTACTGTAATCTAGCCCAGACATTATTGTAAGTAGTGAACTTTGCTGTCTAGTAGTGCTCATTGTGCCTGCCTGTGTGAGCCTGGATACCCTTGTATTTTGGATCAGGGGTGTCCAGTATTCGCCTATGAAGGCAAGAGCTATGCCAGATAGTTAGTAGACCCACCTAATACCAATTTGCCTTAAATATATTAAAACTGGAAGCGCTTACATAATGGTTGTTGTCGTGACAATGTAGCCTGGGTTCTGCCTCTCTTAGCCCAAGGTTGGATACCCATGTTACACGCTCCATCTCCCAAGTGTGTACACCGTGACGGAGCAGTGATATGTGAACCAGCTGCCATAGGGGAGCCCGGAAGGAACTGACGGACATCCATTATGTGGCACAGAAGGCAGCTACAGATTGGGGTTCATTAGGGAGGCATAATGAGAGAGGCAATCCATGTGCACCCCGAATGTAATGGGAGAGCACTGGTGAACTAAGCAACCCTGAAATGAATGGTGGCACCCTGGTTTACAGAATCCAGCTTGATGGCAGCACCCAGGAACATTCAAGCAACACCCTGATAGTACCGACCGCGCCCTGGAATACTGAGCAGCCTTATTTAATCCACTCTTCTCACATTTGTCCTTGTGTAATGTACCTGGTGCACATGTAAAGCGCTCCAATACCTTCAGGTCGAGGTGGTGCTATATAAAACTGCAAAATATGTGTGTTGTGTGTTGTGTGCGTGTGCGTGTGTGTGTGTGTGTGTGTATATACACATACACACCGTCTGACCGGTATGCTGCGCCGTCCCGATTTTATTATTTCATTTTTTACAGCAGGCTGTGTGATTTTGCTGCAGCACATGAAAAATATTCCTGAGATCGGCAGCCCGATACCCTCTGAAAACACAGACTGCAAAAATATAATTTGCAAAACCATAGGCTCTGTAACATACGATAGATACACTGACATAATATTAGCCTTCCATAAATAGCCTTCATAAAAAATTTAGACCTGTATTAAATTTCAAAATCCAGCAAAACTCGCTTTGCACATATGTTAGGAGGGGTTTTTGCATTATTTGAACGCCGGTTCAAGGATGTTTGTCGGAGGTCTTTGTGGTGGGACTGGGCACAGGTAGATTTTTTTTGCACGGAGATATTGATGCACGATTGTGATTTTGAGTAATCCCTCCCTGTATTTGTCCAAAAGAAGTTTTACTAGACTTTCGGTTCACATGCTACTTTCAGAAGACCTCAGGGAACTGCAATGCGGTGCGAATCCTTAAAAGAGGCTTCTACTGATATTTTAGGCAATTGATTTGTATGAAATATTTAGCCTTATCTTTTTTTAACCTTTCGCTTGGTGGCAACTCACGTTCTCTTTGGCTTGTTGGAATGTCATAAATAGGCCAGGCATGCATCTCTCGGTATTTTTGCGTTTTTCCTAAATAAATTCACAAAGTGACAATAACACATTTTTCATCCCTCTGTTTCTTTACTTATTATAATTGGGAACCAGGAAGCCTTCGTATTAATCTCATCGTTGTCCATTTTTCGGGAAGGCAGGGGTTCGGGTTGTAAACTGTATGTTTTTCTTATCACACCCGGCCCTAACGCGATGACGTCGGGGGCGGTTCTCTTTTTGTGTATTCCAAGTTCCTTGTCCACTCATGAAAGGTATTTATTGTCTTTAAGAGTGGATTGGATTTGGGAAAGGAGTTTGGAGGAGATTGGAGTTTGGGTGTGGGGACAGTTAACAGCCACAATAAAGATAATTTAAATGCAAAGAGGTCAGCAGGGGGCAAGAACTGACGTGGCCATGACAGTGTTAATCAAAGGAGAAGGATTTGGCCGGGGGAAGCCCCCTCCAGTATCTAAGGGGGTGCAAGTGGTGAAAATGGAAGGCGAGACGCCTGGCGCCTGAGACATCTGCATCGAAAGTGAAATCACATCCACCGTGTAAACTCGCACGTCATCGACATGTCAAGGCATGATGAGCTCGGAGAAAGGGACCGACAGGATCTGAGAGACCCCCCCCTTGCTCGTGTGATGACTCCGCAAACAGCTGCTACGAATATCACAACGTCCGCTGCACTTGAGGCCCCTTGATGTTGTCGACTATTCTCACATTCATTGGATAATAAAATCAGTGACCATTTACACCCGACTGACCGGTCTCTTGCCACTTCTAAGCAGTTCTAATTTCAATAGCATTCATCTTACCGACCCATGAAGGATAAAATACTGAGCTGGCCTTCAATCTATTCAACTCTGTCGGTTGCAAGTAGATCTCTGTAACAGGCGCCAAACCTCCCGAGATACCTAACCAGCTACGTAATGCACGCGTTTTGGGTCCCTATGTTTCGTAGTTTTTTCATTTTTTTATTCTTGCCTGGGTGTAGGGTAGACTCTTTAATCGTGCTTCTGACAGGCCACAAGAAGTATATTAACGTCTGCTAATAAATACAATGTGTGGCCTTGGCTGTTTACATGGGAGAGTGATCCATCACAGTGCAGCTTTACGAAAAAATCCAATAAAATCGAAATGTTCATATTAGCTGTGGATATGCGCAATTACCTTCTACCTGCACCCTGCTATGTTACATAGACACAGTGTAGCGTGCTACCCATGCAGGCAAGCGCTTCAGCGCCACACATGGGGATACTAAGCGCTATAGACTAAAATCGAATAAGCACAGCACTGCAAATCTAAAGCATAAGCACAAGTGACATTTTTTCTTTTTTATCATGGTTGGATGTGGACAGAGTTCTCCCTGGCTGGGGCATTTGTTTTGAATCTAACTTTTTGTTTTTATTATCTGTATAAAAATTGTAGTAGTTATTACATTTTTTTAATCTAATTTTGCATTTTTAGTTCCATAGTGGGATGTGGGTTTATAGCGGAATAGGGTGGGAAGTTATTTAATTGCCTCAAATTGTAAAGCGCGCTGATATCCTTCGGGATCAAGTTCGCGCTATATAAAACTTTACAAATAAATAAATAAATAAATATAAATGTCGAAATGCAATACAATACGATGTATATGTGTGGGCCGGACAGAAGTGGCAATCTGATCTGCAGCGAGTGTTTTTTTGACTGAATGTTGCAGAGGCGTGTTTGCCCTAACGCCTCCTCTGGTAGTTCTTGCTAACATTTGGAATATTCTATGGGCTTTGCATTTTCCCTTCTCTATGCTAAGGTGCTTGTTTCCCCTTATAATTCCAATTCCTTTTTTTGTTCGAGTCTTTCTTCATACATATGCTACTTTCCAGTGCGAGCCCTTGCCCAGGTGTTGTTTTTGTGGTGTGTCTAAGGCCCTGTCTCTCTCTGCCAGCCTTGACAAGTGTCGACAGTGTTTCTGGATATTTGGAGGAGTGTGGCAGGACCGGAATGTTAGCTGGGAACACCGGCTGGACTGGTCTGGTGACTGCACCGCGTTCCAAGGACGCAGATTTTATTTCCAAACAAGGGGACTCTTTTGACCTGCCTTCCATCCTCAGATTTCCAGTCTGCTCCTGAATGGTTATTAGCATTTTAAATGTTTTACGCTCCTTATTTTATTGCTATGAGTAGCGGGAAGCATTTTGGGGGCCCTGGCCAGACCTATTTTGGGGCTCCTGTTCGGAACAGCTTTGAATTTATGATCCAGTTTCAGTTCTTTCATGCCTTTTCTGGCCGGGTCACTGACAGTGCACAGGAATGCTCGACCAAATTCTAAATGTGTTTACATCTAATGTTTAGGGATAGTGAGGTGTGACTTAAATATTGTAACAGATCACGAATATTACTACAAATAATCTCTGTGAAATATGAATGGGAGAGGTCCTTTTTTGATCTAAAAGACATTTTTGTATGGATGTTGCATGAAACAAAGGACACATTTCTCTGCAAAATGTATTTGAAACATTCTGTTTATGAATTATTCAAGGTCATTAGGGCATGACTGCAGAACAGAGCTGGCTGTATCAAGGGGGGCCCCCAAAGACTGGGGCCCTGGGCCAAAGCCCCCTCTGTCCCTGGTCCCTGGCTTAAAACGTCTCTGGCAGGAAGTGCTGCTGTGCTGCTGTGCTGTTTGCTGTCACAGAGTGCAACACTGCAATAGGCTGCAAGGTAGGCTAGTGTCTTGACTTGTCTCTAACCAAGACATGTCCTAATCGGAGGGCCCGATGTCAGACCCTTGGGACTCAGCCTTTCATCTCATCAAGTCTGATGCATTGTGTACAATTGAGTGGATTACAAATAACACCTATCGTATTATCAGTAGACCACCAGATTATCGACTCCTAAAAAATGTGCAAGAATACTGTCAAGTCTACATGTATGTCCCTTTTCAATACATTATTGTGGAGTTAAAAATAGTAAATGTATAATTAATTATCTATATATGCAAAACTGCACACTATTGTTGTCAATATCTTCCTACGATATTTTTGTAGCACAATATTTTGTGGTCAACATTCTGACATTAAACACCAAGAGACACATTTGCTTGTGGCCTGGGCTCCATGAAGGGCCACTAAGAGTGAATATTACACTGGCACTATGGACTGAGTCGCTCAGGCAAGCTTGTTTATCCTCATGAAAACATTGCTGCATATTTGCGCCGCGCTCCTGGAACTGCGAGGGCTTACCTGGTACGTGAGGCCTTTCGGGCTGCGAGACTGGAAATACAGGTGTGCCTGGAAGAGCTCCAGGTAGCAGTCATTCACTTCCTGCAATGGTTGCAAATTTCAAAACATTTCAGCATGTGTCAGCAAATGCTACAGCCGCAGCCGGTTAGGCCTGTTCCCAAAAAACCCAAAAGGCAGCCCTGAACATGCCTTTCAAGAGGTCTTCTGGGTCACTGAGCCAACTTTTGTGGTTTTGTATTTTTTAGGGTGGAGTAGGCAATTAATCTTTTTATGGAAACTTTAAGTGCATGTGGGTCCTATTAAAAATTACAAATAAAAAGTACATTTCCAGATGAAGTTGACTCAGGGGGACAGACATAACTTTCAGCTTATTGCGCCACAATAAACTTGCTAAGACGAGAACTGTTCACGTTCATTGGTGTGCTTTTCTACATTTTGAGTGATATATTAAATATAATCAAGACATTTGAATATGAAAGAAGAAAAAATACATCATGGGTTAAGAGAGTCACTGGTTCCATCCTCTATTGAATATATATATATATATATATATATTTTTTTTTTTTTAAAGGGCAACATGCATTAAATGATACTGAGTACTTTGAGTCACAGTCAAGACACCACCCACGGACAAAATACAAATCAGTAAACCAAATTAAGAGGCAGGCAGTAAACATTTGGAAGCCTCCCAGAATTTGAAAAAGATGCCCAGGCATGCAAAAAGTGTCTGTATTAAAATGAGCCGTAATTAACACAACTCTCCAGAGTTCACTTTGCCATATGGATTTTCATTTGAATCTGTTATAACACAGTGCTGCCTTTGCAGTCGATAAATAAAAAACAAGCATTAGCAAAGCCAGTTGGTCTGGGATTAATGTGCTACTGGAGGAGAGGTCAGACAGGGCAATTTTTGTAAAACAGTCCATCACACAGTTTAACTCAAACACTAGACGGGGGAGGAAGGATACACTCAAACCTCCAATAGCATTACTGGCGAGATGAATACACTACTGGGCTGGAACAAGACGTGATTGACAAAATCTCAAGCCAATGCCTGATAGAGGTTGGTCAAAGAAAGCCAGTAGCTGAAAGGGGTGGATCCAAAGCCCACTATATCTATATTGGTAGCAATACATCTGTTTGACTGGTTTAAAAAAAGCAAGTACTATAAAAACTAATAAACAAAACTCTGTCATGTTTGTCTCAGAACACTGATGTTTTTCTGAGGCGAAATCTCAAAATGTTACTAATCTGAAACCTTTAAGTGACCCCCACAGCTGGTGGAAAGTCCAAGGTTGCCCCGTGATACTTATGTGCTTGCACCATAATGACAACATTATGCTGTTTGGGGAAGGTTTTCCTAAAAACGAACATCCTTTATTCAGCAGAGGAGTTATCCAAGAAGAAGAGTTAGAAGTGGAAAAAACAAAAAACCCAGTGAACTTTCAATAAAGCTTAAAATGTGGTGTATAAACTGGAGAAAGGTGGAAGGCCACTGTGTGACTAACAGACAAAGTTTCTAAACTCTATACGAGATTCCCATTTTATAGCAGCGCATACACAACATTCATAACAGAAAGGTCTACGCCAAACGTACTCAGGTCTGAAGTAGAGGTGGAGTGTCTGTAGTGACCCCCGCGTTTTAACAAATGTAAATTAGTCTTTAAGAATACCTCATCTCTACCCTGCTGTTTCCCTGTATGTCCCTACTATCCTGCCTTAGGAGTCGCCCACTCAGTTCTTCCCCATGGTGCCCCTCACAATGCACTCTTCCAGGGAGTCCACCTACCAGCCATTCCCACAGGAAGCCCTCCACTCTGTCCTCTCACAGGGTCCTCCTACCCTGCCCTTTCCTAGTGTGACCCCTATCTAGCCAATGCCATTGGTGTTTGAGCCCTTCTTGGTGAGTTCACCTTCTGTTTTTAAAGAAACCCAACTATGTCCTTTCTGAGGGAGATATTTAATATGACCTTTCCCATAATGCCCTCCGCCATTTGCTATCTCTGTATGTCCCCACCCTGCTCTGTCCCAGAAGGTCTTCAACAAGCATGGCCTTCCCTGCTCTTTCACTGGGTGCACACGTGCCCTGCCCTTTCCCATCTTGCCCCCACCCTGCCATTTCTTAATTTGCCCCCACATGGGCCATTTAGTTAGTATCTGCGTCATGCCCTCTACTGGGTGCCCACAACCTGCCACGTGCTAGATGCCCTAGGGTCCTACTTCCCGCCCTGTCCCAGGGGCCTCCACCCTGTGCATGGTGCTCCCACTTTGCTTACCTGGCAGTGCTGGAATTTAAACTTCACTTTGGAATAGTGCACCATCTGGCCCATGTTCCTCACCACAGTCTTCTTCTTTCCTTTCCTAAAGATGCTCAAGAACTTCTGGTCCATGTTCTCCTTCTGCCCTTCATGAGTCGCAATATCCTGCGGCGAAACAGGAAGAGTTAACAGTTAATGAGTGGGTAAGGAAAGAAGTCACACAAATATGCCAAAGAAAAACAATGAGACATTAAAGAGTGATATAAATTAGTTGTAGGAAGATGCCTGGTAAGATTGTGAGCTGTGGAAGGGTGAATGGTGAGGCTTCAATCCACTTGGAAAGGTGGGCAATGGCACCGTGCACCACGGGAAAAGGTTGGCAATGGTACCATATCTCCATGTGGAAAGGGGAGCAATAACACTGTAAATCCATAGAGAAATGTGGGCAATGGCACCATATACTCATTCAAAAAGGTGGACAATGGCACTGTAGGCCAGACTGACTAAATGCAGCGATGATGCAGGACGGATGCCTGCCTGTCCTTCGCAGTACTGAATTCTCCTGTACTTCTAAATAAATTAAACAGCCGGGTGCACCCTGATTCTAACGTCAGGCACCATTTGCTGCTCACGTGGCCAGGACTCCGTCTGGCCTACATTTGGCTGTCATTGTTCTTCCCCCATCCTGTCCTGATAAAGACCCAACGTGACTACCCAATGGAGCACACTATGTTGAAACGTCGACGACTACACAAGGCCCAGATTGACCAAGGCTCTGAATATCCGAAGAAGCATTATCAGCTAACAGAGCAATTGGTTCAACATACTTGTCTGGCCTATTCTCCCCCCACCCATGTACATAAGTTCTGACCACTCTGTATATATTGCACACTTGTTGAGCACTGAGCACCTATGTCACATGACCACCATTTATGTAACTATTGCACCATATGTTTACAGCCTTGATCTACTACATATGTAAATATTGATGAAAGATTTAAATCTGATAAAATAAACAGTAGACACTGCTATCGAGTCACGGTCCTTATTATTTGTAAAGATTCTCTTCAGGCGTTTGAGATACTGATGTGAAAGTTATAATCAAAATATGCGTGTGACATTAAGTGCGCTGAAAAGGAATTGACGTAAACCGGACAGAACCACTCCTTGTTTACTAATTAATACCCAGGTTCTGAGGGACACAGGGTCACCCCATTTTTGTTAAACCCACACTAATATCTCAACACGAGTGTAAATATATCAAATAGGGCTTTTTTTGCAAACGTTTTGTAACACAATGTATGAAAACAAATAACCTGTGTTCCTTTAAATTTCGGTTGTGGGTGGGACCTGTTGAGTCCCTATTTATAGACACTCTGTACAGAACACTCTATGACACCGACGAAGGCCCCAGGCCGAAACGCGTTGGTCTCAATCCCCATTTTTTCACATGCACTTTCCTGAAACTTAAAAACCTTTAAAAAGAATAAAAGCGCTTCCATAAGAACTATGGACCCGGTTGTTTTTCTGACCTGCTCGGTGCTGTCTTCCTATGCCCTCGATGAATGGCATGTGATGCAAAGGAGGGTTAGTGCGGGACGCCAGTATCCCTCACATATCATTACACAGGCAAAAATGAAGTGCTTCCGTTACAGTATATGGATGCTGAAACATCCATTCTGTGCAGTGGGAGTGCTTTGATCCACTTTATGAAAACTGCTGCTTATCCATGTTGTAATGGTAGGTGGATCATCGTCTAACCCTTCAAATGCACTAGTTGCTCCCGCTGGAAGTGATGCGCCATACAGCGCTGGGATCAAACATAGACTTTGGGCACCAGCATATTGCGACTATGGATACAGTTTGCTGGCACTATCCTTTTTCCACACCTTCGAAAAACAAAGATTTGAGTTGAAATCTGCACGGATTGGATCTTAGGCCTAGCAAGCTACATGTCTGCATCGTGCTCCAGGCTCATTGAGCTAAATTACAAGATATGAACTTTTATGCTGCAGGCTAAAAGCAATACTCCACAGAAGACGCACGAAGCCTTTACCCTGCTATACGACTTTTCAAACCGGTGACCATTACATTATACACAGATATGTGTGTGTTTGAGAGAGAGAGTGTGTGTTTTGAGTGTGTGTATATGTGTGCGAACGCCTGTGTCAGGGAAGCTTGCACTGCTACTGTCAATGCTGTACCGGAGTTGTGTTAGCAAATCTAAGTAAAAACCATTATACTAAAATGATTGCAAATGACAATGTCTGTTATTAGCACACTCCCCTGGCTATTAGAGTGAAATTGTAGGTAACAAAACCACAGATGCACCCAATGCTTGTAATAAACTGAGTGTCCTTTTTATGCGTGTGAGTTATTTGCTAAAATTTCATAGAGCTGTGGCATGGCTCCCTGTGTGTTTGCAAATTTGAGGATGTTGAATAACACCTTTCCAATAAGAAGCAGTCACTAGATAGCACTTCAAAACTCAAGATAACAGACCATAAATAGAATGCAACATATTGGAGACTCTAAATTCGAAGTGTTCTCTTGAAATAACTGCTGCTTTGAGAACAAAGTGATGTGAACATGAATCAAAACCAACTGTGAAACCAAACATTTTTATCACATGAAATGAATCATTCTTTGCATCTCGATTGAGATATTTTTAATGTGTTGAGGGGTTTCTGGCCTGCTAAAAACACAAACACATCCCTCCAACGTTCTAATACATCAAGCGACAAGTGGGGGTCCAATTAACTTCACAAAGTGCCAGGCTCTCCACCGTATTCAAAATGCAAAACAAGGAGTATTTTTTATCACTTTCATTTAGAACTTTTATATGTTCAGAATGTACAAAAGGTTAAGACTTATGTGGCAGATTAAACACATAAAAAATTATGCAGAAAATGCCGATTGTGCATAATGGTATAATTCCTGTGCAACATACTTCAACACCTGAGAACGCTTATGTCAAATGTAATTTCAGACCCTAAAGATACCTACTTTTGTTTACAGGATACTGTATCATTATTTCATTCAAAATCCAATTGTTTTCCCAATCCAATTTGTGACATCCAGATAGCACAGAAACGTTATACGTAGCACACAATTTGGTACAAAGAACACTTTCGGTAGTGTAGCAGATATTCTAAACAGGCAATCTACGCCAAGTCTGAGAGGTGCATTGTCTGTAGTGAGAACAGTGCAAATTAGCACAGTCACCAGAAGAACACTGGCCTAAAATTACTTGGTGCTTCAGTGGCCAATGAGAATATAAATCCCAGGTTGTGGTGCACGATCTGTGCTTCAGTGGCCAATGAGAATATAACTTCCAGGTTGTGGCTGCAGAAGCTGTGCTTCAGTGGCCAATGAGAATATAACCTCCAGTTTGTGGCAGCAGAAGGTGTGCTTCAGTGGCCAATCATGATACAATTTCTAGGTTGTGGTGCAAAAGCTGTGCTTCAGTGTCCAATGAGGATATAACTTTTAGGTTGTGGCTGCAGAAGCTGTGCTTCAGTGGCCAGTGAGGATATAACTTTTAGGTTGTGGCTTCAGAAGCTGTGCTTCAGTGGCCAATGAGGATATGTCTTCCAAGTTACGGTTTCAGGAGCTGGAAGGGCATCACAGTCTTGTGGGTTAGGCGCTCATAACAGCAGCATGGCTTTAAAGCCCTCACTAGGGTCTATTCACTCTCTCCCTATTCTCCTCAATCCTGGACTTTGCTTCCTCGTTTTTTGCCAACCAAGACTGCGATATGCGTGTTCTTTTCCAGGGCTTTACTGCTTATGCACCTACATTCGTCCCATAGTCTGCATGACATAGAGGAACAGAGAGTTCGAGGCTCCAGAGCAACATTTGAGTTTGCCCCACTAATGGTGCATGGAAGAATGTGAACGTTTCTGGAACTCTCCTATATTGTTTTTCGTTGAAATAAAGTCCTTTTTATTTATTCAAGATATTTGTATAGCAGACGCCTAGCCAGAGTGGCAGCAGAGCCATTTACAACCAACCAGAATTACAAAAAAGTAATTATTAAAGGATTTAAGTACATCAGGGGTGATAACTATTTTTTAAGTTAAATCCTGAATAGGTGAGTTGGAAAGTCTTAAAGGAAAGAGAACAGTCTTTCGTTGAGCTGGAGACCCTTTGCTAAGAGGTTTCTGAGTCTTGACAGGAGAAGGAAGGATCGATCGAGAGTTTTAGATTGATTTCAAGGAGTCGGGCTGTTATGTTTGTAGTGTCTCTCGCTTCTCCTGCGATGAGCAGTTTGTCTTTTAGGCAAATGGGGACCCAATGTAAAAGGGCTTTGCAGTTGGCACGTTCTATTGTCTAGTCTGTTCTTGCTTCCAGGGGAAGACAGTGGAAATTCCCAAGATTTGGGTCAATACGTTCTGATCTCCATGCATGTTTACGCCATGTGCTGTAACATGGGTCTATGTCTTGCAGGGCAGCTAGCAATGCCCTGCCACCATCTAAAGGTGGAATGACTAGAGCTTGAATGACAGTGCTGAAGTCAGAAGGAGGGTTTAAGTTTTCTCAGAACAAGTTCTTAAAATAGCAGTTACTGTTAGACACTGAGGGCCTCATTTACAATATTTTGACGCACGGCAGCGCAGGAAGCCTTCCATTTGCGCTGCCGTGCGTCAAAATAAAAGGGCAGGATTGAGTCGTAAATACAAGATACGCCGCTTTCCTGTCCTTCTTCCCTGCGCCGGTGCACAAACAGCAGCCGTTCGCCAGCGCAGACACCCTTGTGCCATTTTGCAAGGGAGCCTGTGCTGAGGCATTTTTCTTTTGCTCTGCAAGAGGAAAAAACGAGGAGAAATAAAAGTATTTCTCTTCGTTAAGCCTCCTTACGCCTCCTTACGCCTCCCCTGGAGAGGCAGAGGAGTCTGACGCATTCCCAGGTGTACAAAATGATGTAAATATGGGAATGTGTCAAGTCCCTTGGATGTTGCATGGAGCACCCACACCAACACCCATGGAACGCCCTTTTCATGCAGAGTTATGTATGAAAGGGAAACATATTTACAAGGCCATGGAATGTCACGCAGGGTGACTTTAAATGGCCTTGTAAATATGGGGTAGCCCATTACGCTGCAATGGGTTTGTAAATACGCCCCTGAGCACCTGCACTTATTTAGCTTGAAAGGGAGCGTGCCAGCAGTTGGGTGCAGCAGTGCAGTACTTTTAATTAATAAGTAGACAACGCTTCTCGGTAGCAAACTAGTACTCTGGGCTAGTGAAGCACTTGCCCTCGAATATTTATTTTTAAAGTACTGCCTAGAAGTATACGTTGGAAGGAAACGAATTTAGTAAGCCTGGAGATGTGTGATGCCATTTATATGTTTTAGGCTGAGGAGCAGCCAAACATTTACCAAAGGGGACCAATGTAGAGGAAATCTCAAGTTCTGAGAAATCTTAACGCCATTTTTAGATCTGGCCCAGGTATAGATTTAGCTGTGTCGCCAGCCTGACTCACGTAATCAAAAAAATAATACATTTGAAAAAACATACATGTATACATAGAGGGGCTTGGGGCCAGATCTCTTCATCCATTGCTCTGTTCATCTGTCATTCAAACTTTGCACCTGCCCACCGCAGCATTCCGCATGGGGCAATGGGTGGGGCCACTTCAGCTATTAGCTCTTTAGCCCTGTGAGTGATGGCGTTTTGTCTGATCACATTTGCCTAAAAATAAGTGTACTTCACTGCCAGGTCCGGTGGGATAACACTTTTCCAATCCTTGTTTTCATTCCATTTGTAATTTTTGATATTACTTTAATCACCCTTGTGTGTTTAAACTAGGCCTTCCGTTTACATTACTTCAAAGACGGTACAAATGTCTGCTTGCACCAATAAAACTCATACTTTTCTGCAATGTGCATTAAAACTAAAAAGTGCTGCTATACCCAATATTAATAAGCCCGTCTTCTGATGATTACTTTTAATTTACATTTTGTATGTGTGTGCCACAAGCTTGCAAAATATATATACACATACACACACAGCATCAGCTTGCAAAGGCCAGATTGGTTTGCTTTTCCAGTTTTTGCTGAACATGGGGTGGAGTTTATTTGGCGTAGTGGAATAGTAAATCTCGGTTTTTTTCTTGAATTTAGCTTGAAAGACAGAGTTGATCCAATTTATTAGTTTCTCCAAGAAGAAGAATCAAGCAACCTGACGGCTTTCCTGTGAACTGTCCGAATAACTCTGTTTTGTTTTTCTCTATTTTATTTACTGGGTAATAAAACACATCCACCCCTGTTTCATGATCCATATGATTTAAAATGAATGTTATAACAGACATCTGCATAGCGCTGCAATGATATTAGTATGGAGTCGCAACGCTTTTGGTCGCTTGGCAGTTGTTGGCCTATAAGTTTGGTAGCCTGACTCATATTATATGCAAGGTATGCTTCTTATCCAGCCAATAATATTTAACTTAGTATATAAGGTGTTTGACAGCTCACACCAGAACGTTTAATTGGCATTTCTCGTTGTAGATGGCACAATTGGATGGTATTAATTGTATCGACTCTGGACAGATGGCAGGCTGAGGCGGCTCCGTTAGATTCGAATCTGTAACCTAAGGGTCCAAGACAGATTCCCCTGGCAGGCTCCCAGCTTCCCGCGCCGAAACAGGTACGGAACGGGATACGGTGCGTACCCCATGTACGCTGGGTGTACGGCACGTACCCCGCATGATCACAGGGGTACGGCGCGAACCCCTGCGATCATGGGGGGTACGTGCCGTACCCGGGGGGGGCGTTCCGTACCTGTTTCGGCGCGAACTCTGCGTTTACGACTGTTTTCGGCTCCCGTAGGAAAAGGGTCGTACGGCGCGTACCCGACACGAATCGTACTTGCTGGGTCGTAAAAACCAGCCGCGAACCGTAGTGATGTCGCGTACAGCCGGTTCCGAGTGAAACTCGTATGGAGATCTGAGTCGTACGGAGTCCTGTACGACTCGTACGGAGTTTGGCACCTGGTACGGATCGTACTTCGTCGTACGTACGGGACGTCTACGGGTACGATTCGTATGGGGAAAAAACTCTCCGTACGACGATTCGGAGCGCATTTTACCGGATCGGAATCGACCTTTTAGTCTTTCATACTTCTTAAGACCATTAAACGAGTCCCATTGAATTGTTTAAAAAACAAGATACATAAATAGCACTGCAAACAAGCTGGGTTTAGGCTATTAGAATGTCTATCTCATACGGATGCTCCTCGTGCATGCTCCCCGTGGTCTCTGTGCTGCCCATGGAGGCTGTGTGTTCCAATGATAGTCTGTGCTCTTCCCAGATTGCCCTGGTGACAATACTTAGGCCGCTAATTTGTAGCTCACAGAGTTCAGTATGTTCCCCTAGAATAATATGAGCTGGACTCAAGAGACCACAGGGACTTTATGGAAATAGGCTGTGACTGAGTTTGAAGCACCCAGAGGGTGTGTTGTGTGTGTGCTAGAGAGAGAAATAAGGAATGAAGAAGGCCGAGTCTATGTGCACAGGAGGAGGTCTGGTGGTTACCAGAAACGCCCAGATGTTAGGTTAGGACAGAGTGTGTAACTCTCAGAATGTCTATGTGCACAAGAGATGAGCTGGTGTATCAGACAGGCCTAAGTGTTAGTCTGTCACACATGTGTAGCTCCCAGAATGTCCATGTGCACAAGAGAAGAGTTGGTGATGCCAGACAGGCACAACCGTAAGGTGGGAATTACACAATGTGTGCTAACCTATGTGAACAAGAGAAGGCCTGGTGATACCAGACAGGCCCAGGTGGGCCTTTCTGCTATCACACCTTAGTGCTACGTTATTGCACAGTTTGCAATTTCCAGAAGGCCTATGTGCACAAGATCAAAGCTGGTGAAACCAGCCATGCCTGAGTGTTAGGTTATCACAAAATTTGTAACTCCCACCTATGTGCACAAGAGAAGGCCTGGTGATACCAGACAAGCCCAGGTGTTAGGTTATCACAGAGTGTGTACCTCCCAGAATGTCTCTGTGCACAAGAGAATGGTTGGTAATACCAGACAGGCCTAAGTGTTAGTCTATCACACATGTGTAAAAGTCTCAGAATGTCTATGTGCACAAGAGAAGAGTTGGTGATATCAGAAAGGACCACCTGTTAGGTTATCACACGGTGTGTAACTCCCATGCATGTCCACCAAAGAAGGCCTGGTGATACCCCAAAGGCCCAGGTATCATAGAGTGTGTAACACCTAGAATGCGTGTGTGCACAAGAGAGGTTCTCGTGATAGCAGACAGGCACAGGTGTTAGGCTATAACACAGTGTGTTACTCCCAGAATGCCTATGTGCGCAAGAGAAGAGCTGGTGATACCAGACATACCTGAGTGTTATATTATCACACAGTGTGTAACTCTCAGAATGCCTATGAGCATAAGAGAGGAGTTAGCAATACCAGACAGGTCCGACTGTTAGGTTATCAGGTAAATTATTTGGGAAGATATGGCAAATTATGCAGTGTATTGCGTCATATATTGTGATGTATTACTTAACTATTTTGACATTTTTACGCTTGTTAATACTGTCAGAGAATTGGTTGCACTTCAAAAGTACCAGTTTGGCACCCAAATATAACAATAAGCAACCTGTGCAAAGGGCCTTATATTGTGCAGCAACATGTGTTGCTACATTTTTAGAAACTTTTGAATCCTATGAGCTAGAAGCTATTTTTTTGTTTGTTCTAATCTGCTGATTAAGCAGCCAATGATGGATTATGTGGCAAGTGCAGCAAATCTATAATTATGCAAAAAATGCAACGGACGCACAATCGCATAATTCCAGTGGACCTGGTTATAACAGAGTTCAGGCTCTCACCAAAGTGAACAAGAGAAGGGCTGGGGATACAAGACAGACTCCGACGTTAGGTTACTAAACAGTGTGTTACCCCAAGAATGCCTGTATCTACAAGGGAAGAGCGGGGTACCAGGCAGGCCTCACTGAATATCTATGTGCACCGGAGAAAAGCAAGTGATACCAGATAGGCCCATGTATTATGTGATCACAGAGTGTGTAAATCAAAGAATGCCTACGTGCACAAGAGAAGAGCTGATGATACCAGACAGGCCAGAGTGTTAAGTTAACACAGAACTCTAACTCCTACCGATATGCACAAGAGAAGCCCTTGTGTTAACAGACAGGCGTCTTGTGAGGTTATAACAGACTTTGTAACATCTAAAGAAAGAAAAACACAGGCATTCTGGTAATAAGTGCACAGGCTCGTGTTAGAATGTCATAGAACTGAGTATGTTAAATATTTTTGGTTTAGGTTATACCCCCATAAAACACACAAATAATACAATTCATTGTATATAAAATATTCAAAACAATTTAAGACTTGTGCACACATTGACATAAGAACATAACTCCATAAGGAATCTTCTTTGAAATCCTCATAAGACCTGCACGCTTCCTCGAAATCAATACAAAATATAGAAGTTTGCTCAATCCATAATATAGACAAGTAGAAATACAATTCAATATAAAACAAGCTTTAAAAGCAATTAAAACGCGTATGTGCACATTGCCATAAAAAGTTTACTTGATTCTATGACACTTCTCCTATGGGCTCACATAAACGTGCATGCTTCCTCAAAATCGAAGCTGAATGGAGTATCAGATCTGTAAATTCAAAGAGCAACTTGATAGATTCTTATACCATAGCTCAGGCATAGTAGGCAAATGCATTTCACCTGGGTTTGCAGTACACAGTGCAAAAAACATAACTTATGTTCAGTGCTCTCAGTGGTATTAGTGCAGTAATTACAAATGGGAGTATCGCCTGAGTGGGAGTGCCATTTGAGGCAAAAGCTTTCACGGGGGCTAATACCAAATCTGAATTTAAGATAAACACTATTTGAAAAGGCTGGAAAAACCTCATCTAAGCAATATTAAAACTTAGGGATAGACTTATGACTCCAAAAATGGCCAGTCATGTTCCCGCTCTTAGTGGATTGGGGCC
The DNA here is from genome assembly GCF_964261635.1 of Lissotriton helveticus. NCBI lineage: Eukaryota > Metazoa > Chordata > Amphibia > Caudata > Salamandridae > Lissotriton > Lissotriton helveticus. The sequence continues at coordinate 311,711,678 of NC_136065.1, read as the reverse complement.
AGTATTCCATAACAAAGTCACAATAGTTCTTAATTAGGGGTTTACACCGTTTTTCTGAATGATTATAGATCTTGTCACATCAGTGGTAGAAGTGGGCGGGGACGGAAGGGCACGGCGTGCCCCTACTTCTAAAAATTATTCCAGTCCGTTCCCCTACTTCTTACTCTCAAAAAAGCATCCCGGGACGGCAAGAATAGTCCTCCTTAGAAACGATCACTTTTTTTTCCATTCGATTCCAGGGGCTGCTCGCACTTCTCTGTGAACTCCAGAGGCTGCAGCAGCCCCCGCCCGCCCTGAGCTCTCACAGACGGAGGACAGGACCATTGTCATTCCGATTGAGGCCGATTAGCCCCTTTCGAATGACAATGCGCCAGCAGTGCTCACTTAAACTTGGCTATTCAGTAAAGTGTTGGGTTTGACACATAATGTCTGCTCTCCCCGGTGTATTAGCGCCATCATACCTTCGGGTGAAAGTGCACCCTATACATTTCATCTTGTATCTTTATTGGTGGTTGGCCTGACGTTTGCAAATTAACTGTTTTTAATGGAAAACATTTGCAATATTTTATGGTGGAGGTCTGGAGTTAAATATACCTTTTCTCCATTTTCTTGTGTGTTTTTTGTAAATTTTTGTAATGATTTATGTATTTTTTTCATTGTCATGTTGTTTTAACCTTTGGGGCCTGGTCTGCACTGCACTAGGCCATGATGGTATTTTTTTATATAGTTTCATATTATCACTAATCATTTAGTGGGTTGTGGAAAGATTAAATTCAAAATGTGTGTTCTTTTTTCTCTAAATGTACCTGTTGGTGGCTAGGTTTGGGTTTGCTCTCAGAGTTCTGGCCCATGTAGCCAGGCATCTTCTTCTGTTCTCAGCTAACTTCTTCCCCATTTGCTGGTGTACCATTTTTTTTGTGAGTTTGTTTATGTGTGACATTGTTGATACTGTGTTTGAGGTATTCTTAAACCTAATTTAGTTTCCGTTTTTGGCTTTGCTGATTTAATGGTGGTGGGTAAAGGGCAGGTGCATGTATTTGGGCCCAGTCAAATTGGGTAAATAAATAATATCCTTGCCATCCTTTTCCTGCAATGCTACATGAGGCTTTTCAGAGGTGGGGAGGCAGGGCGCGGCAACTGTGTTGTTTGTTGTCTATACCTCCTTCATTGCTATCCATGCAGTGATAGCTATTTTTGTTTAGCCATTGTGTATGTTTAGCATAGGCCACCATTTTGTTTTTGCGCGCGATGTCTTCATATGTGCTAGCAATGCAGCGGTGGTGTGAGAAGTTGGCCTGGTATATGATGTCCACTAATTAAAGTGGTACAAAAGGGGGTGGTGATGGACGGAGCATCTGAACCAATCAAACACTCACACCCAGTCAACAGATCTGGGTTTAATCCATCACCGTTTTTTAGCCCACTCTGCCACCCCAGTTCAGACATGGCCATATGCAAATCAGTCTGACCCTGTGCCTCATGGGAACAGTCCAGCCCGAACTGCCAAGCCATGCCTTCCCTGGACCGGAAACAAGCTTCCGAGGACCAGTTTCTGGCATTCCAGCCGTCTTCAATGGGAGAATACGTGACTACTTCCACTCTTGTTTAGCAAGGTATGTTTTTCCCACAATTACTTGGCACCTTTGTGAGTTTAAAGTCCCCTTTCAAACTCCCCCAAGAAGATCCAGTAGTGAAGCGAGCATCTGCTTCTGTTAGTCACTACAAGACTTGTGAACCTGAAAATTGTGGTGGTAGAGCTACAGGACCCCCTTTTGCCCTCCGTGGCTGTCCAGGAAAGCATAATTTCTGCAACAGCAGGAATGAGTGGCAGCAGGTTGTAATTCCTGTTCACTCTTTGACTCTGGGCAGAGACCTCTTGACAATGGTTGGCATCTTTTGGCACCTGTTACACAATCACAAAAGCGTGAGGTTCTGGGGCACTTTGATAAGAAGAAAGCCTACTTGTACTACACAAAAACATAGAATAATTGCAGAAACAGCCTGGAGTGGCGGGATGATAGAAAAGCAAAGGGGAAGCATCCCTGATATACCTTTCAGTGGATACTGTGCAGAGCAGTGACGGGACAGAAGAGGCAACAGGAAAGGAGAAGTAATAGGGCAGGAGAGGTGACCGAAGCAGGAGAAGTGACGGGCAGGAGAAGTAACGGGCAGGAGAGGTGACGGGAAAGGAGAGATGACGGGAAAGGAGAGGTGACGGGAAAGGAGAAGTGATGGGGCAGGAGAAGTGAAGGGGCAGGAGCGGTGATTAGGCATGGGCAGGAGCGGTAACCGGGCAGGAGCAGTGAACGGACAGGAGCAGTGAATGAGGCAGGAGCAGTGAACGGGGCAGGAGCAGTGAACAGGGCAGGAGCAGTGAACAGGGCAGAAGTGACGGGACAGGAGAAGTGACGGGACAGGAGAAGTGACGGGACAGGAGAAGTGATGGGACAGGAGAAGTGACAGGGCAGGAGAGGTGACAGGGCGGGAGAGGTGACAGGGCGGGAGAGGTGACAAGGCAGGAGAGGTGACAGGAAAGGAGAGGTGATGGGGCAGGACAAGAGATGGGGCAGGAGAACTGAAGGGGCAGGAGCGGCGATTAGGCATGGGCAGGAGTGGTAACCGGGCAGGAGCGGTGAACGGACAGGAGCAGTGAATGGGGCAGGAGCAGTGAACGGGGCAGGAACAGTGAATGGGGCAGGAGCAGTGAACGGGGCAGGAGCAGTGAACGGGGCAGGAGCAGTGAACGGGGCAGAAGTGACGGTGCAGCAAAAGTGACAGGACAGGAGATGTGACGGGACAGGAGAAGTGACGGGACAGGAGAAGTGACGGGCAGGAGAAGTGACCGGGCAGGAGAAGTGACCGGGCAGGAGAAGTGACCAGCAGGTGACGTGATGGACACGTGACATGACGGGCAGGTGACATGACAGGGCAGGAGAGTTGACCAGGCAGGAGAAGTGACCGGGCAGGAGAAGTGACCGGGCAGGAGAAGTGACGGGCAGGTGACATGACAGGGCAGGAAAGGTGACAGGGCAGGAGAGGTGATGGGACAGGAGAGGTGATGTGGCAGGAGAGGTGACGGGGCAGGAGAAGTGGCGAAGCAGATAAGTGATGGGGCAGGGGCGGTCATTAGGCATGAGCAAGAGCGGTAACCGGGCCGGAGCAGTGAACGGGACAGGAGCAGTGAACGGGACAGGAGCAGTGAACAGGGCAGGAGAAGTGACGGGCAGGAGAAGTGAAGCGCCAGGAGAAGTGACGGGGCAGGAGAAGGGAGGGGGCTGGGGAATTGACGAAGCAGGAGTGTTGATCGAGCATGAGCAGGAATACTGACTGGACAGGAGCAGTGAAATGGCAGGAGCAGGCATTTCCCAGGGTGACTAGAAGGGTAGGGGGCTAGTTTAGTTTGTGGGGACCGGTTTTGTACAAGTGCAGGAGTTTTAAAAACACTGCAAAGTTCTTCGTATATTCAGCAGGTTTCGGTCAACAAAACATGTGCCAAGATAACTTTGGTGATCAATGTACCTGCTGGAGAGAGATTGGAGCATGTTTTGTCTAGTGGCTGTTTTACTCATCTAAGGTAGAGCAGAGGGGTAATATGCCTTCTGCAAAGAACATGTACCATGCATATCAAAGAGCAATATTTTATGTGCATAGTTCAGTGGGTACTGCTTTGTGTTCACTTCCCGAATGAAAGGACACTTGAATACATATGGCCTGGCAGTTTGGGCTGGACTGTTCACATTGGGTGCAGATTCAAGACTGATTTGCATATGGCTGGGTCCAAACTGGATTGGCATGGTGGGCAAAAAACGATGGATTTAAGCCCAGATCTCTGAACCGGGGTGAATGTATGACATTTTTCTGCATTCTGTCCATCAATTGTTCTTTTTGCATTTGTCACCCCGAGTGGGACAGGTATGCTCAGACGTGAGTCCTGTGCTCTCCATGCCACTGGAATCAAGCTATCCTGGCTGATGAGGGCTGAAAGCCTGAAACCGGTCCTAGGATGCTTGTTTCCAGTCCAGGGAGGACCTGGCCTGGCAGTTCGGGCTGGACTGTTCCCATTGGGTGCAGGATCAAGACTGATTTGCATATGGCTGGGTCCAAACTGGAATGGCATGGTGTGCAAAAAACGATGGATTTAGGCCCAGATCTTTGTACTGGGGTGAATGTATGACATTGTTCTGAATTCTGTCCACTAGTTATTCTTTTTGCTTTTGTCACCTAGAGTGGGACGGGTATGCCCAGACGTGGGTCCCGTGCTCTCCATGCCACTGGAATCAAGCTATCCTGGCTGATGAGGGCTGAAAGCCTGAAACCGGTCCCAGGATGCTTGTTTCCAGTCGAGGGAGGACCTGGCCTGGCAGTTCGGGCTGGACTGTTCCCATTGGGCGTAGGATCAAGACTGATTTGCATATGGCTGGGGCCAGATTGGAATGGCGATCAAAGAAACGATGGATTTAGGCCCAGATCTCTGTACTGGGATGAATGTATGATAGTGTTCTGCATTCTGTCCACTAGTTATTCTTTTTGCTATATTATGATTAAGCTGCTACTTGGCTAACATGAATGTGAAGAAGCCTTTGTGGGTTTCCGTGAGTTTAGATTCTCCTGAAGAGTCCCTTTCTCTTCTGAGCCCTGCTTAACACATGTGTACAGGAGGAACCCTGTATTCATGACCTCAATGTTTGAGATAAAAAATAATCATGGATTTCTGAACAATGAGAGTAAAAGCATTAAGGTAACATGTTGTTCCTGCTTATATTTTGCACGCTTTACATAAACCTGTATTCCCTACGAGTGTTTGCTTTTTCCTGAATTAAACCTCAAATAAACATGTTTATCCGTTGTTTGAATTAAATAACGTTATAAGCTGTAACTGGTCAGTGAAATGCTAAACGTACTAAAAATTGGCATGTTTTGGTATTTCTAGCCACACCCCTGACTCCGCCCACTGATTCAATCTTCGGTTATTCCCGCCCCCTGATTCTCCACCCACAGTTCCCCTACTTTTTTTTCCCCACTTCGACCACTGTGTCACATCACCTGTATTCCTAATCGAAAACAACAGGATTGCACATAGTGTCAGCACCTTATATTTAGATTGGTGTCAAGTCCCATAACCTCTTATAGTTCAGCTCTGTAAGATTACAACTCATGGTGGGGCCACAGCCTTACCTAAAACAGGAGAGGCCTCAAGGAGGCAAGAATGGCCATTGCTTTTTAGGCCAGTATCAAAATTCAAAGTCAAATTTGGTGAGCTCTGAGGAAGATTTAAAAGAGATTTAGGGAATTGATTCTCTTTTGTGATCAAGATGCTCACTTTGGTGGATCCCCATATTTCTGGTCCATTTAATGCTGCAGATTGGGTCTTAAGCTTATACACTTGCAGGGCTAGAGAAACTGATCTAGACCGTGTAGATCTATGCATTTTTAGAATCGCTGCAACTCTATGCTGAACTAAGAGGCTACTCTTTTGGATTTGAGGGCCCAGCGTTATTGAGTTGGCCAACCTTAAATGTAAATAATCAAATGCCTGTACACACTCAAGGTAATCATTTGCCAGCCGGGGTTTACCACTTCATACTTTAATCTTCTATGGTTGCAAAATTCATTTAACTTTTTTTGAAAATGTTACATACCCATGGGAGTTCTATATAAAAGAAGAGTGTAATCATCAGAAAGGAGTGCTAGAACTTTTGTGCCATTCAATTTATCAGAATCATTTGTGCCGCTGTCAAGATCATTTATCACATCATATACACAAAGAAATTAGGGTGGGCGCCAAGAATCAGCCCTGATGAACCCCAATTGGACTGGAGCTAGTTAGCTCTCCCAACCTGCCCCATCAGACCTGAGCACAATTGGACTGATGGAGCCTAAATATGGCGTCAAGAATAGAAGGGGGTATGACCATTGATCCAAGGACCTCCCACAATCTGCTTCTGGTGACCAGATCGAACGAACCCCTTAGAGCAATCAAAAACAAAAACAAATGATTTTTGAAGAAAGCGATATATTTCCAAATTATAAGTAAAAAACGAAAGACTAGGTCAATGGTGGTAGCCTTAGCACGGAAGCCGGCCTGAAAAAATTATACAATCTGAGGACTATCCATCCTTCCCTGTAGTTCATCCACACATTGCTTACAAAAAAGTCTGTAAATTCTAAAGGAGGCCCAGGCTCGTGCTAGGACGTCAGAGGAGTGAATACATTGTGTAGAATGTGTGCATCATTGCATGTCAAGTCATCCCAGACAGGCCCAGGTGTCAGGATAGCACAGAGTTTGTGACTTCTAAAGAATGTGTTGCATAATCATTCTAGCAACAAAGGCACAGGCTGATCCTAGGTTGGCAGTGAAGTGTGTAAATTCTGCTGAATTTGTGCATCACCAAATGTCAAGTGATACCAGACAGGATCAGATGTTTGCTGCATCTGATAGAGGGCCTGGCGATACCAGACAGGCGCAGGTGTTACGTCATCAGTCTGTGCACTCTCTGCAGAGGTGAATGTGGAAAACCCTCGGTTGCACAACTAGAGACGTCTGCTTTCCCCTGTGCAGAATGACTCCATCTCCCACCTGCATCGATTACGTCATCGCGAGATTCTTCACTACTGGTTTGTGTAGTGGAAGACGCCTGTGGTGCAAGAGGAAACGGAGCACTCCCACCCAGGATCATTCCGTGAAAGTCCGCGAGAGAAGTGCGTGGGAGGGGTGGAGACTGAGAATGCATGGAGTCCACTCCTTATGTTTACATTCTCGCCTTTAGGGACTGTGTGGAAAGAGCACCTGTAAACTGCTGGCAGGCTCGTCTCTGTAGGAAATGTGGGGGCGTCTGAAAGGCCGGGCAGTACTTGGGGTAGAGTCAGACGCATGTCAAACGTTTGCCTGACATGGAAATGCCTCTGCCTTGGTGTTTCAGAGGCGCCACCCCTCTGAGAGAGCCTACAAACTCCCCTCAGGCCTGTCCTTCCTCCATTTCACATGCAGAACATGTAACTAAGTCAGCACGTTAGCCCATCCTAGGCTCATCTCCTACACACACTGTGCACTGAAGCTCCATGCACACTGTCCTGAAGGAGCACACTTCAAATGTTGTCAAACCTAGTGCTTCTGTGGTCTTTTGGCTTAGAGACTTTACAGGGTGATGCGCTCCACAGGCACTCTTGGCTAGTACTGCGGTAACACCTCGTTGCTATTATCGTCTTTAACACAGACACCAATGAGCAGCTTCATATTGTAGGGCATCAAGTATTAAAATATAATTATGCGAACGAGTGAGAGCACCTCTTAATTAAAGGCGGCCTGCATTCACACCGCCGCGTCACTGCCCCATATAGCGCAGGCACTATCCTTAAAGTTACTCTGCCGCAGTTGTGCAATCGAGGTACAAGGAAAGTGGAGGAACCAGTCCAGGGTGGAACAACAGGAGCAAGATTTAGGGTGTTTCACAAATCTGTGTCCTACCCAAGACAGCCTTGCACGTGCCAGATCCTCGGCTCCAACCAGGACAGCACACCAGAGAAAGAACATCACATCTCAGAGTATGGTATGGGTTCTCTCCTCCAGGGAAGAGATCGATCTCACATCTTAGAAAACCAGGTCCTCAGCTTTACACTGACACTGCATCTTCCAAAGTCTATACTGCCTCCTCTTGGCAAGAAGTTACGACTCATAACACACAATCATGACTCTCGTCTTTAGACTGCAACTAAATCTCCCAAAGTCTAGATCGTCTGCTCTTGGCGAGAAGTCACGTCTCATATACCACACGATCATGACTCTCGTCTTTAGAGTGCTGTTAAATCTCCCAAAGTCTTGATCGTCTCCAACAGATGAGAAGTCACTTCTCATATACCATACAACTATGACTCTCGTCTTTAGACTGCAGCTAAATCTCCCAAAGTCTAGATCGTCTTCAACTGGCGAGAAGTCACGCCTCATATAGCACAAAATCATACCTAATCTTTAGACTGCAGCTAAATCTCCCAAAGTCTAGATGTTCTCCACCTGGCAAGAAGTCACCTTTCATGTGCCACACAACAACTCAAGGCATGTCTCATTTATGACACAACGGTAACTCAGGGCTTCAGACAACTACTGCATCTCTCAGAATCTAGATTGTCTCCTCCCGGAGACATCACATCTCTCATTCTACACAAACATGGCTCCACGCTTTAGACAGCAACTCTATCTCCCAGTTACTAGATGGAGTCCTCCAGGTGAGAAGTCACATCTTTTATACCACACAATCAAGAATCAAGGCTTTAGACTGTCATTGCATCACTCCGAGTTTAGAATGTCTTCAGACCACCGCTGAATATCCCAAAGTCTAAATCATCTCCTCCATGCAAGAAGCCACATCTTAGATACCACACAAGCATGACTCTGCTTCAAACTGCCACTGCATCTCTCTGAATCTAAATTGTCCCTTCTGGCAAGATGCCATAACTTATATACCACACAAACATGATCTCTGTTTTAGCCTGCTTCTGCATCTCTCAGAATCTAAATCGTCTTCTACAGATGAGATGCCACATGGCATATACCATGATTCTCGGGTTTAGACTGCCACGGCATCTCACAGCATCTAGACAGTCTTTTCCAGGCAAGAAATTCATATCTCACCATGGCCCTCAGCTTTTATTGGCATCTGCATCGCTCAGAATCTATATCCCCTCCTTCTGGTGAGAAGCCACATCTCATACACCACGCAAACATTACTTATGTTTCAGACCGATGTGCATCTCTCACAACCCTGATTCCTCCAACCGTATGCTACGCCTTCCTCATTCCAGCAGCTGCAGTCCAAACAAAAGCCTACATCTCATACTTTGCAGATCACCTTGTCGCCTGACATGTGGCTGTCTCTTCCACAACCCTACAGGACTTTCAGTGGTACAGGCGTATTAAAGAAAATGTGTGGTTCTTTCAAGGGCCAGTCTGCCTCTGTTCATACACAAGTCTGTGACCAAAGCCAGCTTCCCTGGGTTGCTCAAGATGTTACTACTCGCAGAAGAAGGAGGGAGTGAAGTCTTACTACTCATGGAAGGAAGGAGGGAGTGAAGCCTTGCATACTTGTGTACGATAGAGGGGCTGCAGTCTCACTGTGTTGGACAGGCCACATGAAGGGCTCGCTCCCTCCCCGCAGGACAGGGCCCGGGCCACCGTCAGCACCATTGCCCGGCCCAGCCGCCATCTTGGACACGGCACCACGCGGCCGCGCGGCCTCAGCCCGACCCCAACCCTGGGCCTGGCCAGGCCCCGACATCCCGGCACCACCCTCCACCCAGGAGGTGAACGGACCACTTGGCAGGTCAATGGGAGTAAGAAGTGTCGATGGCTCTCCCCCGCCAGGTGCCGAGCACCCCCAGCCTCCTCGGGCGCTGGCTCCACCCCCCTGCTGGGTGTCTGGACTCCCTCATCCCAGACCTCCCGACCTCCAAGAGCGAGGGTCCGGACATCAAAGGGCGCCAGACCTATAACTGAGGCCGCCCCAGGACAGGAAGGCAGTTGTATCCTGGAGTCGAGAGACACCGAGAAGAACTCATCCTTGACGGACTGCTGGCGCTGCCACAGCCCTGCCTTGTGAACTACTGTCCTGCCTGCTGGCGCTGCCGCGGCCCTCTGCAACCTTCATCCTCGTGGGACCTGCTGGCGCTGCCGCGGCCCTCTGCAACCTTCATCCTCGTGGGACCTGCTGGCGCTGCCGCGGCCCTCTGCAACCTTCATCCTCGTTGGGACCTGCTGGCGCTGCCGCGGCCCGTAGTAACCTCCATCCTCGTGGGACCTGCTGGCGCTGCCGCGGCCCGTTGCAACCTGCATTCTCGTGGGACCTGCTGGCGCTGCCGCGGCCCGTTGTAACCTTCATCCTCGTTGGGACCTGCTGGCGCTGCCGCGGCCCGTTGCCACCTACGACCTCTTCGGGACCTGCCGGCGCTGCCGCGGTCTGACCCCTCCGAACACCGAGCTCGAGGATTGTGAGCTATCACCGTTACACCTCCGTACCCGTGGGTACCAAGACTGTCCCGCTACCCCCTTCCCTTACTAGAGACTAGAATTGAGAGGATCATCGTGTCCTGATCGCCTTGTATCGTACCACTCTACTACCAGAAGTGCCTATAAAAGGTGTTACCCTGATCTTTGTGTGGTGTCCATCTGTGGGGGGGAAGTTACCTGTCTGTGCGATCACTGTGCTCGGCCGACCCTCCAGGTCCCCGTCTAACATTGGTGGCAGCGGTGGGATCCGAACCAACGCGTACCGTACAGACAGTAACTCACCCTACGACTAAAACCACAATGACGACCAAAGAGAGCGGATCGGCGGAGAAGTTCCAGATGGAAAAGCTGGAGGAATACAACCACCGAGAGCTCAAACAATTTTGCATGGACTTAGGCATTGCTACCACCGGGCTAAGCACAAAAGAAGACTTCAAAAACGCCCTAGAGGCCTGGACAGAGACAAATACCGCAACCCCCCGGGACCCCGCAGCCCCGGAAGTCAACACCACCCGGACGGAGGAACGGAGAACAGGCCCGTCCCGTGAAGAGATCCAAGAGAGGGAAAAAAATAGATTACACGAGTTAGACTTGGCACGACTCAGATTAGACGGAGAATTAAAACTGGCGGAACAAAAAATAAACTTAGAACACTTACGGCTCAGAGAAGAGCGAGAGGAAAAACAGAGACAGAGAGACCTCGAAGAAAAAAGACTGGCATACGAGCACGAGTGCAAACTAGCGGAGATAGAAATACGCAAACTGAACAAAAACCTAGGGGTGCCCGAGCAACCGCACTCCCCGGGTCCTACCGAGCAGAAGGTCCACATCCCCAAGGATGTGGTCCGAGAATATCACCGGAACGACGACATACAGCAGTGGTTCAAGGCCTATGAGATTGCCATGACCGCCCACCGGGTCGCTCGAAGTGACTGGGGAGCCGGTCTATGGGGGAGATTCGTCAACGAGGGTCGTGATGCCCTGCTGCAGCTT